>NC_143049.1:18880000-19480000 GCF_057628025.1 Oncorhynchus mykiss
TTTTAAACCACAAATGCTGCATTGCAGGAAAATTCTCCTGCAACAGGGTGATCAAATTAAGATCCTACTGTATGAAGGACTGGGCGACTGAAAGTCTTGTAGTTTCCCCATGTCAGCGCTCACATATTTACCAACTAAATTGGTAAATAGGCCTTCTGCATTTATGCTAAATATTTGACCTGTCCATGATGATGCCATATGGGATGCAAAACCCCTCTAGAGTAGTGTTTTGGATAGTTAAACAGCTCTAAAGTGAAGTCCATACCAGGCATCTAACAGGCATGTGTAATAATTATGTAACAAGCAACCAAAGTCATTTTGTTTGTTTGTAGTAGGTTGTTTTTTTGTAGTAGGCACATTTATATGTAACATATTTAACAGCAAGTATCCACGTCAAAGTGATCACTAATTCAGGGTACATCCCATAGCCAAGTATGCTTTCTTTTCCAAACAATGTTATTGTATTTACTACAATTCCTCCACTTTTCTGGAACCCAAATTGTTTTTTATTTTAATTTGATTTTACCTTTATTTATACAGGTTTTTCTTATTGAGATAACATCTCTTTTCCAAGAGAGACCTGGTCCAATAGCAACAGGGGGAGCAACATTTCAGACAAAACAACTTACATACACTAACACAACATTAAACAAAACTATTAACACACGTTCAGTACAACAAAAACATGTTACGTTAAAAACACAAAAGTCTTGACTAAAAACAGCTGTCCTAAAGACAATTACACTCATCTATGATATATACATCGATCAAGTGTTTAAACTCCACCAACAAGACTAGATCATCAAATTTTAAAATGTTCAGGAGACAATTCCAGGACCATGGAGCAAAGTAACTAAAGCTATTTCTACCATGACCTGTTCTAATTCTTGGTATTGTTAGAAGCAAATGAGAATGGGATCGTAATTGATATTTATTTACCGACCTGACTAAAAAAGAACAGCAATAAAATGGCATTTTACCCAATATGGCCTTGTAAATCAGTGTTTAAGCCTACGCAAGGTCAGTGACGACCAGCCAACAGCGCTGTAGAGATCACAATGATGTGTTAGACGTTTTCAGAGAGGTAGTAGTCAGTTGGAGATCATGGCAGGGAGCTACCTCAGCGGTGGTGCACAAAACTATTTTGTAATGGAAGAATCCATTAGAATCCATTAGACCGTTAGAGAAAGTCATAGGTGAATGGCTAAACTTGAAAAAAAAAATCACTAAAGTAACATTATTATTCAAATTATGTTATAATGTTCGTCGAAATGGGTAGACCAAGGCGAGGTGTGATTTGGGTTCCTCATATTTTATTTAAATGTGAATCAGCAACAAAACAATAAAGAGAAACAAACGAACAAACAAACATACAGCCTTGTAGGGCTCAAAAGCAACAATACAAAAAACAAGATCCCACATACCACAGGTAGGAAAAGGCTGCCTAAATATGATCCCCAATCAGAGACAACGATAGACAGCTGCCTCTGATTGGGAACCATACCAGGCCAACATAGAAATACAAAAACTAGACTACACATAGAAATAATAAACGAGAACACACCCCCAGTCACGCCCCGACCTACTCCACCATAGAAAATAAAAGCTTTCTATGGTCAGGACGTGACAGATGTATCAATAATCCATCCAATGCTAGTATTTCAATCTTCAAGATCCCTGTAAACACCCAGAGCAATATTATTGGTGTCTTTTTTTAGGCACTAACTCTGCCATGATTTGTTGGGCAAAGCCTATGGGCAAATGAATCCTATTTTTGTAGGGTTTTGGATAAACACCAAAAATGTGGTCCTTGTCTGGAGTCATTCATTTTCCCTATAGGAATGGCTGAACGAACCAAAGGTAACTCATTTCCTGTTTTTAGGATTACAAACTGGCGTGCTCTGTACTGAGGGATTAACATTGCCATCTTGTGGTATGAAAACAAACTTACACAGAGCCCCTCATGTAGTGGTGAATGTACACCCATTCACCACAAGAGGGAACTCTGCTAGATAGATAATAAAGGGCCACACCACACACACACACACACACACACACACACACACACGCAACCGATGTGTAATCGATGTGAAATGGCTAGAGAGGGATGGAAGGTATACTGTTACACACGCACCACACACACACCAAACTGCAGTGCAGACCTCTGCTTAATGGTCCACAGGCCCCACACATGTACCAAACACTATTCTTCCATGATCCCTTTTAAACATTTCACCATATAAATCCACCTTTAATTTTATCCGTCTTTGTGATTACTCTAATGAGCCAAATTCTAAGATTCCAAGACCCCTCTCCCCTCCCATGAAACCGTACGGGATCCTTTTTGTTAATTTTGTGTAGCAGCAGGAGATCCGTTGTGGAATAGCTCTGTCGCTCCACATTAGTGGCGTCTGCTGGGAGTTGTTTAGGAGGGTTGGACAAGGTGTCTGGGCCACCCTCCTGCGCCGTGCAGCGCGGAGTGGGCCCATCCACATCCACGGCAGCTGTAATTATTAAACAGGGGTGTGACAACAGCTGGAGAGCCAGATGTCAACAGAGAGAAACATTTGATTTCTATCAGACAGTTTAGTGTGTCACCTCTAAAGAATGGAGTAATTTAACACTACTCTAATATGGTGTTGCAGCCAGGGTTTCTGGAAATGATTTAAATGACTCAAAGCTTGTAGTCTGTATGAGTTCACTTTTTCTACTTCACAAACAACATAACACAAAAACACAAAAACAAAATGTCCACTATACAATACTTTATCTTCAAAATTCTGTCAAATGTCTCAGATTTTTATTTAACTTATAATAATAACATACAGTGCCTTCAGAAATGATTCACACCCCTTGACTTTTTCCACATTGTTGTGTTACAGTCTGCATTTAAAATGTATTAAATTGGGATTTTGTGTCACTGACCTACACACAATACCCTATAATGTCAAAGTGGAATTATGTTTTTTGACATTTTTACAAATTAATAAAAAAATGAAAAGCTGAAATGTCTTGAGTCAATAAGTATTCACCCCCTATCGTTCTGTCTAAATAAGTTCAGAAGGAAACATTTGCTTAACAGGTCACATAATTAGGGGCTCCCGAGTGGCGCAGCGGTCTAAGGCACTGCATCTCAGTACTAGAGGCATCACTGCAGACCCTGGTTTGATTCCAGGCTGTATCACAACAGGCCGTGATTGGGAATCTCATAAGGCGACTTACAATTGGCCAAGCAGCGTTAGGGTTTGGCCGGGGTAGGCCGTCATTGTAAATAAGAATGTGTTCTTAACTGACTTGCCTAGTTAAATAATAAGTTGCATGGACTCACTGTGTGCAATAATAGTGTTTAACATGATTTTTGAATGACTACCTCATCTCTGTACCCCAAACATACAATTGTCTCTAAGGTTCCTCAGTCGAGCAGTACATTTCAAACACAGATTCAACCACAAAGATGAGGCACCTGATAGATTAAAATAACAACAACAACAACAACAAAAACAGACATTGAATATCCCTTTGACCAAGGTGGAGCTATTAATTACACTTTGGATGGTGTATCAATACACCCAGTCACTACAATACACCCGGGGCGGCAGGGTAGCCTAGTGGTTAGAGCGTTGGACTAGTAAATGGAAAGTTGCAAGTTCAAATCCCTGAGCTGACAAGGTACAAATCTGTCGTTCTGCCCCTGAACAGGCAGTTAACCCACTGTTCCTAGGCTGTAATTGAAAATAAGAATTTGTTCTTAACTTACTTGCCTAGTTAAATAAAGGTAAAAAAAAAAAAAAAAAAAAAAAAAAAAAAGATACAGGCGTCCCTCAGTTGCTGGAGAGGAAGGAAACCGCTCAGGGATTTCACCATAAGGTCAATGGTGATAGGAGAAAACTGTAACATGTAACAGTAACATTGTAGTTACTCCACAATACTAACCTAAATGACAGAGTGAAAAGAAGGAATCCTGTATAGAATACAAATATTCCAAAACATGTATCCTGTTTGCAATAAGGCACTAAAGTAAAACTGAAAAATTGTGCAAATAAATTAACTTTATGTCCTGAATACAAAGCTTCTATGTTTGGGGCAAATCCAACATCACTGTACTTCTTATTTTCAAGCAGGGTGGTGGCTGCATCATGTCATCGGCAAGGGATGTTTTTTAGGATAAAAAGGATAAAAAGAAATGGAATAGAGCTAAGCACAGGCAAAATCCAGAGGAAAACCTGTCTGGAGACAAATTCACCTATCAGGACAAAAACCTAAAATACAAGGCCAAATATACACTGGAGTTGCTCACCAAGATGACATTGAATGTTCCTGAGTGGGTTAGTTACAGACGACGCTGGGCCGATTGTGCGCCCCCTCATGGGTCTCTCCGGAATAAGTCAAGGGGTATGAATACTTTCTGAAGGCACTGCATCTAAAGGGATGTAACTAGACAGCTCAGTCCTCCAGTTTGTTATAGAGGGTGAGTATGATGCTTTCCAATTCATGGCTACACATTTTTCTTGCCGAAATTAAGCCTAGATTACAAAACTTTCTCTGATATTGATCACCAATATTTACACTTTCCAACAGATATAATAGTGGAGATGGATGAATCCAAACTCCTAGACACAATGAAATGATAGTGCATAGGTTACATTATCCCAAAACGGTGTCAGTTTGTCACAGGACAACAGCATATGTAATAGGTTCCTTTGTACTTTTGCATCTCTAACAGAGATGCTACATTTCTGGGTGTGTTACATGTATTCTGGCAGGAGTGTAGTAAGACCTATGAATTATCTTAAATTGCAGTAGTTTATGTCTTAGGTTGTAGGAGCAGGTGTTAGCATTTTCACATATCTGTGACCAATGGTTCTCCTCAATTTCTTCCTTGAGATCGGTTTCCCATTTTGTCCTTACAGGTTCTGAAACATCAGGTAGAGTTTCAATCAACCGCTGATATAACTTGGCTGTCACGACTTCCGCCGAAGTTGGTCCCTCTCCTTGATCGGGCGGTGTTCGGCGGTAGACATCACCGACCTTCTAGCCATCACTGATCCAATTTTCATTTTCCATTGGTTTTGTCTGGTCTTCCATCACACCTGGTTCCAATCCCATCAATTACATGTTGTGTATTTAACCCTCTGTTTCCCCTCATGTCCTTGTCGGTGATTGTTTATTGTAAGTGTTTGTGTACGTCTATACTGGTGTGTGTCGGGTTATGTTACCCGTTGATTTGTATTATTCTGTTTTCCGGTGGGTTTTTGTTAATAAACTGAGCCGTTGGAAACACAGTTATTTCTCTCCTGCGTCTGACTTCTCTGCCACCAGTTAAACACCCTTACATGGGCAATCAACTTCTTTCGCGTAGCAGCATCTTTCAGTATTGTCTCTATGCTAGATGCATTAGGCTAATCCAGATTCTGCTGAAGCGATTTCATTGAATAAAATGAGTTGAAAGAACTTAAAGAAATCAGCCTTGGATAATTCAAATCTTTCTTGTAATTGATTGAATGACAGTAGAGATCCATTATAGTACACATGTTTAAAATTCATGTTGCTACTTCGGAACCAGGACTTTAAACATTGGAGGTCAAGTGGGATTATTCCAAACAGGGGTGCGTGATGATCCATCTCATGAATTGATTAACATTTTCCCAAATACAAATGGAATTGAGAATCATTGGATTGTCTCTTTTTTTCTTCAACGCCTTGGACCCAAAGTAGTGAATATAGTGTATTTTGGATCATAAGGTATTACTTTGGTGGCTTTGATACTTCTCCATGAGTTCATGAGTTCACTTCTTATATCTGGAAGGAATGAGTTGTGACATTCATTGCAGGCCATTGTCATTGAATGACCTAAATGAAATGATAGGGTGGCCATGACAATTTTGGGAGTGTCAGCAAGCTGTCAAGTACGGTGCTGTGAAATGGACTTCAGACTATGATCATGTCACAAACAGTATACCATAATATGAACATCAAGTGATGGGCAATGCTCTCCTTTGGTTTTCATCATTTTAATTTTGCCTGAGTTGAGAGGGATCAAGGTTTGGACACTGATCAAGTGTGTGTGGTCAAATCGTTTTGATGCCATCTCTGCTCTTAGAGAAAGAGTCCTGTTTCCTCTCAGCCCTGGGGCCGGTGAGCAGTCCGGCTCTGGCATTTCACCATCCCTCAGCAGTCAAGCCTAGTGTCTATCTATTCTACAGCCCTCTCTGCCTACTGTCCCTTTCTCCCACCATCACACACTATATTTAGGCAATTATGAATATGCAGCAGTTGTGAAAGTAATTCTGCCAGACATGCCACTGTCCAGCCAAATAATGTCTTCATTGGTAGTATAGAGGGTTTTACCCAACAACAACGTGGCCACTCCAGCTCCACTGTCTGTTTCATTCAAGGGTACGAGACAACAAGAGGAAGTGATTGAGTTCCTGGTTGACCTACTTACAGGAGATAACACCCTCCACATGCTAGTAAGCACACACACACACACACGCACACACATGCGCGCGCACATGCACACGCACATGTCTTAAATGTCCCCTCTGTTTATTGGAAAGGGTCTCACAAGATTTGACTTGTGAGATGTTGCAGCCTTCCATCTGCCCGTCCTTATCCAATCAACCGTTTGTGGAGAGGAAAAATCCCTCACTATCTTCATAATGTCCACACCATAGTACTGGTATCCATAGCAGCACGGACATCAACATAGCCATGGTTTACTGTTCTATTTTTCAAATTGCCCACATTGGCCAATTCAGATAAACTGTGAAATATCACTGCTTTGGATGACAATGGTCATCTTCCGTCTGTGTGACTCTCTGATGTCCATCGCCTGGCTACAGCTCAAATGACCTTTACCAGGGAAGCTCTCTGAAGAACACATCCTGCCTGACGCTTTGTACTGTGGGCGGCCTAGTTTATTTCTACGGAAGGAGCTGTGGAAATGTCAGATAACATGTGGCAAAGGGGGACCGGACCATTGGTTGTCTAAACGGTGTGAGGATTTGACTGGCACAAAAGCTCTTGGAAAACACTGAAATTGAACGTCCTTCATGTTTGGCGTAACAAAACACTCCAGGGCTTCAACATTTCCATAACCTAAGGGTTATGCTCACATGCATATAAACTGTTAGAGCCAAAACCCTTCACAATGCCCTCGTTGTCAGATGTGACTCTTAAGGTCATATAACAAAGCATGCTGCAGGCCTTCACATCAACTAGTAATGAAAATGCCTGAACATTGATTAGATACATGTTTGACTATAAATAAGCGACAGAATGTTAAAAATAGAATACAAATATTTTTCTGATATCCGTAATCCTGGCATGTTATTTCATAACTTTGACAAGACCAAGTGAACCAGAATACTATCTGAAACATATATGTAAATGTGTGACAAATGATTCAAAAACACAGCAGTATTTTATTAAAGAACAAATGACATGCATTGTATATATATATATATATATATATATATATATATATATATATATATATATATGAACCTCTCCTTTCAGCTATCAAAACAAAAAAGCTATTTAATATGGAGTGTGTTATCATATTGCATTTATTGGCAAACAAGCATACGTATTTCTAAATCTGGATCCGGAGCAAATGGGTTGTAGAGCTCAGGGTCCCTGTAGAGTATCAAGTAGTTGAGATTCACTTGTAGTTAATACGGGAGTTGCAGACAGTTTTATTGAGAGTTATTCAAAAATGAATAAATTATGAATACTTCTACTTTGGCACAACAAATCAATTAATTAGAGGGGACATGGCAAGTGAGCTTTTTTGAACTTGTTAGTACATTGTTTGGGAAGCTGAATTTACAATTAACAATTTGAAAATATCAGTATATTATTCTTGTTTTCTCGCTCAAATATTCAATGATAAAATGCCATTGTTTTGTCTTGATGTATTATATAGTAGTATAATAAGTTTAATGTTGAAAATGTAGAAATGATGGTTCATCAAAGAAAGTCAAGTACAATGTTCACAGAATCACATCATGAGAGAGCTAATTGACAAAAAAATGGGAACCATGAAATGCAACAGCACACTATAAAAAGTAAATAACAAAATACTAAAGAATAACTATAGTCCACACAACTTAAGGACAAGTATATCAAATGTCCAAATATCTTTGTTTGTCTGAAGGAATTTTCACATCTCTAGTTTTGCTATGGACATTACAGACCTTTTGGCACAACATTCAAAATGCTCATGAATTCTGAGGACTGATAGAAGTCAATTTAAGAAGTGAACAGCAAGGACACAGGTGACATTCTTGATACGGTGAAAGAAAGAATGCTGTCATTTACTGTAACATTTTGTAATGCAAATTCAAATGGCAAAAAAAAAAAGAAGAGAAACAGAAATCAACTCTGGGTTTCAAGAACAATATAGTTCCATTGCAGGAGAGTGCCTTGGAACAGTGGCTGAACAATGAACACTGAATCACAGGAAAACAATGGATCTTCTGAGCTATGTCATGGGGTAAAAAGCATCTCATGACCTGCGCATCACGGCTACTGTTCAGTCCTGGTGTTACCTGCATCAGCGGAGCTAGGAGTAACTGAACCATATTAACGTAACGACTTCCCTGTTTAACTACATTCTCATTCCATGTACTCAAAAACAAACTGTTACTACACAGATCCTTGACAGAGATTTTCTCCAGAAAGCGTTTCTTCTACAATGGCTTTTCAATTAGGCAGCATTGTTCAGTTGGTTTTCATTTTCCCCCAGTTAGGATTGCTGCACCAGTATTGGGACAGTTGGCAAAAGGTAAAGTGAGAAATCTAATATATAAGTATATGAGTGAATGTAGCTAGATGGGTTACGACCTCTAAAAAAAACAATAGATCAACAAATATAAGAGTTTTGGTTAACAGTAGCATTTGGCGACTAAAAAAACAGATGAATTTGAAGTGAGACAGCGAACGAGGAAATGACATTAGACAAGGACAAAATGACTTGATGTTTTCGCCACTTTGCCCATTATGTCTGCTCTTATTGGGCCCCATAGGCTCCAAAACAATCAGACACAGGAAGTGATTCCAAATGACTTTCAGATTGAGACGATGTGTTCTTTTGTTTAGTTTATTCTCACTGGAATGAATGACGTGATTCAAACTCGTCTGGGTTGTTGATGACAGGTGTTTATTTCCTTTTTTTCTCCTTTTACACATGACATAACTGTAACTTCACACGTTTACCTCTGATGAGACACTGATACTCAATGAGGTGGTTGTTAAAAAGGAAGGCTTTCCTCAGGCCCTCAGACAATCAACAGCACATACTATGTAGCTTTTTCCCAATATCCACACTAGCATACTTAGAATGAAGCATGTATTGGGTATGCATTCTAAGTGGTGCGTAGCCTGGCTGACACGCGACCCACGTGCTGTGACATCGAGAGCCTGGTGTTAGCAAGACTAAGTGGCACGCTAGTATGGATATCAGAACAGAGCCCTATGAGTGCTTGTGGGCCCACGGGTCTCCTGCGTTCTTATCAAAGGGGTCATGGGGCAGAAGTTTATAAATCAGGAAGACACACATCTACAATGTATATTCAATTGTCTACTCAATTTCCATTAAATCCTTTAGATTCGCCAATGAGCATTCTCGTACCAGCATGTTTTCCTTTTCTAATGCCTTCCACCCAGATTGAAGACCTGCTAGTCAGGGTGAAGGGTCCTCAGAGTTCACTAGGCTGACCTGCTTTCCCTAAAAGTCCTCTACGGAGAAACTAATAGAAAAACATTTAGTAAATCAAGTTCTAAATCTTCTTGGTTATTTCCCTGTGGGAGAGGGGAACGCGAACACAGTTCATCAAGCACACACTGTAAACAGGGGAGCAACATTAAAAGCCTACATGGCGTACCATCGAATAGGCCACCCACTGGGCACAGATGTTAATTCAACGTCGGTTCCACATTGGTTCAACGTCATTTCCTTGAAATGACGTGGAAACAACGTTGATTCAACCAGAATGTGCCCAGTGAGGAGGGACCGCAAAACAAAGAATGGCGAAGTGCTTCTTCCTTACAATGACAAAGTTCATGTTTTACAAAACAAATCATGTTCTTTCATATTTGTTTACTTTTTAGTCGCTGAGAGGTAGAATTAAGCATTTGAATTGAAGTATACAGGTTTGGTTGTCTAAATTTATTTTATACTTAATATCATCGATATGAGTAAACCCATCACAGGTAAGTAAGCAATCCAGCCCTCTGAATATCCTGTGAAATCTGTACAAACATTTGTATTAAGAATTTTTGTATCGTTTTGATTTTTGCTTTGAAATTCCTATTACTGTATGTATGCATCTCAAATGTCCCGTAGTACTGTAGCTGAGGAAAGGTTGCTATAGTTATGGTTTTCACAGCACCCCTGAAATCTACAGGACACTGTGTAGTATGCCGCTATGTTTAGGACTGTGATTGGCTCTGCCAGTTCATCGTTGGGTTGTGGTGATGGTGTGTGTGGAGGGTCAAATAATCAGTTGGAGGTATCCGAGTGAACACTTCCAGGTCCTTCTATGGGCGAGGTCACTGACGAGGGGGTCGGAGCATCCTGCCATCCACCATTTGTCTGTGGAGCAAAAATAAATCAATCACATTTCTAGAGATAAAATTGTGAGACAATTTGTTGTATGCCTCAGGACACATTTCCTCATAGATACAGGAATAATTTCACATACTGTGTATTATTTTAGCTATATCTGTAGCTAACATGAAACTCTTGAACTGACAAACATCCTTTTGCACTCTGCGGGATTATGCATCTTCCAAATATATTACAAGTACAATTACTCTATCAAGGCACTACAATATAAGACTCCATCTCCCATCTGTCTCAAAATGGCCTCATGTACAGACAATAAAGAGACATGTTATTGAAAACATATAGACAGCTCTTGCACACAACCTCCAAGAGGGTTGATGGGAGAATCAATTATATCAAATTATCACATCCGCTACTGGGATGAAAATATAATGGGTTTGTAAAATAGGAGGCAATTTCAATTCCCAGAAGATAGGTAGGCTAAAGAGCATTTGGGACATTAACGGCAATTTCCATGCCATCGGTGAAAGCTGTTGGAGATGGGCTTTGGCACCCTCTTATTTTCAAAACCTGTTATTTCACATAGAGCCAGTCTTTCATCACATTTGAACCGAGGGGAGAGAAAAGAAAACGTTTAAAATCTTCAGCTTTGGTGACACCCTCCGCCTATTTCACAGCCGTAATTACTGTTCAATGATAGAAGAGGAGAGGTCTGCCATGTGAACGCTGCTTCCTGCCTCAGCTCAGTCATTAGAAACCTCAGAATGAGTGGAAATTGTTTAGCTGCACAATGAAAAAGATCCATCCAGGATCGAAAGCTTCTACAGAAAAAATAATAACATGATTTCTACAATTTAAAAGAAGAAGTGTTTTAGAATGACATAATCTTTTCAGTGTTTGGATTTGGCATAGGCCTATTTATTAGGCCTATTTATTAGGCCTATTTATTAGGCCTATTTATTAGGCCTATTTATTAGGCCTATTTATTAGGCCTATTTATTAGGCCTATTTATTAGGCCTATTTATTCACTGCAAGTTGATGTTCGAATACTTTCAAAAATAATTGCATTCAGATTCGGCTCAGATTTTGAGGTATGGGGCAGAAGGTCCCAATATCTGCAGAGACAGATGTGTGTTTTAGACTGATGAGCTGCAAATGTGAATGCCCGTACTGTTTGGCCAAAGGCTGCCTCCCAGAAACCACCTTCTATGCATCCATTGACTAACATACCGCAACCGACCGTGCTCTTATCATCGGCCATTTTCATCAGCCCTCATTTAGCTTAGTTCTAACATAGTTTACTGAGGAAGCTAATGGAGGGGTTGAATGGAGAACGTCTTCCTTCCACCACTACATCATTTTTTGGCATCTTGTCTAGGATATTACAGGGCGCGCTGCTGTCGGCGTCATTGTGGTTGTTGGACGAATGATGCGACCAATGCGCTCAGACTGCTGGCCCAGACCCCCTCTCAGCCTGCTGTGACTGTCTTATTGATTCCTCTCTCTACAACACAGCCTGTCACTGTAGATCTTAACACTACACCCACCCCCTCCAGTGTTCCCAGCCCTGCCCTGCCCTGACAAAATACCCCTTTCAGAACATGCTGTTCTTAACATCAGCTTGTCGAGTTATTTTAGGGTGGTAAATAAATTGGACTGGAGCTTGTACTCCAGGGCAATTTTTTATTTTTTTATTTCGACCCCAAATGAGGTCTGTGCTTCTTTTCATTTGGTGCCATGTGAGCTGAGTGTTGGACAGGCAGGGGGACACCTGTGGCCTTGCTCCTGTCGGCTGCAGGTGCCTCGCTAACACTAATGTCACCAGACAGACGAGCTCTAAGAGCGTCCGTACGTCCAGCCGACCGGCTTCTCGCTCTGTCTGACTCCTGCCTTGTTGCCTGGCGCCCGGGGCATGACCGGCACAGGGGCCGTTGCCTGGACAACAGCCCAGCCACCAACAGGCCACTGCTAACTAAGTGGCATCCCACACCCGTTAGCTTTGAAATAATTGGGCAAAGGGACAAACTGAAACCTAATAAAGGTATTGCATCGGAAACAAAAGAAGAATAGCTACAGAAGTATAGTATAGAAATAGTTAGCTTCTTTTTCTTTCAAAGAGACCAAAGTAAGAATAGAAAGGCAATATTGTGATGAAATGACAGACGGTTGTTGTTGTTTTTTGGTGGTAGTGTTCTTACGTTGATGCCCTGTGGACTGTACATCTGGCTGGCGGCGAGACTGTCACTGTATCCTCCTGTCTGGCTGATAACATGGCGAAGAGTATCCACCTGGAACACACACACACAGAGAGAGAGAGAATTGTGTGGGTCAGACAGACAAAAGCTAGACATGACAAAGACCTTCATGCATAAGGTCAGAGAGCAAAAGGGTATCCTGGGAAAGGTTACAGCATCGGTTTAGAATGATCAGGTTCAACACAAAAGATATCACAATTGAACAAAGACAAATGACCACAAACACCATCACGAGGGATCTTCTATGAATATCTGGTTAAAATTCAAAGAGGAACAAAACTGCAACAAATTGACTATTTCCAATTGCTTCTACGACTCAAAATTCATCTTCACTCCTCAGCGTCTGGGAAGACATTTTGAAGTGCGCAGCCAAATTACCTTTTGACAAGGACATTGTTTTTCAATGAACTATCAACCCAGGAGACCTCTTATCCACCTTAGGGGGTTAATCCTACGCATATTTATGAAACACCTGAGCATTTGGAGAGTTGATTTAAAAAGAAAGGAGAGACGGATGGAGGGATAGGGCTGGGGGGCTAGAGGGGGTTGAATCAAATGAGAATGTCACCGCGGGTGGTAATCCTCCCACCCAACCTATTGTGAGTGAGACTCCCTCCCAATCCCAACACTCAGAAACTCTGTGCTGGCCATAGTTGTCCAACAGGGCAAGGTCAGAGGACTGTTGTGCACCAGTGGCTACGACAACTGTTGTCAGGAGTGTTGACGAGTCTTGTATTGTTTCCAAAACTGTCTGCAGTCGTCTATTCATTCATGAGCCTGACAATGGCCGCCATATTAGTGCTATGGCTAAAGGCCACGTATAACCTCTGTCTCACGGACTAGGTCAAGTGACTCTGCTCTGGGCTTTTGATGATTTCAATGGAACATTTCTAGGCCGGACAGTGCCTGAACAACTGAGCAGGGAAATTCAGTCTTATAATATAAGACCTTATATGGCTGTCCGCCGTGGTTGGTTGACTTTGCCTTCAACGGGCCACAAATTGGCCACTGTATGACTGCTAGCTGGGTTCCTATCTACATGACAACTAGTGTACCAATAATTCATGGGTTACGTACTAGTTTCTGCGAGGATCCTACCTGGGACTGAACGTTGGCCCCTACCCCAGCCCCCTGGTATGAGTCCCCATTCAGAGCCTGCACACTCATGAACAAGTCTCCGGAGTTTGACATGTTAAAAGAGCCAGCAGAACCTGGAAGGACAGACAGTGAAAGAGAGAACGAGAGAGAAGTGGGGAAGGACGGTGGAAAGAGAAGAGAGGAAAGAGGAGTTAACACGATCATGCAACCGAAAAAGTGCAGTCAGGTGGGTTAGTGGGAGAGGGTTGAAAGCCAAATGTGGTGTTGTGAACAGGGAACGACATCAGTGACCAATCACCATCTACACTGACTATATGTACCTATGGAAATGTACTGGCAAGGGATGTTCTAAGCATAATATACTGTACTAATACAACTATACCAACTACTACTTCTGTGGTAATTATGATGATAATCATATTATCAAGAATATTGAGGTTAAGGGTTAAAACCGGGGTGAAACAAATAGCAGAATAGATGTCTTGCAGTTTAAGTTCCTTGCTACCGGACCGGTTGGCTCATTAAGGAAGTGCTAATCGATCAGCAGGAAGTACTGAAATAATCCTATTTGTCCTTTAATGGAGCCAAACTCCCCAGATGTTAAAGGAGAACGCAGCCTAACTTGATTTCAAGGCAGAAAAAACACAAGACTAGACCATAGCCCAACACAGCTGAAGAGTCAACATGATGACAAAGGACTAGGCTGGGACACCACAGGATAGTTATTTCTCTAACCAAGACTCCAAGAGTTCAATATGTCTACTGTGTTCACCCGACAAACCCCAGAGAGAGAGGGACTAGGCCACAGGTTATTGGGCCAGTTTAGGAAGGGGGGGGGGGGGGGGGGGGGGGGTGCAGACAGTATTTTGTTATTCAAAAGGAACAGAGCCGAGACTGGATTCTTGAGTTGGGGCCCAGGGTTGGGTAAAGCCAGGTTTTCTAATCAGTGCTCTACACCTCTCTGCTCAACTGTGTCATATTTCTGAATTGAATTGTCCATACTACTGTAGTGTGGATACCTTTCAATGTAGCTTATACAGTATAATGCTTCAGCACTCTATATGATCTAGCATTGTTCAGTTGGGTATACCATGCAGCCAAACTAACATTAACAGTACTGACTTGGTACCATACTGGTCAAATCCGTTATGGCTGGTATTGATACTGACCTGCAGAGTTGGGGGTGGAGGGGGAGTTGGCCTGGCTGCCATGGGCTGATACATTGGTTGCACTGACAGCTGTCTTCGCGGCGTACATGTTGGCTTCCTCTTGGAACTTGCCAATGTTTTTCTTGTATCGGATCCTCTTGTTTCCAAACCAGTTCGATACCTGTAACATAAAGTACATATTATCATTATGTTTTACATGACAAGAAATTAAACTAAAGTTTATTACAACGATTGTTTGAGCAAGGTATTATGTAGAAAACACATCTTTCAAGAAACCAGATTGTCAAGAAACCAGATTCCCATTGAGAGTGACACGAGCTCTGGTCAAAAGCAGTGCACTATGTTGGGAATAGGGTGCCATTTTGGATGCAGTCTCTTCTAGCGGACTTCCTGTGACATAGCAGTGTGAATGCAATTGTCGAACAAAATGGCCATGCTAGCTAGATAGCTCATAGGTTTATGTGGGTCAAGAAAGAAGACTATGTGGCGGCATAGTGTACCTGTGACACTGTGATGGAGCACTTCTTGCCCAGCTCTTCCTTGGCCTCCTCACTGGGGTAGGGGTTGGACAGGTGGGAGTAGAAATACTCATTTAGGATCTCTGTTGCCTGCTTGTTGAAGTTCCTTCTCTTTCGTCTGCAGAGAGAGAGAGAGAGAGAAATATATAAAATATCACATTTACAGGTCATTTCCTTCATTACAGTATATTAGAGAGAGATAGCTGGACTACGTTGTCTCCATCATCGCACTCTACAAAAATCTGTTGTCTTTGGTGTAGAGCGACCCAGGATACACTCTGTTTTTTATTTATTTTTATCAGCAGACACACGCCGAGAGAGACACACACAGACACGTCACACACACACACACACACACAGACACGTCACACACACACACACACACACAGTCCCACACAGACCTGGCGTCGAGGAAGCGTGAGCGTAGGATCATGACGGCCTCGCAGGTGCTCTGTTTGAGCTGCATCTGAATGGAGCTGAACTTGCGGTGGATGATCCCCACCATGCGCTCGATCTCCTTGGGAGAGATGGGCCGCGTGCGACTCTGCTCCCTCAGCAGGTTCATCACATGGGTGGTGAACTCGTTACATGCCTAAAGACAGACACACTCATATGAGGCAGATAGCAATCGCACGCACTTGGACACAGTAGAGAAGTAAGACACTGCTAGCATTGTGCGTATTACCAGTATCATAAGTAGTAGTAGTAATACTATCGATGTACAGTAATGTGGCAGTAATGCATTGCGGTGCTGTGGCAGAAACAACAGCAGTGGATGGGGTAGACAAGCAGTGAGAATGTCTTTGTCTATTGAGGAGACCTTTTCTTCAATCGTGAGGAAGAAAGTGACAAGTGAAGACGTCTAAAATGACAGGAGGCTTTCATTCCTGTTCAAGTTCAGCAGGTTTGAACTGTCTTCCTGTCTCTCTCTCGCTCCACTTCCCTCTCTGTCTTTTCACTCAGTGTCTCTCTCATTCTCTTTCTCTGTCAGAATCAGTCACTGGGAAGTGTCTGCTGTGTTTGGGGACAGGGGAGTCTGTTGATTGTCAGCACCAGGGTCGTGTCAGTTGAAACGAGACTCAGTTCATAGCAAACAGCCGTTCCGCCCGTACACTCAGTTGCAGTAGTACACGTAGCGGTGACATGAGTATTCTCAGGTGCAAATGTAACACTGTGACAGGAAGTGATGACGGGCCTGCTTTGAGATGATGACAGGCGGTAATATATTTGACATCAATGGGAAGGACGGGATGCTCTCTTGGCATAGGACTTGTGTGTGACTGATAAAATGATTGCCAGCTGAAAAGGGATTTCTGAAAGCGTGGTTGTGTGCACTGACTTGTGTGCAGTCAGAGTGTAGTGAGATTGCAGTGGGGTCGTCTATTGGAAGGGAGAGAGGACAGTTACAAGGGTCCTCAATATGTAGTGAGATGGCAGAAATCAGAGCTTAGGCATAAAAGGTTTACCTATAGGAAGTGAGAGGGGTTGTGAGGGTCTTCTTAGAGCAGAGAGGGCTTATGGGAAAGGAAAGAGCGTTTACGAGGGGCGTGGTCTGTCCTCACCTGTTCATACTTCTCCAGCTCTGTGTGGTAGATCCCGCGGATCTGAGTCAGCTTGGCCCGGTAGTCTGAGTGTTCTGTTGAGTTGTCCTGGCCCACCCCTCCTCCCGCTGCTGCCGCCGCTGCTGCTGCTGCCGCAGACCCGCCCCCTTTCTCTGGTCCGGACACGCCCTCCGCCAGCAGCATGTTGTCCAATCGCATGAGCTGGGCATCTGGAGCATCGTCCTCCTGGGTGCCACGGATACTGAGCACTGTAGAGACAATAGTTAGTAAGAAACTTCTCTAGTGATGTAAAAACGGACACAACACTGATGCATTGCAAAGTCTGATGATCAGCACTGCGAAGGAAAGAGGCCCAGTTAATATGAATGAACAGTGTTTGGGTGAGAAGTGGAGTGAGTGTACCAGTCACCAACGGTGAGAATGCAGTCTACTACTGTATTTTCTTCTTACTATAGTCTTCAACCTGTTCTGTGTGAAATATGACCATATCTTTAATAGCCCATGACTGTGTCATAAAAACCTGGATGTTAGTGAGCCTGGCAGCACCCAAGATAATAAAACTATCATCTCATTGATTTTGAATATCATTTCATGTAAATAATTAACACAGACTTCCATGAGAGTTCATTTTCCTTTGCACTCCAGGAGAGCAGATTACGATATTTACTCAGTGGCTAAAACAATAACGTTGTGTCATAAAAAGATTAGAATCTTCCCGGTCAGCAAACTAATAATATCATCATTCATAACCTAACGGGTTAAAATGGTGTAATAAATTAAATGTCTAATATCAATATAGATCATCTCAGTGATAAGGGACAAAAACAATGTATCAACACTGGATTAAAATAAAAAGATAAGATGCTGCCTTAGTCTTATTTATGCATCACAGTCACATCTTGATAATTGTTTTTTAACTTAAAGATGCACTATGCAGAAATCGCTCCACCATTTTCTGGTGGCTAAAATGCTGTCCGTGTTCACACAGTTTGGGGTGTCCAGTCACAGTGATGGGTGTAGTGGCCCTAGTTTGAACCTTGGCCTCACCCCTCACACCCCCACAGACACTGAGCTCTCTGCTACCTCCCCCCTCCAGCCAGTACCACAGAGTGCAGAAGGATGTTTCATGGCACATACCCCCCAATGCACACAGATACACATTTATATACCCACCCCCACACCTACAAAAATGTTAACTTGTGACTGTTCACTTTATGTGACTGTGCTTCACTACGGTCCTGGACAAACAGGGCTGTTTCACTATGGTACTGGACCAACAGGGCTGTGTTTCACTATGGTACTGGACCAACAGGGCAGTGTTTCACTATGGTACTGGACCAACAGGGCTGTTTCACTATGATACTGGACCAACAGGGCAGTGTTTCACTATGGTACTGGACCATCAGGGCTGTGTTTCACTACAGTACTGGACACACAGGGCTGTGTTTCACTATGGTACTGGACACACAGGGCTGTGTTTCACTATGGTACTGGACACACAGGGCTGTGTTTCACTATGGTACTGGACACACAGGGCTGTGTTTCACTATGGTACTGGACCAGGATGTGTTTCACTATGGTACTGAACCAGGGCTGTGTTTCACTATGGTACTGGACCAGGCTGTGTTTCACTATGGTACTGGACCAGGGCTGTGTTTCACTATGGTACTGGACCAGGCTGTGTTTCACTATGGTACTGGACCAGGGCTGTGTTTCACTATGGTACTGGACCAACAGGGCTGATTCACTATGGTACTGGACCAACAGGGCTGTTTCACTATGGCACTGGACAAACAGCGCTGTGTTTCACTACGGTACTGGACCAGGCTGTGTTTCACTATAGTACTGGACCAACAGGGCTGTTTCACTATGGTACTGGACAAATAGGGCTGTGTTCCACTATGGTACTGGACCAACAGGGCTGTGTTTCACTATGGTACTGGACCAACAGGGCTGTGTTCCACTATGGTACTGGACCAACAGGTCTGTTTTACTATGGTACTGGAACAGGGCTGTGTTCCACTATGGTACTGGACCAAAAGGGCTGTGTTTCACTATGGTACTGGACCAGGGCTGTTTCACTATGGTACTGGACCAGGATGTGTTTCACAATGGTACTGGACCAACAGGGCTGTTTCACTATGGTACTGGACCAGGGCTGTTTCACTATGGTACTGGACCAGGATGTGTTTCACAATGGTACTGGACCAACAGGGCTGTTTCACTATGGTACTGGACCAGGATGTGTTTCACTATGGTACTGGACCAACAGGGCTGTGTTTCACTATGGTACTGGACCAGGGCTGTTTCACTATGGTACTGGACCAGGGCTGTGTTTCACTATGGTACTGGACCAACAGGGCTGTGTTTCACTATGGTACTGGACCAACAGGGCTGTTTCACTATGGTACTGGACCAGGATGTGTTTCACTATGGTACTGGACCAGGGCTGTGTTTCACTATGGTACTGGACCAGGGCTGTGTTTCACTATGGTACTGGACCAGGGCTGTGTTTCACTATGGTACTGGACCAGGGCTGTGTTTCACTATGGTACTGGACCAGGGCTGTGTTTCACTATGGTACTGGACCAACAGGGATGTGACCCACTATGGTACTGGACCAACAGGTCTGTTTCACTATGGTACTGGACCAGGGCTGTGTTCCACTATAGTACTGGACCAAAAGGGCTGTTTCACTATGGTACTGGACCAGGGCTGTTTCACTATGGTACTGGACCAACAGGGCTGTTTCACTATGGTACTGGACCAGGGCTGTTTCACTATGGTACTGGACAAACAGCGCTGTGTTTCACTACGGTACTGGACCAGGCTGTGTTTCACTATGGAACTGGACCAACAGGGCTGTGTTTCACTATGGTACTGGACCAGGGCTGTGTTTCAATATGGTACTGGACCAGGGCTATTTCACTATGGTACTGGACAGACAGGGTTGTGTTTCACTATGGTACTGGACCAACAGGGCTGTGTTTCACTATGGTACTGGACCAGGGCTGTGTTTCACTATGGTACTGGACCAGGGCTGTTTCACTATGGTACTGGACCAACAGGGCTGTTTCACTATGGTACTGGACCAACAGGGCTGTTTCACTATGGTACTGGACCAGGGCTGTTTCACTATGGTACTGGACCAGGGCTGTGTTTCACTATGGTACTGGACCAACAGGGCTGTGTTTCACTATGGTACTGGACCAACAGGGCTGTTTCACTATGGTACTGGACCAGGGCTGTGTTTCACTATGGTACTGGACCAACAGGGCTGTGTTTCACTATGGTACTGGACCAGGGCTGTGTTTCACTATGGTACTGGACCAACAGGGCTGTGTTTCACTATGGTACTGGACTAGGGCTGTGTTTCACTATGGTACTGGACCAGGGATGTGTTTCACTATGGTACTGGACCAACAGGGCTGTGTTTCACTATGGTACTGGACATGGGCTGTGTTTCACTATGGTACTGGACATGGGATGTGTTTCACTATGGTACTGGACTAGGGCTGTGTTTCACTATGGTACTGGACCAACAGGACTGTTTAACTATGGTACTGGACCAACAGGGCTGTTTCACTATGGCACTGGACAAACAGGGCTGTGTTTCACTATGGTACTGGACCAGGGCTGTTTCACTATGGCACTGGACAAACAGGGCTGTGTTTCACTATGGTACTGGACCAGGGCTGTTTCACTATGGTACTGGACCAGGGCTGTTTCACTATGGTACTGGACCAGGGCTGTGTTTCACTATGGTACTGGACCAACAGGGCTGTGTTTCACTATGGTACTGGACTAGGGCTGTGTGTCACTATGGTACTAGACCAGGGATGTGTTTCACTATGGTACTGGACCAACAGGGCTGTGTTTCACTATGGTACTGGACTAGGGCTGTGTTTCACTATGGTACTGGACCAGGGATGTGTTTCACTATGGTACTGAACCAGGGCTGTGTTTCACTATGGTACTGGACCAACAGGACTGTTTCACTATGGTACTGAACCAACAGGGCTGTGTTTCACTATGGTACTGGACCAACAGCGCTGTGTTTCACTATGGTACTGGACCAACAGGGCTGTGTTTCACTATGGTACTGGACATGGGCTGTTTCACTATGATATTGGACCAGGGCTGTGTTTCACTATGGTACTGGACCAACAGGGCTGTGTTTCACTATGGTACTGGACCAGGGATGTGTTTCACTATGGTACTGGACCAACAGGGCTGTGTTTCACTATGGTACTGGACTAGGGCTGTGTTTCACTATGGTACTGGACCAGGATGTGTTTCACTATGGTACTGGACCAACAGGGCTGTGTTTCACTATGGTACTGGACCAGGGATGTGTTTCACTATGGTACTGGACCAACAGGGCTGTGTTTCACTATGGTACTGGACTAGGGCTGTGTTTCACTATGGTACTGGACCAGGGATGTGTTTCACTATGGTACTGGACCAACAGGACTGTTTCACTATGGTACTGGACCAACAGGGCTGTTTCACTATGGTACTGGACCAGGGCTGTTTCACTATGGTACTGGACCAGGGATGTGTTTCACTATGGTACTGGACCAACAGGACTGTTTCACTATGGTACTGGACCAACAGGGCTGTGTTTCACTATGGTACTGGACCAACAGGGCTGTGTTTCACTATGGTACTGGACCAACAGGGCTGTTTCACTATGGTACTGGACCAGGGCTGTGTTTCACTATGGTACTGGATCAACAGGGCTGTGTTTCACTATGGTACTGGACCAACAGGGCTGTGTTTCACTATGGTACTGGACTAGGGCTGTGTTTCACTATGGTACTGGACCAGGGATGTGTTTCACTATGGTACTGGACCAACAGGACTGTTTCACTATGGTACTGGACCAACAGGGCTGTGTTTCACTATGGTACTGGACCAACAGGGCTGTGTTTCACTATGGTACTGGACCAGGCTGTGTTTCACTATGGTACTGGACCAACAGGGCTGTGTTTCACTATGGTACTGGACCAGGGCTGTTTCACTATGGTACTGGACCAGGCTGTGTTTCACTATGGTACTGGACCAGGCTGTGTTTCACTATGGTACTGGACCAGGCTGTGTTTCACTATGGTACTGGACCAGGCTGTGTTTCACTATGGTACTGGACCAGGCTGTGTTTCACTATGGTACTGGACCAGGGCTGTTTCACTATGGTACTGGACCAGGCTGTGTTTCACTATGGTACTGGACCAGGCTGTGTTTCACTATGGTACTGGACCAGGGCTGTTTCACTATGGTACTGGACCAGGCTGTGTTTCACTATGTACTGGACCAGGCTGTGTTTCACTATGGTACTGGACCAGGCTGTGTTTCACTATGGTACTGGACCAGGCTGTGTTTCACTATGGTACTGGACCAGGGCTGTTTCACTATGGTACTGGACCAGGCTGTGTTTCACTATGGTACTGGACCAGGCTGTGTTTCACTATGGTACTGGACCAGGCTGTGTTTCACTATGGTACTGGACCAGGGCTGTTTCACTATGGTACTGGACCAGGCTGTGTTTCACTATGGTACTGGACCAGGCTGTGTTTCACTATGGTACTGGACCAGGGCTGTGTTTCACTATGGTACTGGACCAGGGCTGTGTGTTGTGGACCACCCTGCTCTCCCTCTGTCTGCCACTAGAAGGCTCCCTAAGTAAAGGAGCAGAGCTTTCTGTCTCCTCACAGAGGTGGTGAAAACAACCAGGTGTAGCCTGTTCATTTCATCCACCATCTTTACCAACAAAGACAGGCAGCATACACTACACTATCAGGACAGAGTGTCCTGCATCGATTCATCTGTATACTAACCAACTATAAGGGCTAAATCATTCCCTGTAAACATGCAGTATTTACAATTGCTAAGAGTGACAATTTGACAGAATCTCGGTAAATGACAGTGGCTTGCTAAGAGAGAGATGTGCTGGAGTAGACTGTCTGTCTGGCACAGGTTTCAGTATGTTGCTATGCTCTGGTCTGTGGCTTTGTCCATGGGATGAGCTGCCTGCCTGCTGACCTCTCCAGTGAGAGAGACGTCAAGATGGATTCCTAGGCCGTCACGGAGAACCGGTCTCTCCCATGAACCCTCTCCCCTCCTCCTCCCCCTCCCCTCCCCCTCCCTCACCCCAATCAGCTCCACCATCCGAGCATGCAGACTCGGGAGGCAAATGTCAATGGCTATCAGACGACTGGAAAGGTCAGGGGTTCAGAAAGGAGAGTGAGTTTGTGTGTGTGTGTGTGTGTGTGTGTGTGTGTGTGTGTGTGTGTGTGTGTGTGTGTGTGTGTGTGTGTGTGTGTGTGTGTGTGCGTGCGTGTGTGTGTGCGCGTGCGTGTGTGTGTGTGTGTGTTGCGGGCGTTGACTTCTGTCAATATTTCTCCTGCCTGCATTCCTTCAAAACTTAAAAAGCCCTAAAGCTACACATCATTTCCACCTCAGTCAGTCAACTCCTAACTCATCTCTCATTCCTCAGCCGTAGAACCCTCCCAACAGACCAACTCTCAGACACTGTCTCTCCAGTCACAGTCACTATCTCTAACCTCCATGTCCCCTCTGAATTTAAAAGACTGAGACGAGATATAGAGAACAACAACATCGCCTTGCTATTCCTCACAGTCCAGTAGGACAACTTGACTAGAATACTGCGGGGTTCTTCTGACAACAACATGTAGGCTACTTCCGACTGGAGAGGAAACCTAATGGACTAAACTGATTTTTTAATTCCCCATATCTTCCAGTACAAGACTAAAAGCATGAAATGGATTAAATAAACATAATTAATAAAAAATAATCATACAATTCACTGTGCTGTGACATAATAACTCAAACCATAGCAATCAGCTTTATTTATTCCTGTTCAGTAAGGACAATGAAATCGATTAAAGGCCTTAATGCCAGTCCAGCATCAGTGAACTCTGTCACCCTAAAACTTTACATTATCATAATTATCTGGCAATAGGAGGCAGATTCATAATGCTACACCATAAATAAAATAAGAAAATGGCGCCGGAGAAGAAGGCTGATGTTTTACGTGTCACCAACCGATTGTGTTTTTGTTAGTTTATTTGCGTTGTTTGTAACTTATTTTCTACATAGTGTTGCTGCTACCGTCGCTTATGACCAAAAATAACTTCTGGACATCAGGACTGCGAATACTCACCAAGGACTGGCAGAATCCTTTTTTTCCTTTAACGAGTCCGACGAGCCCGACGTGAATGATAGACAGCTTTCTCGGGAACAGGCCCAGATCCCCGTGACTTGCATGAAGAGGAGGCAGAGAAAAGGGGGCCAGAGGGAGGGCTGCCTTCTAAGAATTTGAAGGCGATCGAATTAACCTCCACTTCCTTCCATTCTGCTAGCAAACGTGCAATCTTTGGAGAATAAAAAATATGACCTACGCGGAAGATTAAACTACCAATGGGACATTCCAAACTGTAATATCGTATGCTTCACGGAGTCGTGACGACGACACTATCAACATACAGCTTGCTGGTTATAAAAAATAACAGTGGCATCTGGTAAGACAAGGAGCGGCGGACTATGTATTTTTGTAAATAACAGCTGGAGCACGATATCTAACGAATTCACGAGCTATTGCTCGCCTGAGGTAGAGTATCTCATGATAAGCTGTAGACCACACTATCTACCTAGAGAGTTTTTTTTCGAAGCTGTTCGTAACCACCACAGACTGAGGCTGGCACTAAGACAGCATTGAATGAGCTGTATTCCGCCATAAGCAAACAAGAAAACGCTCACCCAGAGGCGGCGCTTCTAGTAGCCGGGGACTTTAATGCAGGGAAACTTAAATCCGTTTTACCAAATTTCTATCAGCATGTTAAATGTGCAACCAGAGGGGAAAAAACTCTGGACCACCTTTACTCCACACACAGAGACGCATACAAGGCTCTCCCTCACCCTCCATTTGGCAAGATGACCATAATTAAATCCTCCTGATTCCTGCTTACAAGCTAAAATTAAAGCAGGAAGCACCAGTGACTAGATCAATAATGGTCAGATGAACCATGGTCAGATGAAGCAGATGCTAAGCTACGGGACTGTTTTGCTAGCACAGACTGGAATATGTTCCGCGATTCCTCCGATGGCATTGACTTCATCAATAAGTGCATCGAAGACATCGTCCCCATAGTGACCGTACGTACATACCCCAACCAGAAGCCATGGATAACAGGCAACATCCGCACTGAGCTAAAGGCTAGAGCTGTCGGGTTCAAAGAGCGGGACTCTAACCCGGAAGCTTATAAGAAATTAGAGGTCGACCGATCATGATTTTTCAACGCAGATACTGACACCGATTGTTGGAAAACCAAAAAAAGCCAATACCAATTAATCGCCCGATTTTTATACATATATTTGTAATAATGACATTTACCGATTGTTGGAGAACCAAAAAAAGCCAATACCAATTAATCGCCCAATTTTTATACATATATTTGTAATAATGACATTTACAACAATACTGAATGAACAATGAACACTTTTATTTTAACTAAATATAATACATAAATCAAATCTATTTAGTCTAAAATAAATAATGAAACATGTTCAATTTGGTTTAAATAATGCAAAAACACAGTGTTGGAAAAGAAAGTAAAAGTGCAATATGTGCCATGTAAAAAAAGCTAACGTTTAAGTTCCTTACTTAGAACATGAGAACATATGAAAGCTGGTGGTTCAATATTCCCAGTTCTTCAATTTTCCCAGTTAAGAAGTTTTAGGTTGTAGTTATTATAGGAATTATGACGTGTCGACTATTTCTAACTATACCATTTCTATTTCATATACCTTTGACTAATGGATGTACTAATAGGCACTTTAGCATTGCCAGCCTAATCTCAGCAGTTGATAGGCTTGAAGTCATAAACAGAGCTGTGAAGCAAGCATTGCTAAGAGCTGCTGGCAAACACAGTAAAGTTTGAATGAATGCTTACGAGCCTGCTGCCGCCTACCATCGCTCAGTGAGACTGCTCTATCAAATCATAGACTTAATTATAATATAATAAACACAGAAATACAAGCCGTGGGTCATTAATATGGTCAAATCCGGAAACTATAATTTCAAAAACAAAACATTTATTCTTTCAGTGAAATACGGTATCGTTCCGTATTTTATCGAACGGGTGGCAACCCTAAGTCTAAATATTGCTGTTACATTGCACAACCTTCAATGTTATGTTATAATTATGTACAATTCTGCCAAATTAGTTCGCAATGAGCCAGACTGTTGCATATACCCTGATTCCGCGTGCAATGAACGCAAGAGAAGTAACACAATTTCCCTAGTTAAAATTGCCTACTAACATTCATTTATTTTAACTAAATACGCAGGTTTAAAAAAATATACTTCTGTGTATTGATTTCAAGAAAGGCATTGATGTTAATGGTTAGGTCCTTTTGTGCAACGATTGTGCTTTTTTCGCAAATGCGCTTTTGTTAAATCATCCCCTGTTTGGCGAAGTAGGCTGGGATTCAATGACAAATTAACAGGCACCTTATTGATTATATGCAAAGCAGGACAAGCTAGTTAACCTAGTAATATCATCAACCATATGTAGCTAACTAGTGATTATGTGAAGATTGATTGTTTCTTATAAGATAAGTTTAATGCTAGCTAGCAACTTACCTTGGCTCCTTACTGCACTCGCGTAACAGGTGGTCAGCCTGCCACGCATTTTCCTTGTGGAATGCAATGTAATAGGCCGTAATCGGCGTCCAAAAATACAGATTACCGATTGTTATGAAAACTTGAAATCAGCCCTAATTAATCGGCCATGCCGATTAAATCGGTCGACCTCTATAAGAAATCCTGTTATGCCCTCCAATGAACCATCAAACAGGCAAAGCATCAATACAGGACTAAGATCAAATCGTACTACAGCGGCACTGACGCTCGTCGGATGTGGCAGGGCTTGCAAACCATTACAGACTACAAATGGAAGCACAGCCGAGAGCTGCCCAGTGACACAAGCCTACCAGACGAGCAAAACTACTTCTATGCATGCTTCAAGGCAAATAACACTGAAACATGCATGAGAGCACCAGCTGTTCCGCAGCCGACCAGGACGTGAACTGCGATGCATGCGTTGACCAACTGGCAAGTGTCTTCACTGTCATGTTCAACCTCTCCCTGTCCGATTCTGTAATACAAACATGTTTCAAGCAGACCATCATAGTGCCTGTGCCCAAGAAAACTAAGGTAACCTGCCTAAATTACTACCGACCCGTAGCACTCACGTCTGTAGCCATGAAGTGCTTTGAAAGGCTGGTCATGGCTCACATCAACACCGTTATCCTAGAAACCCAAGCCCCACTCCAATTTGCATACCGCCCCAACAGATCCACAGATGATGCAATCTCTATTGCACTCCACACTGCCCTTTCCCATCTGGACTAAAGGAACACCTATGTGATAATGTCATTCATTGACTACAGCTCAGCGTTCAACACCATAATGCCCTCAAAGCCCTTTAATAAGCTAAGGTCCCTGGGACTAAACACCTCCCTCTACAACTTGATCCTGGACTTCCTGACGGGCCGCCCCTTATAGAGTGAGGGTAGACAACAACACATCCGCCAAGCTCACCCTCAACACAGGAGCCCCTCAGGGGTGCGTGTTCAGTCCCCTCCTGAACTCCTTGCTCACTCATGACTGCACAGACGGGCACGATTCCAACACCATCATTAAGTTTGCCGATGACACAACAGTGGTAGGCCTGATCACCGACAATGACGAGACAGACGGCCGTGTGGTGCCAGGACAACAACCTCTCCCTCAATGTGATCAAGACAACAGAGAAGATTGTGGACTACAGGAAAAAGAGGACCAAGCACACCCCCATTCTCATCGATGGGGCTGCAGTGGAGCAGGTTGAGAGCTTCAAGTTCCTTGGTGTCCACATCACCAACAAACTAGAATGGTCCAAACACACCAAGACAGTCATAAAGAGGGCAGGACAAAACCTATTCCCCTTCAGGAGACTGAAAAGATTTGGCATGGGTCCTCAGATCCTCAAAAGGTTCTACAGCTGCACTATCGAGAGCATCACTGCCTGGTATGGCAACTGCTCGGCCCAGTACATCACTGGGGCCAAGCTTCCTGCCATCCAGGACCTCTATACCAGGCGGTGTCAGAGGAAGACCCTAAAAATTGTCAAAGACTCCAGCCACCCTAGACATAGACTGTTCTCTCTGCTACCGCACGGCAAGCGGTACCGGAGCGCCAAGTCTAGGTCCAAGATGCTTCTAAACAGCTTCTACCCCCAAGCCATAAGACTCCTGAACATCTAATCAAATGGCTACCCAGACTATTTGCATTGCCCTTCTCTTACGCTGCTCTCTGTTATTATCTATGCATAGTCACTTTAATAACTCTACCTACATACTACCTCAATTACCTCAACTAACCGGTGCCCCCACACATCGACTCTGTACCGGTACCCCCTGTATATAGTCTTGCTATTGTTACTTTACTACTGCTATTTAACTACTTATTACTTTTTTTTCATATTATTATTAATATTTTTTAAACTGCATTGTTGGTTAGAGGCTCGTAAGCAAGCATTTCACTGTAAAGTCTACACCTGTTGTATTCGGCGCATGTAACTAAAACAATTTGATTTGATTTGAAATAAATGGCTGTTCCACAACATCAAATGAAAACCTTGGTATTGTTAGAATGGTGTTGTTTCCCATTGGTCCAACTCATTGATAGGTCTCTCAGGCCAGTATTCTCAGACCATCTGTGTGTGGAGGATGGTTGGTTTGCAGTGGGTCTTATTTCAGACTAACAGTGTGTTTCTATAAAAAGACTGCCATCATTTCATCTTGACCGTTACAGACAGGCTTTAATTGAACAGTGAGAGGACTCACAATCTCCCTCCCTCTGTACTCATGTTTAATTCAACCTGTTTAATATCTCTCTCTCTCTCTGAATTAAGACTATTGTTTTGTTTTCGTTCAAATGACAGCTCATAGTCCTAACTTTTCTGTCTTATTGGGTTGTAAGATGTTTGCAAAGCACAAGTCTGAACACAAACACAAACCTACCACGCAGCCACCCATACAAACACACAGAAAATACAAATCCTTAAAACAGCCCTCTCTGCATATTGGCAGACTACCTCTCTCTCAGCCCCCAGCCACGGCTCCCAGTGAGCGCTTTTAAATGAAAGCATGTTTAATTAATGATGTTGAAGTATTCTGTCACAATTAGGAAGATGTACGGCCAAACAAGGCAGCAGTGATTTCCCTGACAGCCATGATGAAGGTTTACCCTCCTCGCCTCTGACTGGCAGCTAGCAGCCAACGCTGGACCGGTTCCATTTCACGTCGATACAGTAACGCAATACACTCCTCTGCAGTTCTGTGTGTATGTGTGTGTGCGTATGTCTGTATGTGTGTGTGTATGTACTGTATGTCTGTGTGTGAGTGTGGGTGCGTGCGTGCACATATCCGTGTGTATGTGCTTCCTCTGCCTTGGTCTGGACGAAGTCACAGTGCCAGGCATATACGCAGGGTTTGTATTGATTCTGTGGGCACACGTCATCCAGGGTTTCAGCGATTCATAAATCAGCTGTGCTCCTGACACAGGATGCGCAGTGCTGTCTGTGTGGGCCTGTCTCTGTGTGTGTGTGTGTGTGTGTGTGTGTGTGTGTGTGTGTGTGTGTGTGTGTGTGTGTGTATGTGTGTGTGTATGTGTGTGTGTGTGTGTGTGTGTGTATGTGTGTGTGTGTGTGTGTGTCTGTATTTGGGCCACAGTCAGCTGGAGTGGTTGCGACAGCAACATGCTAATGGAACATCACTACCATTCATCCCTGCCACACGGCATTCTGGGACAGAAAAAAACAACAACCTGAAATCCTGAAGAAGCAGTTTGATGATTTACAATGGACATGATGAGTATCACAAACAACTAAAACAAATTATCAACAATATCCCTAGACCTTAAAGGGAAATTCACCTCTGTTTCACTGTATATGCCCATTAATATGGAATCATCGCTCAAGGCATTAAACTCATCCACTGCTCTGCATGTGTTGGTATCATGGTATGAGGAATCTGTCAGCATAGAAATAATAAATTATATTAATTTCTGAGTGGTTCATCTGATAGAAGCATAAAGCTACTGATGCTAAGCAGCGCAATATTTATTACATGTATGGGTATCTACTGGCATGGGTAGCACAGTGTCTATTAGAGTCAGTCTACAAGCATGTTATGTTCCTTATTTTAAATCATCAAGCAGTTTTGTCCTTAGAAATGTTTACTCCCCACTGTGTTCACGGGAAAGTCTCCTTGGCCCAAAATGTCCACTCCATCACCAGATAATGGGGACTAGAACAACTCCAGTACACAAGGGCAAAGCCATAAAGAACCTCTAAAACACTTGCTTTATGCTTTATCAGCCATCTCCAGAGTCATGTTTGAAAGCGGGCAGAACCCAGAGTGTTATAGCTGACAGAGGCCGGGCAGACGACAAGGACAATAAAAAAATAAGGGAACAAGAAAGAGAGAGAGAGGAGGAAGAAGGAAGGTTGGGAAAAAAAAGTGGAGAGGGATGGATTTATGGAGGGAGGGAGAGAGGAAAGTCGAAAAATAAAAATGGAATATGAAAGCGAGGAGGTGTCAATTAAAAAAATGAACCCCAGTGCATTTGGGAAGTGACAGCTGGTGGGAGACGAGCTGACAGGCGTCACATTAGGCGGATTTGGTGGCCGCTCCCTCTCCTTCCTCCCCTCCTCTCCCCCTCCTCCGCACTGGTGACTGATCGACCGACCGATGGTTCCTCATGCAGTTAGATGCAGTGAAAGAGGCCAGATGAGGCATGGCAGCGCAGAGCAAGGGGAGCAGGGCAAGACAAGGTCCACACAAGGCACCAACTTGGTGGGTGTTTTTCAGCTAAACCTTCCCCTAAATTTACTCCTAATAACGGTAATGATGGTGCCGATCATCTGAGGCTTAAGCAGGCCAGGCTGAGTCTTGAGGGGCCGGTCCCAATAACGAGGCAGCAGCAGCCAAATGCCTCCCTCCCGCCAGAGGAGGAAAGACCATTCAGACCCCCCCACCCCCCACACAGTTAAAGGCCTCTCCATTAAAATAATGTATTATTCAAAATAGGCAATACATTAGCCCCCAAGCAATCGTTTGTCCTTTCTTAAGGTGTCTTAAAATATATCGTCTTGATCTAATCAAACCCATGCTCGGGTTCATGCAGTTTTAATCGCCCCGGGGCGTCAATGGAAATCATGATGGCTGAATATCCTCTTCTTGATAAGTTGCGAGTGTTGTTGAGCAGGGAGCTGTATAGTCAGCTAACTATGAGAGAGTTAAAGGCCTCTATACGAAGTATTATAAAGTGCATTCGGAAAGTATTCAGACCCCTTCCCTTTTTCCACATTTTGTTATGTTACAGCCTTATTGTAAAATAGATTTTTTTTAAAAATCCCCATCAATCTACACACAATACCATATCATGACAAATTGAAAACAGGTTTTTAGACATTTTTGCAAATTTATAAAAAATTATAAACAGAAATACCTTATTTACATAAGTATTCAGACCCTTTGATATGAGACTTGAAATTGAGCTCAGGTGCATCCTGTTTCCATTGATCATGCTTGAGATGTTTCTACAACTTGATTGGAGTCCACCTGTGGTAAATTCAAATGATTGGACATGATTTGTAAAGGCACACACCTGTCTATATAAAGGTCCCACAGTTGATAGTGCATGTCAAATCAAAAACCAAGCCATGAGGTTGAAGGAATATTCCTTAGAGGTTCGAGAGAGGATTGTGTCGAGGCACAGATCTGGGGAAGGGTAGCAAAAACTTTATGCAGCACTGAAGGTCCCCAGGAACACAGGGGCCTCCATCATTGTTAAATGTAAGAAGTTTGGAACCACCAAGACTTTTCCTAGAGCTGGTCCCCTGGCCAAACTGAGCAATCGGGGGAGAGGGCCTTGGTCAGGGAGGTGACCAAGAACCCAATGGTCACTCTGACAGAGCTCCAGAGTTCCACTGTGGAAAAGGAAGAACCTTCCAGAAGGACGGTGAAGGTGGTAGTGCTTCACCGAAATTCTCGGGACCTCAGACTGGGAGCGAAGGCTCACCTTCTAACAGGACAACAACCCTAAGCACACATCAAAAAAACAATGCAGGAGTGGCTTCGGGACAAGTCTCTGAATGTCCTTGAGTGGCCCAACCAGAGACTGGACTTGAACCCGATCAAACATCTCTGGAGAGATGAAAACCTGCTCAAGAGCGCTCTGGACCTCAGACTGGGGGCAAAGGTTCACCTTCCAACAGGACAACAACCCTAACCACACAACCAAGACAATGCAGGAGTGGCTTCGGGACAAGTCTCTGAATGCCCTTGAGTGGCTCAGCCAGAGCCAGGACTTGAACCCGATCAAACATTTCTGGAAAGAACTGAAAATAGCTATGCAGTGACGCTCCCCATCCAACCTGACAGAGCTTGAGAGGATCTGCAGAGGAAAATGGAAGAAACTCCCCAAATAAAGGTGTGCCAAGCTTGTAGCGTCATACCCAAGAAGACTCAAGGCTGTAAATGCTGCCAAAGGTGCTTCAACTAAGTACTGAGTAAAGGGTCTGAATTCTAATGTAAATGTGATATTTCCGGGTTTTTTTAAATGTAAATTTGCTAACATTTCTAAAAACCTGTTTTTGCTTTGTCATTATGGGTTATTGTGTGTAGATTGATGAGGGAAATAAACAATTTAATCAATTTAGAATAAGGCAGTAACGTAACAAAATGTGGAAAAGTCAAGGGGTCTGAATACTTTCTGAATGCACTGTATACCCTAGGCAGGCTCACTTTTGGTGGGAACATCTTCTGATCACATACAGCACAACAAGTAATACAGTGTCTGGTAGATTGAATTCAGTTTTACCGGTCAGGAAACATAAGGCTTCATTCCCAGAACCAATGGGAAACCTAGCTGGGCTATTAGTAAAAACAAGTTAATAATGCTTAGTTTACTCATGGTCTCTCATCTCAGAGAGATGAAAACAGCTGTGCTCTTGAGTGTAGTGAGTCATGAAGCTGGTGAATTACTACAGTGATTGTTTACCTGTTATTTTTCTATGTTTTTGTGTTGACCTGTGTTGAAATGTCATATATTTGACCTGTTCTGTAACATGGTGTAGGGATGATTCATTTGGGGAAGACCATACATATTTAAATCACATTTAATTATCAACATCCCTCCCAACACTAGATCTCATCAATCAAATAACACTGACCCGAGGAGTCAATTTTATTTTAATGTTGTTAATTGTGTGTGTGTGTGTTCGTCTGTGTGACACTGATGTACCAAAGGGACCGGGTCATTGTGACTTAATCTCCATTCCTGAGGGTGGAATCAGTTGGGGGTACGTTCATTACCTTTCATTAAAAATGCTGCCTCCGGCGTTTACCATCTACCCATCCAGGCTCTAACTAATTATAACCAACACACTGACTGTCAGCATGGAAATGGGAAAATGTTTTGGGGTTCCCTCATTAGATAAAAAAAGATGGGTGGGTGTTCTAAACTAGTAACATAGTGGCAGGAGTGTTATCCTGGTGAGGTCACGAAAACCTCAAGGCCTTAAAAAAATATGCCCTGAATGGTTTCCCTAACTTTCGGCAAGGACTTGTTAGCCTGAAAGTCATGCAGCAAATGGCAGCAGCCACCAGAGACAGACGCAGTGCTCCAGGAGTTGGTGAAGAGATGGATAGTAGTTAGAACCGCATGGAGCTCAGAGGTGACTGTCCATGAGTAGCTGGAGTCCTGCCCTTTATTGTGCCCCGACTGTGGCTCTACACGGGGCCTCTCCGCAACACATTGATCCGGCATCCAACGAGAGGCCAACAACATGCTCCTTCTGGGGTCCCTGTGGTGTGTGTTCGTGTGTATGGCACGTTTCATAAGACTCCGCTCTTTGACTGGTGATGAGTTTATGCGAGGTAATTAACAGTAATTAATCCTTAATTACAGTAATTAGCCGAGTCGCAGTAAATTAAGCCACATCTGGAGGCAGGCAGGGAACTAGGCTGTACAAGCCAGGGCGGGCAGGTTTATTTTTGGCAAAGGGGAGACGCTGACTCCATCTGACAGCATTTGGTTAGGCCTACCTGGGACGTTCCACAGCTCCCTCTGTAGTTTAGGGGGTGTTTACACCCCTGTGTGGTAGATCCTGGGACAAGACAAGGATGAGTAGAGGGTTTGTTGGTGGGAAACAGATTCATTACAGAACAACATCAGCTGATCTCCGGGGGGGAAAATCTCCCTGCAGCTAGCAGGCAGAGGACATCCACCATATGGCCACTCGTAAACAACCACATTATTGCCACACTGTTCACACTCTGCCTTGCCATTAGAACACGTGAGACATGAATGTGACGTAAGGGGATGCGAGAACACAGATTTCCCACTAACCGTTGTTTCATTTTATTTCACAATGCATCTTGGTTGGTAACAAGTATTTAGCAGATCCACAGAAAGCAAAGAACAAGAGGAAAGGAAGCTTCAATGAATGCCTGAAGTTGTGATACCATGACTGTAAGTTCTCTGACTCCTGTTTAGATTCAGACTCCCTAAACCTACAGTGTATAGAGTGATAGAGTGTGATGACCATTAATATTGTAAATCTTGAGCACTATAGCTGCTCTGGGTGGAAAAATTGCCTCATTGCATTTATCAGGGAGTCTCCAATCCCATCAAGGCTGAAGTCAGTCGGGAGAAAAAGAAACGCAGCAGATTTCTGCCGAGTGTGCGATTTGTTTGCAGGCTGTCACTAGCTGCCTGAGATTCCCAGGAGGGTTACTGTTGTTGCGACTGAGTCCTGCTGTAAAAAAAACACTGCCTGTGCAGTAAAACAATGTGAGCCATCACACTGGATTACAGGAGGCTATGCTCCACACACTGAGACCGGCATTTAAACAAGGAGAAAAGAGGAAACCATATCATAATGTACAATACTCTCCTCCCTTCAGAGTGTTGTCTGTCTATCTTACACCTTAAAACTATTTTCAGTCCGTTTACATTACTTAAAGGAGAAATTTGACACAACCCAACGTGCACTACCCCCTGACCCTTCATTTATTTTTCTGCATTAGTCTACCACCATTAGCAGAATTAGCAATCTACCCAATCACAGTAATTAGCTGCATGGATCATCATCCACAGAGGGAAGAGAGAGAGGGAGAGGGTGAGAGGGGGCTCCTAAGGACTGGAGAGATCAGTGCTGTTGAAGCTGGAGATGGGGCGGTGGATACTGGATATGCCTGCAGGCCCCACATAGTGAGTGTCTCAGTCTATAGCAGACAGTGGCATGGGGCACAGGCCCCTCACACACCCCACACCCTTCCCAAAACTACCACCAACGTAGCGGACCCAGCTAGTCATTAATCGTAGCCACAGGCCTTTGGGGGGGTTGAATTGATGCAAGGATAGTGGGTCACAGGAGCCCCTGCTGTCAATCATCAGTGTGTGTGTGTGTGTGGGGGGGGGGGGGGGGGGGGGGGGGTGTCATAGGATTAGCCTCCAGCCATGGTGAGGGTATAGCCTAACGGGGGCAAAAAGTGTTCATGCAAAACAGAGATAGAAAATGCAGTGCTAGACATAATTTGCATGAGAGACAGATCAAGTCAACCGTCATTTTTGCACCAAAAGCAAATCATCCCTTTTGAGAAGAATAGTCAAAATATTTGTCTTTAACTGTCAGGGAAAGTTCAAGTCTCACACCGACAGTACAGCTAGCCCCGGAGAAATCAACAAACTGCAGTAACACCATACAGAGAAAGGCCTGTTACTTATGCACATTACACAACTAAGGAGGACCTGGCCCTGTAAAAACTCTGTTATCACGCAATAATATACACAGGTCAACACTAGCCTGGTCCCAAGTCTGTTTGTGTTGCCTTCCCAACTCGCTGTGACAATGACTACAATGACTACAGAAAGAGTACCGACTCCGGCCCTGCTTGCTATGTATTAGAATCTGAGTGAAGATGTCTTTAAGACAGTGGGATATAAGCAAGGTTGGGTAGGTTACAGTCTAAATGTAATATATTACAGTTATTAGTTACCTGTCTAAAATTGTAATCAGTAACGTAACTTTTGGATTACCCAAACTCAGTAACGTAATCTGATTACATTCAGTTACTTTGAGATTACTTTCCCCTTAAGCGGCATTAGAAGGCAAAAATGTATGTTACCAATTGGACATTTATTGCAGGATAAATCAATGTTCAAGTTTACATAGCTGGCCATATTGTCACACCCTGACCATAGAGAGACTTTTTATTCTCTATTTTGGTTAGGTCGGGGTGTGACTAGGGTGGGTGATCTAGTGCATTTATTTCTATGTTGGCCTGGTATGGTTCCATATCAGAGGCAGCTGTTTATCGTTGTCTCTGATTGGGGATCATATTTAGGCAGCCATTTCCCCACTGGGTTTTGTGGGATCTTGTTGATGCCTGTGAGCTCTACAGAACGTCACATTTTGTTGCTCTTTATTGTTTTTGTGAGTTTCAATTTATTAAACATGTGGAACGCTATGTACACTGCGCCTTGGTCCGAGTATGATTACCACGACAATCGTGACACATATATGGATGGTACATTTTACTCTATGGGTTGGTAATGTTGGCTTCTTCTAACCCTTCGCTTTCTACTACATATAATAATACGATTTAAATGATATATTTACATTAAAACCAAATTCTATAAGAAATACAGTCATTCCAATAAATGTTATACCCCTTGATCTTCAAGAATAGGACTTGGAAATATGGAAGTATAGATTAGCCAAATTGTTTTACATGAGCATAACCCCAAAACTAAGGACTTATTGGCCAGCCCTACTCGTTGTTTATTATTTTGTTGTCATGGAGGACTGATTGGGCTGATTGATTTGAGTTGAAAAATAAATGTCACGCTCATGGAATGGCATGCTTTGAGCACTACTGAAAAGTGCTATTTACATGTGGAAAATGAATTCAATATGCTGCATTTACTATAGGCCTATTGTTTACCTTTTAGTTGGTGACACTTTGATATCTTGATAATATGCAGATGTTTAAAGGGAAAATCCACAGATGAAACAATAACAACACGGTCGCCCCGCCTCTGTTTTGGTAAAAAGCTGAGGTATGGGCCTGGAGAAATGTAACCACTCTCAAATCAAATCAAAGTTTACTTGTCATGTACGCCGAATACAACAGGTGTAAACCTTACAGTGAAATGCTTACTTACAGGCTCTAACCAATGGTGGCAAAAAAAGGTATGTGTGTGTATGTGTAGCTAAGTAAAGAAATAAAACAACAGTAAAAATACATTTGAAAAAAGAGTAGCAAGGCCATATACAGACACCTGTTAGTCAGGCTTATTGAGGTAGTATGTACATGTAGGTATCGTTAAAGTGACTATGCATATATAATGAACAGAGAGTAGCAGAAGCTAAAAAGAGGGGTTGGCGGGTGGTGGGACACAATGCAGATAGCCCGGTTAGCCAATGTGTGGGAGCACTTGTTGGTCGGGCAAATTTAGGTAGCATGTACATGAATGTATAGTTAAAGTGACTAAGCATATAAGATAAACAGAGAGTAGCAGCAGCGTAAAAGATGGGTTGGGGGGGGCACACAATGCAAATAGTCCGGGTAGACATTTGATTACCTGTTCAGGAGTCTTATGACTTGGGGGTAAAAACTGTTGAGAAGCCTTTTTGTCCTAGACTTGGCACTCCGGTATCGCTTGCCATGCGGTAGTAGAGAGAACAGTCTATGACTGGCGTGGCTGGGGTCTTTGACAATTTTTAGGGCCTTCCTCTGACACCGCCTGGTGTAGAGGTCCTGGATGGCAGGCAGCTTTGCCCCAGTGATGTACTGGGCCGTACACACTACCCTCTGAAGTGCCTTGCGGTCGGAGGCCGAGCAATTGCCGTACTAGGCAGTGATGCAACTGGTCAGGATGCTCTCGATGTTGCAGCTGTAGAATCTTTTGAGGATCTCAGGACCCATGCCAAATCTTTTTCGTTTCCTGAGGGGGAATAGGCTTTGTCGTGCCCTCTTCACGACTGTCTTGGTGTGTTTGGACCAATCTAGTTTGTTGTTGATGTGGACACCAAGGAATTTGAAGCTCTCAACCTGCTCCACTACAGCCCCGTCGATGAGAATGGGGACGTGCTCGGTGCTCCTTTTCCTGTAGTCCACAATCATCTCCTTAGTCTTGGTTACGTTGAGGGATAGGTTGTTATTCTTGCACCACCCGGTCAGGTCTCTGACCTCCTCCCTATAGGCTGTCTCGTTGTTGTCGGTGATCAGGCCTACCACTGTTGTGTCGTCAGTAAACTTAATGATGGTGTTGGAGTCGTGCCTGGCCATGCAGTCGTGGGTGAACAGGGAGTACAGGAGGGGACTGAGCACACACCCCTTGGGAGCTCCAGTGTTGAGGATCAGCATGGCAGATGTGTTGCTACCTACCCTCACTACCTGGGGGCGGCATGTCAGGAAGTCCAGGATCCAGTTGCAGGGGGAGGTGTTTAGTCCCAGGATCCTTAGCTTGGTGATGAGCTTTGAGGATACTATGGTGTTGAACGCTGAGCTGTAGTCAATTCTCACATAGGTGTTCCTTTTGTCCAGGTGGTAAAGGGCAGTGTGGAGTGCAATAGAGATTGCATCATCTGTGGATCTCAGGTTAATAGACAGAGCTATGGATGCAAGGACTGACCCTCCATGTGTAACGATGTGCGCTGAGAGTCGGGAAGCAAGTTCAGGGAGTGAACACATTTAATAAAGGAATCCATAACAAGAAACAGGAACAACGCCCAGCCATGAAGCTGAAACAGAAATATTAGCGCCTGGGGAAAGAACCAAAGGGACTAACATACAGTATATAGGGAAGGTAATCAAGGAGGTGATGGAGTCCAGGTGAGTGTCATGAGGTGCGTGACGATGGTGACAGGTGTGCGGGATAATGAGCAGCCTGATGGCCTAGAGGCCGGAGAGGGAGCACACGTGACACCATGCTATCAAAATTAAAATGTCTACAGTGTTGGTTGCACAATCCATCACTGAACCACCAGTCAGTCGTACTGTGTCTTCAAAGTACAGTATCTTAAAATACTATTGTACAGAACTATTGTTAGTGCTTTTCTGCCTTGTACAATTAAAAAAACATGACTTATGTTCAAAATATCATAACAACAGATCAATTTCAATTCTCCCAGTGAAGAAAACACAATCTCAAATGAAGCTTCTCAAGACACATGGAAATCACTTTAAAATACATATACGCACACAAAACCTTGGCAACAGCAGAATTAAAAGCACGGCCCATTAAATCAAACTAAAACAATTACTATGGCAATATGGAAAAGGAACAAAAGCAGGAACACGTCAGTCAGAGAGATAGTAAGTGAAGAAAAACAGAAACATAACAGAAACATAACAAAAGACATAGTATACACTAATGGGGGAAAAACGATGTGCAAGGAAAGCTCCCAGTCAATAGCAGAAAGCAATAATGAGAGTTGTAATTGTAAACTGAACAGACGGACAGGAGAGCAGAAATACAACTGTAAGGCCACAATGACTGCCAAGTTCAGTTTAGAAAAGGAAGGGGAAAGGGTACCCTACACCTTTAAATGGTTTTTATCATGAAACAAAACATAATTGATGTCAGATAAAAACCTGGTTGCCTCTGCCAGGAGGCTGAAACTTGGCCGCAAGTGGATCTTCCAGCAAGACTATAACCCCAAGCACACATCGACGTTCACAAAGAAATGGTTCATTGACCACAAATCCACATTTTGCAATGGCCATCAGTCTCGGGACTTGAACCCCATTGAGACCCTGTGGTTGGAATTGAAGAGGGCAGTCTATAATCGCAGACGAAGAATGTCAAGGATCTGGAAAGATTATGTGTAAAGGAATGGTTCAAGATCCCTCCCAATGTGTTCTCCAATCTAATAAAACATTTTTGAAAAAAATTATCCATTATCCTCACAAGGCAAGGTGTTGAAAGGTAAACAAAACCTCTTTCTCTGAGCAATTATTAGTATAAAATAATATACATTTCTAAATGTTTGAGCATACAATATAGCTCAGCATTTTAATTATTTATTTTATAGTCTTTTTTTGTGTGTTTTTATCAAGGGTGCCAATCATTTTGGACCTGATGGACATCAGTGGAGGCTGCTGACGGGAGGACGGATTATAGTAATGGTCGGAATGGAGTGAATGGAATGGTAACATCTTTTTTGGAGGGGTTTTCATGTGTTTGATATCATTCCGTTCACTTCATTCCAGCCAACACACTCCATTTCAGCTATTACTATGAGCCGTCGTCCCCTCTGCAGCCTCCACTGCTGTCCATAAATATATGGAACATCGATTCATCTTTACAGACGGGGTGTAGAGGGTGAAGTAGCTGTGTCTATTTGGGTCAAGCCCATCTCCTCTTTGTGACAGAGTCGCCAATGTTCTTTTCTGTGAGAATTTGGGGTGCCTATGTGTGGTGCTAATGGAGAGGGATGAGGGGAGTTGGGGGGGGGGGGGTGTGCTCCTGCCAGATTAGGGCTTGGTCTGTGCCAAGGTTATAAACGGGCTGTTATCAGCCTTCCAAACAGAATAACCCTCTCTGTATCAGCACCCAAACATATGGGTGCACACAAAGACCCAGTCGCCCTGACAGACACCCCCATTTAATTACACACAAAGCAAGGCCAGTACCCCTCTCTCTCGTGCACACGCACGCGCACACGCAGACACACACAACGTGAGAGAAAGGTGGATATTTTTTAGGTAGGATATATTCTCTAATGCCTAAAATAAGTATTATACCACAACACCCTGTGTTCAGCACTCCCAATTCATGAAGGAGTTTATTAGATCTGAACAGCACACAGCCACATCAACCAACTTCACAGTCCGTTTCAGTCAGGTCTCAACTTCCTGGGACTGGGACACTCATCCCTTTCCCTCACTTGATATATATTTTAGAGTCTCGTTCAATAAAGTAGAAAATGTCACAGAGGTGCAATAACCGCAATCACATAAAATCGTGACGGCTTGGACAAGCTATGCACAAATGACAGTGTCCCCTTCCACTGGTGCAATAAAGTTTTATTTGGATAAATCTGCCATAAAAAAGGGGTTTTGAAGGTTGTCAATGGGGAATAATTGGTCTGGTTTATTGGTGTGATCATATTTCTCACCAGCTTTTTTCCCTGTCAACAGTATGACTAAGTCTTGAATAAGACGTGGAGGATCTGTAAAACAGCTGTTGTCTTTAACCCTTTAACCTCTATAACTGAGTGGATAGAAAATAAATATGAAGAGAAAAAAAACCCAGAGATGCTATGATATGACAATCAACTGCTTTAGTACTGCAGTTTTCCAAACTCCCGTAATCTTAGATATAGAGGACAATGTCACAATGTCTATCCACCTCATTGGCTGATGTTGCTATGGGCACAAAGCAAACAACGGAAGTGATGGAGTCAAGTGGTTTGCAAGTGATTTCAGTTTTTCTAATGGTTGTCAATTCCTTTTGGGTCTTCTTTTGCACTGTGCTCATCTCTCTGCCTGTCCTGTTTGCAAGGCATCAGCGCAACAATGTTATCATAACCAGCCAAAAGCGATCACACCAATGTACTTTCTCTCCTCAACTTTCCCCGACAGTTAAAGTGGCCTATGCTGTCGGCCTGTTTTACATTCAGCAATTAGCAAGAGCCTATATCTTTACCTTGCATTTCACAAGAAGAGGAAGGGCCTATTGTGGAGAGGCCTGCGTAGGCTATAGCCTATTGTGGAGAGGCGTAGGCTATAGCCTATTGTGGAGAGGCCTGCGTAGGCTATAGCCTATTGTGGAGAGGCGTAGGCTATAGCCTATTGTGGAGAGGCTTGCGTAGGCTATAGCCTATTGTGGAGAGGCTTGCGTAGGCTATAGCCTATTGTGGAGAGGCCTGCGTAGGCTATAGCCTATTGCGCACAGCTGGAAGAGCTGATGTGAAGCCAAAGTAATGATGTGATGTGAAGCCAAAGTCAGAAGGAAAATATAAGGTAGATATTAGGCCATTCATTAGCTAAATATTATGCAACCATTTGGATCAGTTTGGGCTTAAGGACAACAAAGTCAAGGTATTGGAGTGGCCATCACAAAGCCCTGACCTCAGTCCTATAGAAAATTTGTGGGCAGAATTGAAAAGGCGTGTGCGAGCAAGGAGGCCTACAAACCTGACTCAGTTACACCAGCTCTGTCGGGAGGAATGGGACAGAAACCAGAAACGTTTGATCCAAGTTAAACAATTTAAAGGCAATGCTACCAAATACTGTGTATGTAAACTTCGGACCCACTGGGAATGTGATGAAAGTAATAAAAGCTGAAATAAATAATGCTCTCTGCTATTATTCTGACATTCCACATTCTTCAAATAATGTGGTGATCTTAACTGACCTAAAACAGGGAATTTTTACTTTAAAAAAACAACTAAATGTCAGGAATTGTGAAAAACTGAGTTTAAATGTATTTGGCTGAGGTGTATGTAAACTTCCGACTTCAACTGTATTCTTGACAGTTTAGAAGGTCCAGAAAGGTACATTAGCAGGCCAGTCATATGGTTTATTTTGTCAGGATGTAGCCTATCAGTGTTAAAGATAGGCTTACTATAGGGAAGTACGGTCTTCTCCCTTCCCCGCTTGTTCTTAATGCTGTAGTAGGGATGGGCATTTTACCATTTTGGATTGTCCGAGTACTCGCTTGATTTTTTTTTTTTAGAGTACTCGAGCACTTTAATAAAAATGTACATTTAAAACACTTACAACGCCCGCACTGGGAAAAAAATATGTCCACATTTATTTATATGCCAACAGAATGCAACAATGGCTAATTTATCATAACCATTACAGATAACAAATCCTAATTGCTAAATTGCCCCATATACACTGAGTGTACAAGGCATTAGTAACACCTTCCTAATATTGAGTTGCACCCCTCTTTGGGCTCACAACAGCCTCAATTCGTCGGGGCATGGACTCTACAAGGTGTAGAAAGCGTTCCACAGGGATGCTGTCCCATGTTGACTCCAACTCTTCCCACAGATGTGTAAAGTTGGCTGGATGTCCTTAGGCTGGTGGACCATTCTTGATACACACAGAAAACTGTTGAGAATGAAAAACCCAGCAGCCTTGCAGTTTTTGACACACTCAAACCAATGCACTTCAAAGGCACTAAAATATTCTGTCCTGCCCATTCAACCTCTGAATGGCACACACACAATCCATATCTCAATTGTCTCAAGGCTTAAAAATCTTTCTTTAACCTGTCTCCTCCCCTTCATCTACACTGATTGAAGTGGATCTCACAGGTTACATCAATAAGGGATCATAGCTTTCACCTGGATTCACCTGGTCAGTCTATTTTGTTTGTATGTCATGAAGAGCAGGTGTTCCTAATGTTTTGTGCATTCAGTTAATAAAAAAGGAAGTGACATTTAAGATGAATTTATTGAAACCATAATATCAACTGGTTACATTATGTTGTGGAACACAATCTTCAAAGAGTAACCTCAGCAGTGGCGCTTGCTTGTCGAAGCCTATGGCTGTGCAATGGCATAGCCTCGTTTTTTAATTTAGCAGATAAGACGCTCTTTTTCCAGAGCCTTTATCGCAGTCAAGATACACCTATTTTATAATAAAAAACAACAACATTATGTTATATAACAGAATAAAACAGAACAGAAGATTTTGTCCAAAATAAAAAAAGTTGCCAGTGCGAAGTGACGAGCATCTTGTGCCTGGAACCGTTATTCTACAAGAGGGAACATTTGAAATGGGCCTCAATTTGGCGAGTTGAAATACATTTTTTAAGTGTTACAAACAAAATCGGTCTTCTTTTCAATATACAGACATTTGATTTACACTGAACAGAAATATATATGCAACATGTAAATGTTACGGTCCATGTTTCATGAGCTGAAATAAAAGATCCCAGAAATGTTCCATACGCAGAAAAACATTTTCTCTCTCAAATGTTGGGCACAAATTTGTTTACGTCCCTGGTAGTGAGCATTTCTCCTTTGAGAAAACAATCCATCCACCTGACAGGTGTGGCATATGAAGAAACTGATTAAACAGCATGATTATTACACAGGTGCACAGTGTGCTGGGGACAATAACAGGCCACTCTAAAATGTGCAGTTTTGTCACACAACACAAATTTCACGTGCCCATTCGGGCAGCCACAAAGCACATCCCACCAAATAGTTTTACAGTATTTGAAAAAAATGTGATCTCTGGTTCAAGATTGGGCTTTGGCGTCCGTTCGAGTAGTCGATTACTCATGCCCATTCCGATGCAGTAGCTTATTTTACATTCAGCGAGCAAGAGTGCATCTCTCCTCCAATAGGCTATTAATAATGAAAATACGTCTACAAGCTTTTATAGTCTGCCTTTTTCCTGGGACTCAATGTAAATTCAACAGCATCACGTTGCACCGTGTGTATTGCCAGTAATACGTCTATAGGGAACAGAGAATTATCCTCACTAATACCTGGTTAACATTTTTTGGGAGGAGCCAAATTAACTGTTGAATCCTACAAAAGAGAGTGCGGTGGAGTCAATAGGTATTTGTGTCTGCCTGTCTATGTGGGAGTCCTACACGCTTAGAAACACCGAACACCTAAAAGGGTTCTTCGGCTGTCCCCATAGGAGAACCCTTTGAAGAACCCTTTTGTGTACCATGAAGAACCTTTTATACCAAAAAGGGTTCTCCTATGGGGACAGCCGAAGAACCTTATTGGAACCCTTTTTTTCTAAGAGTGTACTGAAACAAAGTATGTGGGCTATCCATCCTTCTGAGGGAGCATACTACGATGAGCTACTCATCAGATCACTATCGCCTCCTTGGAGCGGCACTCTGCCAATTTGCTTCTGCTACGGTGGGCTAGCACCACAGAAACACACTGACATCGTTTGTCTCCCCCTCTCCCTGTTTCACCACACAAGCACTGTGTCTCCCACTCCCTGTCCCTCCACACAAACACTGTGTGTCTATCTCCCTGTCTCCCCACCCTGATGGGGGCCTATGGTGAGGTGAGGGGGGTAAATGGCGTCAAGGCACAGCACAGGGATGGTGACGGTGGCTAATGATCTCCCCTCTGTTCCAGTGGGCTGAGAGAAACCATTACCTCTCGCCACATTACCCTGCCATCCCTCACATCCCCCTCTCCCTCTACCTCTCTCTTTGTTATTTCTCTTCTCTACCTTGTCTCTGTTCCCTCCCTCCCTCCCTCCCTCCCTCCCTCCCTCCCTCCCTCCCTCTATTTCTCTTCTCTACCTCGTCTCTCTATGCTCTCTCTCTTCTCTACATCATCTCTCTTCCTTTCTCCATCTCTCTCTCGCTTTGCTTTCTCAGGAGCACCTTGCTGCTGCAGTCACGGCTGCCTGGCGGTGCCATTGCTCACCTCCTTACCTCCCCCTCCTCCTCATCCCCTCCACCTGCTCCTCCTCCCTCTGAACCCCCAGCTATATACATCACATTTAACACTTTGACAGTAACAGTCTATAATGTTTCTATTCTACAAAATCACTCTGCCAACTCTGGGATACCAGAGCAGAGACTGAGGAAAATAAATACCACTCTCAGCCGTTGGCAGTAAATTCTAAGGGAAAAGGAACAAAAAGATACTCTTATAGCCTCTTACAATGGCTCTGTCTGTCTCTGTCCTGGCCTTTAGCGCAAACGCAGGGTAATTCCAATCAATATATTTACCAACCTTCACTGACAACAACAACAGCATCCATCGCGAGGCTTGTGACAGGACACGTTTAAGTGTTACAATGTGTCACACACTGGAGGGCACTTACAGGTGAAGAAAGAAACAATTCACCACCTTCAATTATTCAATTCAAAACTAACATGAATAAAATACAAATAAATGTTGTAAATAAATGATGTGCCTTGATGCATGACCTCTGCACATGTCTTAACATGTCAGTAGCACCAGAGATGGAAAGGGACATGTGAACATTAAATATGTAGCATTAAAGTATGAAATGACCATAAATGCAATGAACGGCTAGGACAGGAGACAGAAACAACTGAAAACAGATTGTAAAGAAAGGGAGTGATGAAGAATGATCTACACCATGACATTCCACAAGTTAGAAAAGGAACACGATGTTGTACGACATTTAGTTTTTCCCCCTCCGTGATTTGTGTTCTGAGGCAAAATGGATTTTGGTGAAATACAATCTTTCCATTCGTTTTACGTTCCCGGAGTATTAGCTTAAATGTATCGTCAGCAGTATTGGCTTTGAGGGGGCATTCATTTCAATTCGCCGATTTAAGCACTTCAGTTTGTCGCCATCCTTCATCGCAGCCCGCCACGAAGTCAACAGACACAATGAGCCAATTTTTCAATCTAATAGCAGAGCTTACTTGCCATTAACAGAAAAAATTGCATGTGCCTTTGAATGAGCCACTCCAAATTTGACTTGTGTTTCAAAATGAATTTGAATAATTAATTACACGTTAAAACAGACATGAAACCAAGAAACGAGCTCGGGATGGGAGCAGGAAATATATTTGCCCCGGGGCCAGTTGATTTCTCTCATCCTAGCCGAGCAGCGCAGGGCAGAGCAGGCCCCAGACCAGCCAGGCTTAGTAGGTAAGGAGAGCCAGAGTGTTCAATCTCCAGTGAATCTAATGAAACCAAGTAAAAGATAATGTCACAATTCATCACGTCAAAACCAGAGTACTGAACTTCCTCTGAGTGACCCTGGAAGTGACAGAAATCCAGAACACTGGGTACATCTGCCTTTTCAAAATAGCAGGCAGTATTTCAACTATTTCAACTCCTACACCGGATTCGGGCCTGACTTGCATGGTAATTGGTTGACGAGTAAATCCCGAGTGAACTTTGGCAATTTCAAAAGGCGAAAAGGGGTTGCGCATTCATTTAAATGTTACATTTCATCATATTGCATCAGCCAGAATGACACCAGTAGTTTTACATCCATTCTAATACTTGATCATCCTTTTATCATATTAGTTTTGGGTGGATACAGTATTCACCAACACTGAAGTCCCCTTGTTTATTTTCTGCCTCATTTTACCGCATACGACTTTTGGCAAAGCTACCTCCTTCCGTGACGTGTCCTTGTCCCATTCCTTTGCAGGGAGGGAGGTTGTCTTTATTATTTAAGTCGCTACGGCCATTACATTAATAATTGAGTGTGTGAGAGGAGACCCTGAGCAGCCGCGAGCGGGCAGTAGGCTCTGCCAGGCTCCCTCTGCATTGGGCTTCCTGGTGAGGAGTGTATTAAAAATGTGTGTGTTTATGTCCCCAGGGCATCTGTCCTGGCTGCATAAAATTGAATTGGTTATATCTAATATATCATCCCCTAAGGGGGAGTAGAGAAAGGGAGAGGGAGAGGGAGGGGAGGAGGTGGGGGGGGGGGGGGGGGTTGAGATGGTTCCATCCTGCCATCAGGGGAATGAAAGCCTTGTCCGCCTGGGCTTGAGGATCCAGAGAGAGAGAGAGAGAGAGAGAGAGAGAGTGAGAGAGAGAGACAGAGAGGCAGAGAGAGACAGAGTGAGAGAGAGAGACAGAGAGGGAGAGAGACAGATAGAGAGAGAGAGAGGGAGAGAGACAGAGAGAGAGACAGAGAGAGAGAGAGAGACAGAGAAAGACACAGAGAGAGACAGAGAGAGAGATGGAGAGAAAGAGAGAGAGAGACAGAGAGGGAGAGAGACAGAGAGAGAGACAGAGAGAGAGACAGAGAGAGACAGAGACAGAGAGAGACAGAGATAGACAGAGAGAGAGATGGAGAGAGAGAGAGAGGGAGGGAGGGAGAGAGAGAGAGACAGAGAGAGAGAGAGAGAGAGAGAGAGACGCATGGGGCCTTGACATTAATGTCCCCGAATCAAATCGATGGATGTCCGAATTTTCAATGTGTATGGTCTTAAGGCTCAGAGAAGAAAACAAGCTCCAGAACCAGATTAAAGCCACTCGTTACAGCTCTCTCTCTTTGTTCAGTACCGGTATCTCTGACTGGGTGAAGTATTCTAAAGCATCACTGTATAAAATGAAGGGAAGGATTTTTCATGGAACAGATTACCTCCAACACCACCAGACAAAAAGCCTATGACAGCATTCATTTAAAACACTAAGAAGATGAATGTTTGGAACAATGTATGTGGATGTAGTAGATCATTCTAAATCCATGATCCCCCCTTTCATAGACTGAGCCACTGTTGAAAGACGCTCATACCGCTCTCCTCCTCTGTTGTCTATCCTCTGTGCTCCCACCATCCCCCACTCCTCCACCTACCTATGGCCCCAGCTAGCTCCCCAGCCTCAATTTATTCTGCGCCGCACCTTTAAGGGCCTGAGTCTCCAGACTCCAGACAGATGAGCTTTTTAACACTACCATTAAGGTCAGGGCCTAAATTATTGATCCCCTGCCTCTATCAGCATAGCGGTCACGTAGCCAGTATCACAATCTAACCCCCCCGGCCTCCCTCACCCCCGCCCGCACACCGCACCGCTGCCCGCACACCACACATCCACCCGCTCACACAATTAGAGAGGGATTCTCATTAAGGATGAGAGAGAGAGAGAGAGAGAGGGTTGAGAGAGAGTCCATCTCACAGACAGTGCGGCAGGGTTGACAGGGGCACTTTATACTCTCTCCCTTCCACCCGCTCCACCCCTCCCTTTCTCCACCCCCTCCAGACCTAAAATAACTCCCCCATCCCTCGGCAGGGCCAAAAAGGACAGGTCTTATCCACGCACAAAAAACATCTGATAAGGTGGCTGTAATTTAGTTTTTATAAAAGAATAATGCATGGAGAATAAAAGAGGAGAGGCTGAGCCACACAGGAGGAAGGAGGAGAGGAGAGGGGGAAGCATCATAAATAAAGATGTGGTGAGGTGGAGGGTGGGTGGGTGGGGTGGGGGCAGTTCCACCAGCAGCTCTCATAATGAATCCAGAGGTCCTGGATCAATAACGTCAGCACGCTGCTGACTACACATCAGAAATGCCAAAGGATCTCTCTTTCCCTTGTGTTTCTGCTCCTGCTTTGATTCTAGCCAGCACTAACATAGGACTTATTACTCCATGTCTATTCCACAACTCCTATTTGAAACAATAAACCCGCAGTTGGCTAATTTCTTCATCTAGCTATCTATGTCGTAAAATCTCTCGTAATGCAACCCTAAAAAGATATGAACATTGGCTATGAATATGAATAAGAGTTTTGCACAATTTCATGACAAATGAGTTTGTGTTTATGACAAGACTGATTTTATTCACAACAAAGAAAAGACAAAAGATCCCCACGCTTGGCCAGGTACACCAGGGCTGTAGGTTTATGTAAATGAGTCTACTGGAAAGGTATCAAGCAGCCGCAGCACTGGCATTGACTGGGTCTGTGAAAACGTGCCCTCTCTCCCCAATTGCTCATACAGAATCATGGCCTAATGGCAAGCCATTAACATAATTGCCAACACAACTAGTGTTCCGTGTCTGAGAGTCATTCCCTTTACTCTAGAAAAAAGGAACAGAGGAGATGAAATTAAGCCAATCAGGGACACCCCCAACAACACACACTACACACTAGACCCCCCCCCCCCCCCCCAAAGCTAGCATGTTGTTATGTGGAGACCCCCTGGGAAGGCCTTGGCGGCTCCAGGAGTGTGTGTGTGTGTGTGTGTGTACGTGTGTGTGTATGTGTGCAAGCGAGAGAGGGAGAGAGCGAGCAAAAGAGAGAGGTTCTTCCTTCATGTTTTGGTATAGCTTGGTTCAACAGTCAGACACTGGGCGAGACGTGCGCTTCACACCTAACATAACCTGCCAGGCGAAATGAAATTCCCATTCTATTTAATGAATCCCTAATTAAAATATATTACGCCACAGATTCCAGAAATCTCTGTTAATATGCAAATGCAGCCAATTCAAAAGGATATTTACATATCATTAATTAAGGCGGCGGATTCTCTTAGTCTAATGAGCTGTGGCCTGAGCCTGCCAAGGAAAACTAAACACAGTGCTCAGGAAGAGTGCGTAAGCGTCGGACGGTACGCTGGATCAGACACCTCTGTTGAGTCAGGAATGTCAACAGGAAATAACAACATCAGGAACATCAGGAACAGGAAATAACAACATCAGGTAGCCCATATACGGGACGGCAGGGTAGCCTAGTGGTTAGAGCGGTGGACTAGCAACCGGAAGGTGGCAAGTTCAAACCCCCGAGCTGACAAGGTACAAATCTGTTGTTCTGCCCCTGAACAGGCAGTTAACCCACTAGGCCGTCATTGAAAAAATAATAAAATATAATACTGTGATAAGTGTTGGTTAGGCTAGTCAAGGATGCTAGCTTTCTAGTTTCAGGAGATAATAGTGATACCATGACTATACTGTACCGTCGTGGCCAGAGGTTTTGAGAATGACACAAATATTAACTTTCAAAAAGTTTGCTGCCTCAGTTTGCATGATGGCAATTTGCATATCCTCCAGAATGTTATGAAAAGTGATCAGATGAATTGCAATTAATTGCCCTCTTTGCCATGCAAATGAACTGAAGCCCCAAAAAACATTTTCACTGCATTTCAGCCCTGCCACAAAAGGACCAGCTGACATCATGTCAGTGATTCTCTCGTTAACACAGGTGCGAGGAGTGTTGACGAGGACAAGATCACTCTGTCATGCTGATTGAGTTCGAATAACAGACTGGAAGCTTCAAAAGAAGGGTGGTGCTTGGAATCATTGTTCTTCCTCTGTCAACCATCTTTACCTGCAAGGAAACACATACCGTCATCATTGCTTTGCACAAAAAGGGCTTCACAGGCAAGGATATTGCTGCCAGTAAGATTGCACCTCAATCAACCATTTATCGGATCATCAAGAACTTCAAGGAGAGCGGTTCAATTGTTGTGAAGAAGGCTTCAGAGCACCCAAGAAAGTCCAGCAAGTGCCAGGACCGTCTCCTAAAGTTGATTCAGCTGCGGGATCAGGGCACCACCAGTACAGAGTTTGCTCAGGAATGGCAGCAGGCAGGTGTGAGTGCATCTGAACACACAGTGAGACGAAGACTTTTGGAGGATGGCCTGGTGTCACGAAGGGCAGCAAAGAATCCACTTCTCTCCAGGAAAAATATCAGAGACAGACTGATATTCTGCAAAAGGTACAGGGATTGGACTGGTGAGGACTGGGGTAAAGTCATTTTCTCTGATGAATCCCCTTTCCGATTGTTTGGGGCATCCGGAAAAAAGCTTGTCCGGAGAAGACAAGGTGAGCGCTACCATCAGTCTTGTGTCATGCCAACAGTAAAGCATCCTGAGACCATTCATGTGTGGGGTTGCTTCTCAGCCAAGGGAGTGGGCTCACTTACAATTTTGCCTAAGAACACAGCCATGAATAAAGAATGATACCAACACATCCTCCGAGAGCAACTTCTCCCAACCATCCAGAAACAGTTTGGTGACGAACAATGCCTTTTCCAGCATGATGGAGCACCTTGGCATAAGGCAAAAGTGATAACTAAGTGGCTCGGGGAAAAAAACATCGATATTTTGGGTCCATGGCCAGGAAACTACCCAGACCTTAATCCCATTGAGAACTTGTGGTCAATCCTCAAGAGGCGGGTGGACAAACAAAACCCCACAAATTCTGACAAACTCCAAGCATTGAATACGCAAGAATGGGCTGCCATCAGTCAGGATGTGGCCCAGAAGCTAATTAACAGCATGCCAGGGCGGATTGCAGAGGTCTTGAAAAAGAAGGGTTAACACTGCAAATATTGACTCTTTGCATCAACTTCATGTAATTGTCAATTAAAGCCTTTGACACTTATGAAATGCTTGTAATTATACTTCAGTATTCCATAGTAACATCTGACAAAAATATTTAAAGACACTGAAGCAGCAAACTTTGTGAAATTTAATATTTGTGTCATTCTCAAAACTTTTGGCCATGACTGTACTTGTACAGTAGTAGGTATACTAAACTGTGCAGCTCCCCCAGGATCTAAGGTGGGAATGATGGTCGAATCAACTTAATATTAGCCCATTTCAACCAAAACAAATCTAACTATGCAAGACTTAGTCTGTGATTTTGATTAAGCAGAGAGAATCGGAGTTGGATTTTATTGCATTGACAGGAATGAGCGCTAGTGAGTAGATGCGTTTGCTTTCAGATCTTAACTCGCATGTGCACATTTGTTAATATTCTTTGTTAGTTAGTAAGTTATTAGCCCAGTTATAGATCATTTCTGGTCAACAATGGGAGATTGATTTCTTCCTACAACAGCAAAAAGTATGTAGATTTCTAGCCATCTTTGTAAAGCGAGTCAGGTAAATAACTTTTTTAATGTCGTAAAGGGGCAGTGTTGTATTTTGAGACAGACCTGAATAACGTAAAACTCCAATTAAACGCCAAGTCTCAAATAGCTGCCTGTCCCTTTAAATAGCCTGCCAATGGCGCAGATTTCAGCAAATAAACACCTGTTTCAAATAAACGCCGGGTCGAAATGAATTACCATGAATTGATTGCAGGGTTTAATGTTTGATTTGTTACATTAAATAATTCTGTAATGACTCTAATTATGGTAATCATCAGTATTTCGACAGTAGGAACTGCTAGCCATTGCCTGCTAACAGCTGAGAACTGCTAGCCATTGGCTGCTAACAGATGAGAACTGCTAGCCATTGGCTGTTAACAGCTGAGAACTGCTAGCTAACTGGCAAGCATAAAAACAGTCAACAGCATTAGGATTACAGACGGCTAACGTCTGATGGCCAACGGAGATGGCAGCATTGCGACTAGCTCTTAAGGAACTCTGCAGTATTTTGTTGTTTATGTACTATTTTTTACGTTATTAGCTCAGGAATTGTTTTGTGTCATTACTTACAGCCGGGAAGAACTATTGGATATTATAGCGGCGGTTACTCACCAGAATTTCCAGCATTACGACCAGGATTACGACCTCCCTGGAGCAGATCCTTTGTTTGCTCTCCCCAGAGCAATTTAACATATTCCAGAGGCTGACCTAGAATAATGTCGGTGGAGGAGAGGTACTCGAGGCTGTCTTCTGGTCCAAAATAGGAAGCGTGCACACCACCCACTCCCGAGTGTTTTACTCGCTAACGTCCAATCTCTGGATAATAAAATAGATGTGCTCAAGGCGAGATTTGCTTTTCAGAGAGACACCGGGGATTGTAACATACTCTGCTTCACTGAAACATGGCTCTCTCTCTATACTGTCTGACTCTGTAAAGCCAGTTGGGTTCTCAGTACAGCATGCTGACAAGAACAAACATCTCTCCGGGTAGCAGTAGGGTGGAGGTATACGTTTTATGATTAACAACTTATGGTGTAACTGTGATAACATACAGGAACGCAAGTCTTTCTGTTCACCTGACCTAGAATATCTCACAATCAAATGCCGACCGTACTATCTCCCAAGAGAATTTTCATCAATAATAGCCACTGTCGTGGTATCCCCCAATGCGGATACCAGGACAGCCCTCAAAGAACTTCACTAGACTTTATGCAAACTGGAAACCACATATCCTGAGGCTGCATTTACTGTAGCTGGGGATTTTAACAAAGCAAATTTGAGGAAAAGGCTCCCGAAATTCTATCAACATATTGATTGTTGTACTCGCGCTGCTAAAACTCTCAATCATTGTTATACTACCTTCCAGAATGCATATAAGGCCGTCGGACCACGAATCCATCTTGCTCCTCCCCTCCTATAGGCAGAAACTCAAACAGGAAGCACTTGTGGTGAGGACTATTCAATGCTGGTCTGACCAATTGGAATCCACGCTTCAAGATTGTTTTGATCATGCGGACTGGGATATGTTCAGAGTAGCTTCAGAAAATAATATCGACACATATACCGATACGGTGAATGAGTTTATCAGGAAGTTCATATGAGATGTTGTACCCACTATGCCTATTAAAACCTTCCACCACCAGAAACCATGGATAGATGTGAGAAATCGCACATAACAGAAAAGCACAAACCACCGTATTTAACCAGGACAAGAAGACTGGGAATATGGAAGAATGCAAACAGTGTAGTTATTCCCTCTGCAAAGCAATCAAGCAGGCTAAATGTCGGTATAGGGACAAAGTTAAGTCCCAGTTCAATGCCTCAGACACAAGACGTATGCGACAGGGTCTACATCATAAAAGGAAAACCAGCTACGTCGCGGACACCGACTCTTGCTTCCGCACATGCTGAACCCCTGCTTCACTCGCTTTGAAGATAATACAGTGCCACCGACGCAGCCCGCTATCAAGGAGCAAGGGCTCTCCTTCTCTGTGGCCGAAGTAAGTAGGACATTTAAGCGTGTTAATACTCGCAAGGCTGCCGGCCCAGATGGTATCCCTAGCGCCATCCTCGGAGCATGCGCAGACCAGCTGGCTGGTGTGTTTACAGATATATTCAATCTCTCCCTATGCCAGTCTGTTGTCCCCACATGCTTCAAGATGGCCACCATTGTCCCTGTACCTAAGAAAGCAAAGGTAAATTAACTAAATGACAATCACTCACCTCTGTCATCATGAAGTGTTTTGAGAGACTAGTCAAGGATCATATCACCTCCACCTTACCTACCAACCTAGACCCACTTCAATTTGCTTACCGCCCCAATAGATCCACAGACGACGCAATCGCCATAACACTGCACACTGCCCTGTCCCATCTGGACAAGAGGCATACCTATGTAAGAAGGATGTTCATTAACTATAGCTCAGCATTCAACACCATAGTACCCTCCAAGCTCATCATCAAGCTCGAGGCCCTGGGTCTGAACCCCGCCATGTGCAACTGGGTCCTGGGCTCCCTGACGGGTCGACCCCATGTGGTGAAAGTCGGAAAACAACACCTCCTCTTCGCTGATCCTCAACACTGGGGCCCCACAAGGGTATGTGCTAAGCCCTCTCCTGTACTCCCTGTTCACCCATGACTGCGTGGCCAAGCACGCCTCCAACTCAATCATCAAGTTTGCAGATGACACAACAGTAGTAGGTTTGATTACCAACAGTGATGAAACAGCCTACAGGGAGTAGGTGATGGCTCTGGGAGTGTGGTGCCAGGAAATGTTGTGAAACTGCTAGATATTACTTGTTAGATAGTACTGTACTGTCGGAGCTAGAAGCACAAGCATTTAGCTACACCTGCAATAACATCTGCTAAACACGTGTATGTGACCAATACAATTTGATTTGATTTGATTTAGAAATCGGCTGATCACCTTTTAGTGGTGAAAGTAATAACTGCCGAAAAAGCACAAAAAATATGAGAAATTATTTTTAAGACAAAAGAAATGTGACACAGTGTGTAAATGATAACACATTAGTGCCAAAAATGAAGAAATGTATTAAAAAGCTGGAAGTGTATGCTGGGTTTAAACAATAAACTATGCAAATTAGCAAAATCGGTGTGTATTAAGGAAATAGATGCATGGCTCAAATAGAAGCCTGTCTCTAATGAGCGCCTATTGTGTTCAGAGATTTGAGGAAATAAATGCCTGGGCTACTCATTAAGTTTTAAATGCCTGGGCTACTCATTAAGTTAATAAATGCCTGGGCTACTCATGAAGTTTTACGGTAAGCAGCCACTAAGTAGGTAGAGGGTACCATCGTTTTGTGTCTGATTTTCTGTAACAATAATGGTATGGGAATAATATGTAATTAAAATTGTATAATGTGGTTTCTTACTTCCTACAACACAAAACAACAACAATTTAAGTCACCTACTTGCCTGAAGGTCAAGTGGCATTTCAAGCCCTACATGTAGGCCTACATTGAACACCACACATTGACTGCTACTGTAGGCTGTATCATAGAATGGCTATTTCAATACCTATTTCCATGTGAAGATGTTATGATGGTAGTCCACTCTGATAGTCCTACATTATGATCAAATTGCCACAGTAGCCTACTTGGCCACTGTTATAACTGGAACTTAAAGCAGGTACAGCCTCAGTGTTCACAGTAAACTCGCACCGGAAGCTGCACAGAATGTTCACAAAGTTGAAGTCTCCGCTCAGCAGTCCGAAAATTTGCTCAGTGACCCCCCCCCTAAAATGGAAGGAACATTATGACTTGGCCGCGTGAATGGTAATGAAATCAGTTTTACTGTAGCTCTGTAGGTATTCTTTATGAATTTCATGTTCCATTAGGTGATTTGAAGGTGATTCAGAGGCCTGGATGAGAGAGGAGACGCTCCATCCCCATCTCCTTGCTCTCTCCTTCCCAGGCTGTTCTAATTTGACACCCTGAGCATCGGAGAGGGTCGGGTTATCTAGGTGGGGGAATGGGAGGACACATCAGAATTCATTAAGACTAGAAGCCTCTCCCCTCATCCAATGCTAATGGCATCAGAGGTTAGCAGAGAGGAGGCGAGCAGAGAGAGAGGGAGGAGAGAGAGATAGTAAGAGAAAGAGAGGGAAGAGAGAGCGATAGTAAGAGAAAGAGAGGGAAGAGAGATAGAACGAGACAGAGTTCATGGTCTTGATACTATTCCTTACGACTACGTGATATAACAGACCACCGTTTGCTCAGTACAAATATATTTCTGAATGTCCCTTTAAAATGCTAATTCTGAGTAGGTTGCAGTGTGAAAGAAGACCACTCTGCCTTTGCCAGTCGTAATGCACTATGACAACCCAAGCACTTTCCTGCAGTAGGCTATACGATGGTGAACTGCACTGCTGAAACGCAGAATCAAGTTGCTTGTGTTGCTTGCGTTGCTTGTGTTGCTTGTGTTGCTTGTGCAATCAGACCTTTTGAGTGTTTAATTACCCTACGCGGCTCCAGTAATCTACGGCCTCCAAGACCACTGAGAGGAGTCGTGTGTCAACGGCAGCCTCACGTCACCTATCTAAAAAGGACCTGTCAGCCAGGTAAAGTGGCAGCTGGAGTGTATTGAAATAGCCTTGGTATTTTCACCACCAGGGCCTGAGCAGTTACCTGCCGCAACAACTAAGAAAATTGCGGGGGAAAAAGTGAATATTACTATTAAAATAACAGAGTTATCTAAAACATCATACACTTTCTTGTTTCCCCATTGAGCCACTGAGGAGATGGTGGAAATATTTTACAGCTTGATGACAGAAGGAAAAGGACTGAAAGAGGCATAATGATGAGAAAGCGTGTTCAATCTACACTGAGTGTACAAAACATTAGGAACTATTCGAGTTGCACCCCGCTTTGCCCTCAGAACAGCCTCAATTCGTGTAGTCCTGGACTACTAGGTGTCGAAAGGATTCCACAGGGATGCTGGTCCATGTTGACTCCAATACTTCGCACAGTTGTGTCATGTGGCTGGATGTCCTTTGTGTGGTGGACCATTCTTGACACACACAGGAAACTGTTGAGCGTGGAAAAACCCAGCAGCCTTGTGGTTTTTGACACACTCAAACCGGTGCACTCTTTTGTTTTGCCCATTCACCCTCTGAATGGCACACATACACAATCCATGTCTCAATTGTCTCAAGGCTTAAACATCCTTCTTTAACCCATCTCCTCCCATTCATCTACATTGATTGAAGTGGATTTACCAAGTAACATCAATAAGCAATCATAGTTTTCACCTGGATTCAGCTGGTCAGTCTATGTCATGGAAAGAGCAGGTGTTCCCTTCAAATCGATGTTTCAGGGGGTTAAATGCCTCTTTCCCATCCATCCACCACAACCATTAATCAAAACGTCTCTCCAGCCATCCGTCTGACTCATAAATTTAATTCCAGCCTATTACTAGTGAACTTTTAAAGCCATCCTTCATTAATGTTAATGTTTTTTTTAGTGGAGGCCAATGGTGGTTAGAACTACATGGCTGCTTTCCCAAGCTTGTTTAACAGGCTCCAGACAGAGATGGATGCTCTGTGCCACCTGATAGGCTCTGGGAGCCATCCATCACCCTGAGGACCAACCCACACAACCAGCAAGCCATAACAGGGCCAGGCGGTAGTGTGGTTGATTGACAGCTTTATATGTGTGGTGGCTGGAGTGATGGAGGCGAGACTAGATGTGTGGTTTGTGTTCCAGAACTCTCCGCTGGCCTACTTTCTGAAATGAGTTGTAAAGTGGAGAACAAAATCAAATCAAATCAAAATCAAGAGTGAGAGAGGAAATCAATCACAATGCTGCTATGTGAGCATACATGAGTGATATCAAACACACAAACAAAACACTTACACAACTTATAAGGCAGATGACACTAAAACAAACAAAACATATTAAAAGCTGGTGAGTGGCGCAGTGGTCCAAGGCACTGCATCTCAGTCACTACAGTCCCTGGTTCAAATCCAGGCTGTATCACATCCAGCTGTGATTGGGAGTCCTATAGGGCAGCGCACAATCAGTAGGCCGTCATTGTAAATAAGAATTTGTTCTTAACTAACTTGCTTAGTTAAATAGAGGTTAACTATGTAGCATTTTCATAAGACCAGGAAAAAAAAGAGAAAACCCATGTCTTTCTGTCTATTGCTTCTAATGACACTCCGAATGAATTCAACGTCAACCGAATATTTCCTCACTTCCAGTGGTTGTAACACCTAACAGTACAAGCAAATATACAGTGCCTTGCGAAAGTATTCGGCCCCCTTGAACTTTGCGACCTTTTGCCACATTTCAGGCTTCAAACATAAAGATATAAAACTGTATTTTTTTGTGAAGAATCAACAACAAGTGGGACACAATCATGAAGTGGAACGACATTTATTGGATATTTCAAACTTTTTTAACAAATCAAAAACTGAAAAATTGGGCGTGCAAAATTATTCAGCCCCCTTAAGTTAATACTTTGTAGCGCCACCTTTTGCTGCGATTACAGCTGCTTGGGGTATGTCTCTATCAGTTTTGCACATCGAGAGACTGAAATGTTTTCCCATTCCTCCTTGCAAAACAGCTCGAGCTCAGTGAGGTTGGATGGAGAGCATTTGTGAACAGCAGTTTTCAGTTCTTTCCACAGATTCTCTATTGGATTCAGGTCTGGACTTTGACTTGGCCATTCTAACACCTGGATATGTTTATTTTTGAACCATTCCATTGTAGATTTTGCTTTATGTTTTGGATCATTGTCTTGTTGGAAGACAAATCTCCGTCCCAGTCTCAGGTCTTTTGCAGACTCCATCAGGTTTTCTTCCAGAATGGTCCTGTATTTGGCTCCATCTTCCCATCAATTTTAACCATCTTCCCTGTCCCTGCTGAAGAAAAGCAGGCCCCAAACCATGATGCTGCCACCACCATGTTTGACAGTGGGGATGGTGTGTTCAGCTGTGTTGCTTTTACGCCAAACATAACGTTTTGCATTGTTGCCAAAAAGTTCAATTTTGGTTCCATCTGACCAGAGCACCTTCTTCCACATGTTTGGTGTGTCTCCCAGGTGGCTTGTGGCAAACTTTAAACTACACTTTTTATGGATATCTTTAAGAAATGGCTTTCTTCTTGCCACTCTTCCATAAAGGCCAGATTTGTGCAATATACGACTGATTGTTGTCCTATGGACAGAGTCTCGCACCTCAGCTGTAGATCTCTGCAGTTCATCCAGAGTGATCATGGTCCTCTTGGCTGCATCTCTGATCAGTCTTCTCCTTGTATGAGCTGAAGGTTTAGAGGGACGGCCAGGTCTTGGTAGATTTGCAGTGGTCTGATACTCCTTCCATTTCAATATTATCGCTTGCACAGTGCTCCTTGGGATGTTTAAAGCTTGGGAAATCTTTTTGTATCCAAATCCGGCTTTAAACTTCTTCACAACAGTATCTCGGACCTGCCTGGTGTGTTCCTTGTTCTTCATGATGCTCTCTGCGCTTTTAACGGACCTCTGAGACTATCACAGTGCAGTTGCATTTATACGGAGACTTGATTACACACAGGTGGATTCTATTTATCATCATTAGTCATTTAGGTCAACATTGGATCATTCAGAGATCCTCACTGAACTTCTGGAGAGAGTTTGCTGCACTGAAAGTAAAGGGGCTGAATAATTTTGCACGCCCAATGTTTCAGTTTTTGATTTGTTAAAAAAGTTTGAAATATCCAATAAATGTCGTTCCACTTCATGATTGTGTCCCACTTGTTGTTGATTCTTCACAAAAAAATACAGTTTTATATCTTTATGTTTGAAGCCTGAAATGTGGCAAAAGGTCGCAAAGTTCAAGGGGGCCGAATACTTTCGCAAGGCACTGTATATCAAACAACCATAAATCATTAAACATGATTGATTGGTCATATTTAGTATGTTTTATGTGTTTTTAATGGTGTCCAGAAGCTCATTGTACTGCATTTAGTTTTCAAACATCAACAGTTATTATCATAAACATTATTATTACACTCCCATACTCCCCAATTAACTGTATAAATAGACATATTCCGGAAATGGCTCAATAAAACAGACCAAACTGAACACGCACACACACACACACGTATGTACACACACACACACACACACATATTCTGTATTCTCTCACACACATAAACACAAATGTCAGCGCACAAAACATTAAAAAGCTATAACATGAACAAGTACGTGGGAAGTGTAAAATTCTTTACATGGTAGTAATGTTTTATGAGAGGCCCTATATCTACCCAGGGGCTGTATATTCTGGATGTGGAGCCGTCAAGGAATAGAAAGGGGGGGGTTCAGTTCGTTCACAGAAGACATAGTAAATTTGGACAGTAAGTAGTATCACCCCAGCGGCGCGGTACACCGCACATTCGCAACGCCCCATTTAACCGCACACGGCGCTCCCCTCTGCTGGCTTCATTTGCATACTTCAGCAGGGCCTTGTCGGATGAAGACGGATGGAAGAAAATCAGGCTCACTGAAACAACTGTTTTATCAAGGTTAAACTATCCACAGAGCTCTTAGGCCCCTTCTTTTATCCCGCAGAGGCTCTCCCAATATCAATAGGATGGAATTGGTGGAGAGGAGGGAAACGCTCTATAAAAGGAAGTCATGGGGACATAAAGGGTCTTTATGTATTTGTGGGAGGAGACTGCTAGACATGTTGTCCAAGGCCATCTCCTATAAAACTAGGGGTTAAGAGCGGGTCTGAAAAGGTCAAAAGTCAAATATCACAATAGAAGAGTTATCTTCAGATCAACAGTGACACATTATTGCCCACAATAACTTTCGGTATTAGTGTTGACATTTGAAAGGCTAGAGGTCTGGAAAATGCATTATCATTTTGTGCTGCAGGACAACTCTACTTGTATGTCAAAATCTTTATGGCTACATTTGAGCCTCCCAAATGTCCTTTGATGAGTGTTGGCTACACCCATCAAAATAAAATGGAATCTCTTTTAATGGACGGTGCTCACTTTCATATGGTTTAAATTAATGGACATTCCCTTAATGTCTAAATTTACTTCCTAGTCACCGTGGTGTGTGTGCAGGAGTTAGCAAGCCGTCAATATGATCACAACATCTATTTACGTCCCTGTGTCATAAAACAGCCGTGTTTACCACGGAGCAGCGCAGTGACGACGAGAGAGGAAAGGAAACCAAAGAGAAATGACACACGGGCAAATGAAGAACAACACGGGATGATCAATCATCGACATTGAAACGTATACGGAGAGTCAGCTAGAGAAACAGGACCTGCAAAATGTCAGCTTAACACTTGACGGGGACATAGTCATGTGAAGTCTCGTTAAATTCGCAACACATGCCTCTCGACTCACTTTCCATTTTGTTATGCAATGCAGGATCTTGCCCCCTCCTCAAATAGTACATGACATACACACACATAAACCTGCCACCTGTGCCTTTCCCAACTGTGCTCCAAGGGTAAGGGGATGTGGTCTAATACTACATGTTAGAGAAGTCTATAATTTGCTGATTATGCTCAAGCTAAAAAAGGAAAATGACAGCAATTAACATCATATCAGTGGGAGTTAACTGTCCAGAACTAACACTGCCAAAGGCAAGCTGGTAGACAGCAGGGACGGGGAAACCAACAGCTCTACATCTTTGGGGTATATGGAGTACAGCTGGGGAGAATCATAGTGAGAATAAGCTGCATGATCCAAAGTGTATTTAATCACTTTCATCCTATAGGTCGTTGTCATGGTCAACAGGTATGGCTTGGTGCATCTCACACACACCACCATTTTTAAAATTGTACCTTTATTTAACTTGGCAAGTCAGTTTAAGAACAAATTCTTATTTTCAACGACAGCCTGGGAACAGTGGGTTAACTGCCTTGTTCAGGGGCAGAATGACAGTTTTAACCTTGTCAGCTCGGGGATTCGATTGTGCAACCTTTCAGTTACTAGTCCAACGCTCTAACCACTAGGCTACCTGCCCTCCCGAAACATATCAGATTATACATTCCTATCATTCATTCTAACAACGGAACTCTGGAAATTGGTATAACACACAACACACTTAAACTACACCAAATATAATTTGTCCTCCTGATCCACCATCTGAAACGGTTTTCTTACTATAAAGTCTACGTCACAGGACACTCTTCAAATTCAGGTCATTGGGTTTCCATTCCCCTTTGAAGAACCCTCCCTGGGTATTTTAAGGGGACTTCAGAGGACCCCTACTATCTGGCACCCAGAGATGGCCTTTACTATGATCTGTAGTCAAGGAGCCAAGCCAAGTGCTGACCTGTGCTAACACTGCTGCTCTCACCCCGCAGTGCTAAACACAACCTGGGATGTCACTCTTGTCCGCCCTGGGAAGTGATCCAAAACCACAGCTCTACTTCCTCCCCCACCTCCCCCATGCCCCCACAGACTCACCAGCTAGCTAGCTATCACAAGAGACTGGGAGCTGAGCTTATTTCAATTCCACAGCTATACACACACACACACACACACACACACACACACACACACACACAAACACACACACACATAAACTGAGTACAGAGACACACACACACACCGGGGATTGTGGATGTGAGGCGGTTTGATTCTGCAGACCCCAAATGATTCAGAATGGATACTAAATATATCATCTCTCTCTCTTTTCACCTACCTTCCAGACTCTCTCCCTCTTTCTTTCTCTCTCTCACTACATTATTCTTCGTATGTTCCTATCCTCCTGCTGAAGGTGGTGGGGTGACAGAGACTCATCTGTGGGCCTTTTGTCTCTCACAGCAACGGCGAGGTTTATTAACATGAATTAGAATAGCTCACAGAGACTCCCTCGTCGTTATGCGTTACCCACGGCAACCTCTCCCCCACTCTCAATCCACCTGAACATGTGTGTGAGTGTGTGTGTGTGTGTGTGTGTTTGTGTGTGCATGCGTGCCTGTATGTGTGTGTGTGCATGTGTGTGCTAGTTGCGGTCGGTGCTGTTTAAGATTAGGAAGGACTTTTTTTTAATGAGCATGGCCTTATTTCTATTACACCATATTGGATGACTGTCATTCATATTCCATTCGCACAGCTCAATGTAACATCGATAGGTTTAGTCTACTACATGATACTTGAATTTTCCCTGTACCCATCATGAGGTTGCTATAACCTACTCTATGAATGAAAGATTATAACGTAGGTGCGCACAGGTCGAGAGACAAATTGGAATAATCAAGGTGACAGATCGTGACACGTTCAACACCACCTTACACACTCTTGCCTGCTTCTAGCTGATCTAGGGTGTAATCATTAGTCCAAACAGTTGGACTCACCTTTTCCCTTCGCTTGTGGACTTCAGTGCACAACACAACAGCTGTCGGTAACTAGGCCGAAAAAAACCTTTCCAAGCCAAACCTTCATACCTTAACCGCTAACCGCTACACAGCCTACATTGTTGTCACCATATTAGCTAACACAGAAGAACTAACGCGTTAGTAAACCCGCTTAAATCTCGCAGTACAGTGTACAGCAATCAGTTTAACAGTTACACCGGCGGGCTGCATTGCCAATAAATTAATAAAACCGAAAGCTTACCTTGACTTGGAAGAGTTCCAGTGTTGGATAGTCTTAGCCAGCTAGCTAACATAAATAGCATTCCTCTCTGTTTGAGCCAGGTGTTTGAGTGGGCTAAATTAGCTGGCTGGATTAGCTAGCTAAGTAAGTGAAAAAAATGCAACGATATATAGATAGCTCTCTCTCGCTCCACCTCTCTCTGCTGCTTCTCCTTAATTTTTAAGAAATACATTTGTTCAAAACTGTTCAACTATTGTCTTGCTCTCTCTTTGAATCAACTACTCACAACATTTTATGCACTGCAGTGCTAGCTAGCTACAGTTTATGCTTTCAGTGATCCTTTGATTGAGTGGACAATATATCAGTTCATGCTGCACGAGCTTTGATAGGTTGGAGGATATCCTCTGGAAATCATCATAATTACTGTGTAAGTCTATGGAAGGGGGTGAGAACCATGAGCCTCCTAGGTTTTGTATTGAAGTCAATGTAACCAGAGGAGGATGCAAATTAGCTGTCCTCCGGCTACACCATGGCAGTGGTGGGAAAAGTGACCAATTGTCATACTTGAGTAAAAGTAAAGATACATTAATAGAAAGTGACTCAAGTAAAAGTGAAAGTCATCCAGTAAAATACTATTTGAGTAAAAGTCTAAAAGTAGTTTTAAATATACTTAAGTATTAAAAGTATAAGTATAAATCATTTAGAAATTCCTTATATTAAGCAAACCAGATGGCACCATTTTCTTTTCTTTTTTTCAGATAGCCAGGGGCACACTCCAACACTCAGACATAATTTACAAATGAAGCATGTGTTTAGTGAGTCCTCCAGATCAGAGGCAGTAGACGACCAGGGATGTTGTCTTGATAAGTGCGTGAATTGGACCATTTTCCTTTCCTGCTAAGCATAACGAGTACTTTTGGGTGTCAGGGAAAAATGTTTGGAGAATAACGTACATAATATTCTTTAGGAATGTAGTGGAGTAAAAGTAAAAAGTACTTAAATAGTACTTTAAAGTGTTTTTACTTAAGTACTTTATATCACTGCACCATGATGCTAACCGAGAGAGTGCTGTTAAAACTGTAGACCATCATTACAAAACAGTATGTTTTAGTCAGTTATTTTGCGACATTAATATATTTAGTATAGTTGTTTATATAGAAAAACAGAAAATTCACTGAGTAGGATGGTCCTCCCCTTCCTCCTCCTCGGAGTCTCCACCAGTGTGTGCGCATGTATCTCTGTGTGTAAGTTTGTATTTGTGTGTATGTGTGTGCGTGTTCGTATGTGTAGAGGCCCTAAAAATTGCCAAAGACTCCAGCCACCCTAGTCATAGACTGTTCCTTCTACTACCAGAACCCTCCTTTACGCTGCTGCTACTCTCTGTTTATAATCTAGTCACTTTACCTCTACTTACATGTACATATTACCTCATTTACCTCGACTAACCTGTGCCTCTCCGCACATAACCTGTGCCCCCGACTCTGTACCAGTACCCCCCTCACTACTATTATTTTATTGTTGCTCTTTAATTATTCATTTTTTTTCTATTTCCTTATTTTCTTCCTTATTTTTTTCATTTGCATTTTTATATATTTATTGTTGACTTCAGTTTACTTAGTAAATACTTTCTTAAAACTGGTTAAGATCTTGTAAGTAAGCATTTCACTGTAAGGTCTGTTGAAATCGGTTCATGTGGCAAATAACATTTGATTTGATTTTTGGATTTGATGTGTGTGTGTGCATGGCACGTGCACCTTTATGTGTGAACACCTGACAGCATTTAAATGGAAAACTACTCTGCGATGAGGGAGACATATCAACACTCATCTAACCCCCCTGTCCTGATTAAAATAAATGGTGCTATCTGCACTGCATGAGTCACTACACCAAGGCATTACTATGAGTAACTGAAACATCCAATCACTGCTCTTCTCCATCTGATATGTAGCAACTGATTAATAATATAGAATACACTGCCTAGCTTTCATCTGTGGTGAACACCGCACTACAGTACATAAGAAAAATATGATGCATACGCAGACACAAACATTGATTTAACACTTTTACATCCTTCTTCATAGTATAGCTATTTCATGTTCTGTGCACTGGGATTTGTGTGTGTGTGTGAGAGAATACAGTGTGTGTGTGTGTGTGTGTGTGTGTATATATATATATGTATGTCTGTGTGTGCATTTGTGTGTGCACGCACATTTACTGCAGTCCTGTTACCATCCTAACCAGCTCCAGTGAGAGTAGAGCCGGAGAGGGAGCAGCAACATCGATTGGTGTTGATTCCGTCTGGGCAGTGAGCAGCGACTGACAGTGCTCCTAAATCGCAGCGAAAGGCAACCATTAATCTTGGTCTGGTTTAAGTAGCGTGTATTAATTTGTGTCATTTTTACTAAGTTGGGCAGGGAAGGGCCTCTCGCCATTTCATGTTTGACTGTTCACCGCAGCCGAGGGGGTTTCTTTATACAGCATGCTGCTGGCTGACGCACTCGTCAAATGTGAGCAACGGGGCGCGAGAGAACCGTGATCCAAGACCCTTGAATTAAACGATATCAAGTCCCAGGGTGTTTAAATGGCAACCAACCAAGATATTGAAGAAAAATCTGAATGATAAGTAACATTTCAAGTTGAAATGCATGGTGGTACAGTACAGAGGCCTACATTACTACATTTTAGTAGCCTACAAACTACAGAAATAAATCATAAAAACTGACTTGTTCCACAGCTGTGAATAAGAACCCTCATTCACCCTCAACAACTAATTTACTGAGCAATTATTTGAATTCCATTTCGTTCTGTTTTTTTTTTTCTGTGAGCGCAATGTGCAGTTCCTCTAGAGTTAAATCAGATCAAGCCCGAACTGTGCGATGTAGTTGGGAATTGTAGTTTCCAACAGGCCAATATTCTACATAGTTTGGAGCAGAAAATGTGGTAATTAACTACAAAGACCATAATTCACTGTGCGCCTACTTGTCTCATCGGTGCAGACACAGAGACAGAGAGAATGGACAGAATGATGCACCAATCGAGAGGGATAGAGAGCAGCTGCTTCGTGAGGTATCTCTACCTGAAAATACATGATCTAATTGAGTGATAGCTAGTATTCAGCAGTCAGAAAGGTATGCCTTATTTACTTTGAAGAACTACTAAAATAGTGGTTTTGTCAGACAGCAACTCTATAGAGATGAGAATAATAAAGTTGTAAGTGTAATATAAACATCAACTGAAATATTTTATTAAAGTAAAGAAATGTGAATAAATGATTGTTAATAAGATATAAGAAGTAATGGGCAATTACTACCATCATGGGACTTTAATGAATTGTTTTATTCTTGTTGTTACAGCATTCAACCCATATAATGCATTTAATGTCCCCCAAATCGAAAACTTGATTATTTTTGAATAATCAAACCGAAATCGAACTGACCTCAAAAAGCACTAATCGCTCACGACTATTAGTTACTGTGTAGTGACACTACACCTACTACCGATGACATTTTCATTCCACATATTAACTCCACGTTATCGCAGAAACTGAGTGTGATTTGAACCTCTTTTCATGGAGAAATAAAGCGGATGGGATTTTCAGACAAGCTTGAAGGAACATTACATCTACCCTAAGAAAACCACTACACATTGCTCCCAAAATAAGAACAATAGTCGAGGAGGCTCTCCACTGCAATTATGTCGTTATTGTTTCCTAGGACTGAAAACTGCACTCGAAACAAACATCAGATAAAACAGAAAACTCCACTGCGCTGTGGAACAAATTTCCTCTATAAAGCAATTTAGTGTCAGATAAGTGGGAAGGCATTCTTACCGTAATGGTTCTGAATATGATATATGTCAGACAAGTAAGAACAAAGCCTTTTATAAAAGCCGCGTTTGCAGAATGGCCGATACGATACTGCTGTATCAGATAACCAAATTGAGAGGAGTGCAGTAAACATAGACTGTAAATAGAAATACAATACATTCATACTTTTTGTTGAATAAGTGCAATGAAATCTCTGTCTCTCGCGCTCTCTCCCAATTGCCGCAGGAAGTAGGGGAGCTGAGGGTGCTGCAGCACCCTCTAGAAAATCTGAATTAATTAAAAATATATATATATACATATATATATATACACACGTAAATATATAATACATTTATTTATTTTATTAGTGGACTGGACCTTTATTAGTAATGTACTATTGGACCAATATATGTGTCTCTGTGTCTCTCTTTTTGCACGGGCAAAAACAATTATTCTGAACAGTAGGCTACATGTAGATGCAGAGATAATGGAGTATTTCAAGAGGCAAGATCAATCGGAACCACTTCACCTTTAGCTTTATGAAATACTCCCAATATCTAGGTGATTTATGCACACTTACATTCACCTGAGGAATCGATACTGAAAAATATTCCTCCCAAAGGGAAATTACTCGTACTGGTTGATGACCCAGAGGAGGTACAGTACACACTACCTCCCACACAATTTTACAGAGTTACAGATCATATAAGGAAATCAGTCAATTGAAATAAATAAATTAGGCCCTAATCTATGGATTTCACATGACTGGGCACAGACACAGCCATGGGTGGGCCTGGGAGCCACCCACTTGGGAGCCAGGCCCAGCCAATCAGAATATGTTTTTGCCCAACAAAAGGGCTTTATTACAGACATAAATACTCCTCAGTTTCTGGGTGGCTGGTCTCAGACGATCCCGCAGGTGAAGAAGCCAGATGTGGAGGTCCTGGGCTGGCACGGTTACACGTGGTCTGCGGTTGTGAGGCTGGTTGGACGTAAATGTCTTAAACAACATTGGAGGCGGCTTATGGTAGAGAAATTAACATGAAATTCTCTGGCAACAGCTCTGGTGGACATTCCTACAGTCAGCATGCCAATTGCGCGCTCCTTCAAAACTTGAGACATCTGTGGCATTGTGTTGTTTGACAAAACTGCACATTTTAGAGTGGCCTTATCCCCAGCACATGGTGGACCTGTGTAATGATCATGCTGTTTAATCAGCTTCTTGATATGTCACACCTGTCAGGTGGATTGATTATCTTGGCAAAGAGAAAAGCTCACTAATAGGGTTGTAAACAAATTTGTTCACAAAATTTAAGAGAAATAAGCTTTTGTGCTAATGAAAAATGTCTGTGATCATTTATTTCAGCTCACGAAATATGGGACCATAACTTTCATGTTGCGTTTATATTTTTGTTCAGTATAATTTCCATTCAAAAGTATATGTTCCCTAACCCCTAACTCTAACTCAAAGCCTAACCCTAACTCCTAACTCCTAATTCAAAATCTAACCATAATCCTAAACCTAAAACTCTCATAGGGACATTTCTCTCATGGGGATGTGTGAAATGTCCCCAAGAGGGAGACTTTTCCTTGTTTTACTATGCTTGTGGGGACATTTGGGGAACCAATGCACGCACGCACACACACACACACACACACACACGAACGAGCACGCGAACACGCACACTATTCCACCATATGACCATTCCAACAGCCAGACCTGTTATCATAGCAAATTAACAACTCCCACCTCAGATATACAGGGTGTAATTAGCCTCTTTAAACATGATTAGCATGTCTCAATTACCACACTCACCATTTGCATAATTTAGAAGCTGTCCTAATTGCAAGTGTGGGTTCATATGATGGGAAAATAGTGAACAGGAGAAACACTGGGCATGTCTTGTCGGTTCTGAACAACTGAAGTGATTCTGAAGTGTGTCTGTCTGTTTGCACTGTCAAAGTGCTAACAATGTCGATAGGAAGAGAATATTCTTCAGGAAGGACCCAGATGGGAAAGACATTGTACTCATTTTCCCACCAGTAAAGGGGTCTAGGCTATATCTGTAGAACATTTTATGAAAGTTAACGTCTTTTGTCAGGAGAATCAGCGCGGCCAATTATCGACCATTTACATTTCTAGGAAGCAGTGTCATGAGGTTTGTTAAAACTACTAATCAATTGAGAAACTTCAAAGACGTTTGGGAAACGTTGTTATTTATGAAAGAACAGAGATAGTCGCGGTCACTCGTATTTCCATGGGAACTGAAATCCTGGCTAGAATAAAATGCTGCTTCTGCACTTCCAACCGGCCAGGCTAGATATACTGTCTGCCTGCTAACACGTGGGGAAACCAAGGACATAGCCATTAGTTTCAGGACAGAACATGGCACATCGGAGACAAATGACTCCATCTGTCAAAAAAGACTGAAAACTAACCTCTGAACTCATCATGGACAACCGTGTCAATTAAATACTGAAAAACAGCAGCAGCAACAACACAACACTTGTGTCCAGTCCAGTCTCTCTCCATGGCTAAAATAAGCAGACCATCATTCACAATACTGATGTAAGTGATGTGTTTACTCGCTTACTGGGCTATAAAACCAACTGAATAGTTAGTTATCTGACATTCCATTATCACTAAATTTAAATTTAAATTTAAGTCCACCACTAAATCATTAACTAGCAAAAACATAGCCATCAAAGCAAATTTGTCAAATAAAATATGTGCAGGTTTGCTCTATTCTAATGAAAGGATACCAGTGTTCTCCAGATGTGTGCTACAGTATATAAGAACCACACCAGACTTCAACTTCGATCACAGGTACAATCTGCAATGCTGCAATATGCTCAACATCACAGCATTTCTATTATCTAGTATGTGAAAATTAGTAGCTTGATGACATGGGTCACTGAGTTCACCAGGTCCAGTGGTATAATATAGTCTACATCTGATCATATTTGACATGCAGGAGCTATCCATTTGACCTGAGTCTGGAGTAATGAGTGGCTGTCGACATACACTGGCCTGGTGAACAGTGAGAGAAAGAGAGAGAGAGAGATTGAAAGTGTTTTTGTAAGAGAGAGAGAGAGACAGAGAGAGAGAGAGAGAGAGAGAGAGCTCTGGCCTGTAATCTGACACCTAGAAACGTTGACTTGGTGTCTGGCTTTTCTTGCTCTGTCAACCTGTACGTGCCAGCTCCACTATCCGTAATGGTTCCACACAGACACACACTCTCACTCTTTCACATGCAAAAAAAAACACACACTCACACACACACAAACACACACACACACACACACACACACACACACACACACACACACACACACACACACACACACACACACACACACACACACAGGATGTATGGCAAATGAAACACAGTGCTAAGCACTTACATTAATTTTACAACTAAAGACACGCTTTCCTGAAATTGCTGGAGACACTGAGGGAAACCAGACAAACAATACTGGACAATTATATGTACTCTATACCACAAAGTATTTCTAATGAGAAAAGTTGTAGTTCATCTATGGTAATCCTCTGTAAAACAGTAAGATAGACGTGCTGGAGGCAAAAAATGAGAGCACACACAAATGTGCACACAGACACACACACGTGTGTGTGTGCGTGCGTGTGTGTCTGTGTGCGTTCGTCTGTGTGCACATTTGTGTGCGCTGTCATTTTATGCCTCCAGCACGTCTATCTTACTGTTTTACAAGTATGTGTGTGAACGCACACACACACACACACACACACACACACACACACACACACACACACACACACACACACACACACACACACACACACACACACACACACACACACACACACCAATAGGCACATGATACAGTATGCCCAGGTGATTTTACCTTTAAAACATAACTTTTCCTTTAAACATTAAATCAAATCTATAAAAGGAAAGCCAACCTACAGTGCCATATCTATGAACCTCTTAGTGCTGTCACAGAATGGGACACAACAGTCGCATAAACCAGGCTGCCTGCCGATTTAATAGTCTCTCCTTTGCAATCCTCCAGAGACTCTGGCTGCAACAATGTAAAACTGAGGAGAGGCTGAGTCTTTATAAAATAATATAAAAAAGACCTGACAAATTACGGGCTTGTTCTCTTTTTGCACACTCTGCTCTCAGCACATTTGGCTGTAAATGTCATGGTGAAGGTTTGAGTAATTTTTTGCTGTTGCTGCAGTGGATTTCTGGGCTTCTGTCTGCTCTTCACAGGGGGAAAATTATCTATGCCCACAAGATGAACAGCAACTAGATACATAGAAAGAAGGAATGGTATGATACCATGTGATTTTAGGTCTTTGTGTTCTATAAATCTCATCCAAACTACAATTTGTATACCGCCCAAACAGATCCACGACCAACGCAAACACTGTTGCACTGCACACTGCCCTATCCCACCTGGACAAGAGGAATAGCTATTTAACATAGCTGTTCACCAAATACAGCTCTGCTTTCAACACCATAGTGTCCTCTAAGCCCATCACTAAGCTCAGGGCCCTGGGTCTGAACCCCTCCTTGTGCAACTGGGTCCTGGACTTCCTGATGGGCCAACCCCAGGTGGTGAGGGTAGGCAACAGCACCTCCGCCACACTGCTCCTCAACCAGTAGGTGTGTGCTCAGCCCCCTCCTGTATCCCCTGTTCACCCATAACTGCGTGGTTATGCACGACTCCAACTCAATCACCAAGTTTCCTGACGACACGATAGTAATAGGCCTGATTACCAACAACAACTAGTAAGCCTACAGGGAGGAGGTGAGGACCCTGGCGGATTGATGCCAGGAAAATAACCTCTCCCTCAATGTAAAGAAAATAAATTTGGCATGGCCCCTAAGACCCTCACAAACTTTTACAGATGCACCATTGAGAGCCTTTTGTCGGGCTGCATCGCCGCCTTGGAAGGCAATTGCACCGCCCTTGGCTCTCCAGGCAGTTGTGCGGTCAACCCAACGCATCACAGGGGGCACGCTGCCTGCCCTCCAGCACATTTACAGCACAACATAATCAAGGACCTCAGCCACCCAAGCCACGCTCTGTTCACTCTGCTATCATCTAGCAGACAGAGACGATACAGGTGCATCAAAGCCAGGACCGAAAGATTGAAAAACAGTTTCTATCTCCAGGCTATCATACTGTTGAACAGCCATCGCACATCTCTTGTAGTAAGAGACAAAAATACTCACTCACACAAGCTCACACACACTTCTGTACTCACATATACACTCAGACACGCATACGTCCATACTCACTCACACACACACACGCCCACCCGCACGCACGCACGAACAGCCAACGCTGCTGTCCCATGTTGAGTGCATTCAGAAAGTATTCACACCCCTTGACTTTTTCCACATTTTGTTGTGTTACAGCCAGAATTGAAAATGGAGTAAATTCAGATTTTGTGTCACTGGCCTACATACAATAACCCATAATGTCAAAGTATAAAAGTTTAACAAATTAAATCAACCCCGTTGTTATGGCAAGTCTAAATAAGTTCAGGAGTAAAAATGTGCTTAACAAGTCACATAATACAGTAAATGGCATGGACTCAATCTGTGTGCAATCATAGTGTTTAACATGATTTTTGAATGACTACCTCATCTATGTACCCCACCCATACAATAATCTGTAAGGTCCTTCAGTCTAGCATTGAATTTCAAACACAGATTCAACCACAAAGACCAGGGAAGATTTCCAATGCCTCGCAAAGATTGGCACCTATTGGTAAACAGGGTTGGGGAGTAACGTATTAAACCGGTAACTGTAAACCGTTACGTTACCAGCAAAAATATTGTAATCCGATTACAGATACTTTTGAAAAACTAGATGATTACTTCGAGGATTACTTTTAAATTCAGAAAGGATGTTTGCGGAAAAAACATTATTGACACTTCTCTGTTTTCTCAATAACATTCAAATCAGCATTGAAAAAAAGGTGCAAGTTTAAGTTTGTTCCACCTGAGCGAGTCTGACCACAAGTCAGAGACCACTATTGCGGGAAAAGAGCAGGAAGAGGATTTTGTAGGCTACAGTTCAAGCTATGTCTTCCAATGGTGCGACTGTTGTCGGAATTCAAAGATTATCCAACTTGAACGCTTGGAGGTAAGGATGACAGCGGTGGTGTAGTCCACGGCAATAAGGATACCACTTATTCTTGATATCAACATAGCACATTGATGTGAATCACACTGCTGCTCTCTCATTTAGCTATTTGCGCCTTACGGATTGTGGTTGTTGAGAATGGCTGTTCACAAATCTAAACGTGTATTTGAACCCAATAATGGTTGAACTCAAGAAGTTTAAGCTGCCTATCAATCATTGTTTTTGTGTGAAAAAATGCAGTGAAAAATGCATACTTGCAACAGCTGTATAGTGTGGATCCCAGACTACAGAATAAAAGTGGGGCTTTTATTGCTCAATCTAATTCATGCTGATAAAAAAATAAATCCATAGGCCTAATGGACACAGTCTCAAACTCGCACACTTTAGATAAACTTAAAGGGGCAATCTGTAGATGCTACATCCATTTTTGGACATCTAAATTATACATACAGAAGTTTACATACACTTACATACACTTACATACACTTACATACACTTCAACAATTTCACAAATTTCTTGTTAACAGACTATAGTTTTGGCAAGTCGGTTAGGACATCTACTTTATGCATGACACAAGTAATTTTCCAACAATTGTTTACAGAGATTATTTCACTTATAATTCACTGTATCACAATTCCGGTGGGTCAGAAGTTTACATACACTAAGTTGACTGTGTCTTTAAACAGCTTGGAAAATTCCAGCAAATGATATCATGGCTTTAGAAGCTTCTGATAAGCTAAATGACATAATTTGAGTCAATTGGAGGTGTACCTGTGGATGTATTTCAAGGCCTACCTTCAAACTCAGTGCCTCTTTGCTTGACATCATGGGAAAATCAAAAGAAATCAGCAAGGACTCCAGAAAAATATTGTAGACCTCCACAAGTCTGGTTCAACTGCAAGAAGGAACCACGTTCATCTGTACAAACAATAATACACAAGTATAAACACCATGGGACCACTCAGCCGTCATACCGCTCATGAAGGAGACACATTCTGTCTCCTAGAGATGAACGTACCTTGGTGCGAATCAATCCCAGAACAACAGCAAAGGACCTTGTGAAGAAGGACACCAGTACAAAATTATCTATATCCACAGTAAAAAAGAGTCCTATATCGACATAACCTGAAAGGCCTCTCAGCGAGGAAGAAGCCACTGCTCCAAAACCGCCATAAAAAAGCCAGACTACGGTTTGCAACTGCACATGGGGACAAAGATCATACTTTTTGGAGAAATGTCCTCTGGTCTGATGAAAAAAAAATAGAACTGTTTTTGGCCATAATGACCACCATTATGTTGAGAGGAAAAAGGGGGAGGCTTGCAAGCCGAAGAACATCATCCCAACCGTGAAGAACGGGGGTGGCAGCATCATGTTGTGGGGGTGCTTTTCTGCAGGAGGGACTGGTGCACTTCACAAAATAGATGGCATCATGAAGGAGGAAAATTATGTGGATATATTGAAGCCACATCTCAAGACATCAGTCAGGAAGTTAAAGCTTGGTCGCAAATGTGTCTTCCAAATGGACAATGACCCCAAGCAAAATGGCAAAATGGCTTAAGGACAACAAAGTCAAGGTATTGGAGTGGCCATCACAAAGCCCTGACCTCAATGCAATAGAAAATGTGTGGGCAGAACTGAAAAAGTGTGTGCGAGCAAGGAGGCCTACTACAAACCTGACTCAGTTACACCAGCTCTGTTAGGAGGAATGGGACAAAATTCACCTAACTTATTGTGGGAAGCTTGTGGAAGGTTACCCGAAACGTTTGACCCAAGTTAAAGAATTTAAAGGCAATGCTACTAAATACTAATTGAGTGTATGTAAACTTCTGACCCACTGGGAATGTGATGAAAGAAATAAAAGCTGAAATAAATCATTCTCTCTACTATTATTCTGACATTTCACGTTCAGAAAATAAAGTGGTGATCCTAACTGACCTAAGACAGGGGATTTTTACTCGGATTAAATGTCAGGAATTATGAAAAACTGAGTTGAAATGTATTTGGCTAAGGTGTATGTAAACTTCTGACTTCAACTGTATACATATCCATTGATTCTTGAAGAATATAACTTATAAATGCCTCATGGGTGTAGTTCAACTGTCACACTCCATGAGAACCCAAAATATAAGCTTGTTTTCTCCTATGTTTGTAAACATTGTAATTGTAAACAAACACTGTATAGCCTCATAACATGGTTAAAACAATTATGTTGATATCATGGATGGACAGTCCTTGCATCCATAGCCCTGAATATTATTAATCTGAGTGGTTACATTTCTCCAGGCCCATACCTCAGCTTTTTACCAAAACAGAGGCGGGGCGACCGTGTTGTTATTGTTTCATCTGTGGATTTTCCCTTTAAACATCTGCATATTATCAAGATATCAAAGTGTCACCAACTAAAAGGTAAACAATAGGCCTATAGTAAATGCAGCATATTGAATTCATTTTCCACATGTAAATAGCACTTTTCAGTAGTGCTCAAAGCATGCCATTCCATGAGCGTGACATTTATTTTTCAACTCGAATCAATGAGCCCAATCAGTCCTCCATGACAACAAAATAATAAACAACGAGTAGGGCTGGCCAATAAGTCCTTAGTTTTGGGGTTATGCCCAGGTAAAACAATATGACTGATCTATACTTCCATATTTCCAAGTCCTATTCTTGAAGATCAAGGGGTATAACATTTATTGGAATGACAAGAATTATGATAGAATTAGATTTTAATGTAAATATATAATTTAATTGTATATGTATTAATTTAATTGTAATTGTATATATGTAGTAGAAAGCGATGGATTTGAAAAAGCCCACACAACCAGCCCATAGAGTAAAATGTAACATCTATATATGGCCAGCTATGTAAACTAACATTGATTTATCCTGCAATAGATATTCAATTGGTAACACTATATATTTTTTCTCATGTCTCTTAAGGGGAAGGAAATCTAAAACTGAGTTACTGAGTTTGGGTAATCAAAAAGTTACGTTAGTGATTACAATTTTGGACAGGTAACCAGTAACTGTAACAGATCACATTTAAAAAGTAGCCTACCCAACCATGTTGGTAAAAGGGTAAAAATAAAAAAGCAGACATTGAAAATCCCTTTGAGCATGGTAAAGTTAATAATTACACTTCGGATGGTGTATCAATACACCCAGTCACTACAAAGATATGTCCTTCCTAACTCAGTTGCCGGAAACCACTCTGGGATTTCATGAGGCCAATGAGGCCAATGGTGACTTTAAAACAGTTACAGTTTAATGGCTGTGGTACTGTAGTTAATCCACAATAACTAACCTAATTGACAGAGTGAAAAGAAGGAAGCCTATACAGAATAAAAAATAAAATAAGGCACAAAAGTAAAAAGGCTAAAGATTTTGCAAAGAAATTAACTTTATGTCCCTAATACAAAGCGTTATGTTGGGGCAAATCCAACACAAAACATCACTGAGTACTTCATATTTTCAAGCACGGTGGGGGCTGCATCATGTTATGAGTATGATTGTCATCTGCAATGAGTAGGGAGTTTTTTGGGGGTAAAAAGAAACAGAATAGAGCTAAGCACAGGCAAAATCCTAAAGGAAAACCTGTTTCAATCTGGGAGACAAACTCACCTTTCAGCAGGACAATAACCTAAAACACATGGCCAAATATACACTGGAGTTGCTTACCAGGTGACATTGAATTTTCCTGAGTGGCCTAGTTACAGTATTGACTTAAATTGGCTTTAAAATCTATGGCAAGGCTTGAAAATGGCTGTCTAGCAATGATCAACAACCAACTTGACAGAGCTTGAATAATGTGGAAATATTGTACAATCCAGGTGTGCAAAGCTCTTAGAGACTTACCCCGAAAGACTCACAGCTGGAATCGCTGCCAAAGGTGATTCTAACATGTATTGAGTCAAAGGTGTGGATACTTATGTAAATTAGATATGTCTGTATTTAATTTTCAACACATTTGCAAAAAATTCTAAATACAGATTTTCACTTTATCATTATGGTTTATTGTGTGTAGATGGGTGAGAAAATAATTACTTTGGATTTCTGACTGTAACACAAAGAAATGTGTAATAAGTCAAGGGGTATGAGAACTTTCTGAAGGCCCTGTATATAAGAGACATTAAACCCTGGACACTTCCTGTTTCTTTTATACAGTTTTTTACACTGTGCATTGATACACTGTATTCTCACATAGCTCATTCGAATATACCTTTTTTTACACTGTTTATACACACTGCATATTTATATACAGGACTCTTGACACAGCTCTCTGTAAAATATCTATATCTATATCCTGACATTCTTGATTTTTCGTTTTCATTTTTTTTATGATTTATTATTCGCGTACATGTTTGACATTTTACTGCACTGTTCGGAGCTTGTAATACAAGCAGTCCGCTTCACCCGCTATAACATCTGCTAAACTGGGTTCTCGACCAATAACATTTTATTTTTTGCACTAAAATACATTTGCCACATGCTTATGTTGACGCTGATAACACATCTACATTTATAGAGTGAAGCACAGCTCATAGCTTGGACTTGATGACTATAACGTGACAAAGCATCCGGATAAAATGTAACAACAGAATACTGAGAATTTAGTATGGCTTCCCCCAGCAACACAAGGCATGCAGCGCTTGAGTAACAACAACACCTCAATGGACATTGTGTGCTTGCGTGCATGGGTGAGTTTGCGTGTGCGAACCAGTAAACTCTTCAAAAGGGATTCCCCCATGGTGCTTTTATCTTGAGGGGCCAAGTACATTGAATTCAGCCCACCCAACTGAAACCCTGTCAAAGGAAGCTAATACTGGATAGAGGCCAAAACATTAGCAGAACTAAATCCACTCAAGAGATAGGAGTAGAAACCTACAAAAACAACATGGCAAATCTATGTTGAAACGTTACCTTCAACAGCATTTTTTACCTCTAAATTAAGACGGAGAGAGTAAGCAGGCAAAGAGAGCCATTATAGTCAGAATCCCCTATGTTCCTGCCAGGAACGGTGGGAAGAGAAGAAAAGAAAGGGGGGGGGCATGAAAAGGTCCAAGTTACTTTGTTCTTCTTCATTTTGGAAACGAACTCTGGTTGAACCCAGAACGACGCCAGGCAGTTTGAAAAAAAGCAGGCATAACTCTCTCCCTACTCTAAGCATACTCCTCTGAGAAGGGGGCCGGGGCCAAACCTCACTGGCTTCTCACAAACGGGACTTAATTTCTTCTCCCTCCTTTTTTCTAAAATGAAAACCACACAGGGTTTCGCTGCTAAGAACCCGTCTTTTTTTGAAGCACTGTACCAGAGTGACTCACAGTAATGAAATGTTCGTAAATGAACCTTTAGAGGCAAATTAGGAAGACGATAACATGGCCTCCTTTACTGAATCCATTTGTTTTCTTATTTCTTTGGCCGGCTACAGACAGTCATGATAGTCGCTGGAAACATTTTTTCCATTTTACAGTCAGAGTGAGTGATAACATCCTCTAACAATTTCAAAAGAGTGTCCCGTTAAAAGGCATGTTCTGAGATATGTCTTCAGAGATATGTCTTCAGAGATATGTCTTCTGAGATATGTCTTCTGAGATATGTCTTCAGAGATATGTCTTCAGAGATATGTCTTCTGAGATATGTCTTCAGAGATATGTCTTCTGAGATATGTCTTCAGAGATATGTCTTCAGAGATATGTCTTCAGAGATATGTCTTCAGAGATATGTCTTCTGAGATATGTCTTCTGAGATATGTCTTCAGAGATATGTCTTCAGAGATATGTCTTCAGAGATATGTATTAGATTGCGGATTGACTTCCATTTTCTACATATCTCTTTAGTAGGCTAGAACTTGGACTTTTCCCAAGAATAGTCACATACTTTCTTCTATAAACAGAGACAAGTGCTTCTTCTTTTTAATATGGTGTTAAGTGCCTATATTTCACAGATTCTTATACATGCCTTTGACCCTCGCTTCAAACCCAAACAGAGAAAATCCCTCTGGCCAGCATCAGCATGTAGAAACACTCACAGCGTGTCACAAACAAACAGCATCACACTTGGCAAGGAAAAATATGATGACACAGAACGAAGTGAATTAGTACAGCCCTAATACATGTCTCAGTGACACCACCTTGGTCGTACAGTAAAGACCTTTCTTCTCTGCAGTCTGGTCCGAATGTGTGTGTCTGCTTTTGGCTCACTGACTGACACACATAAGGTTGTTTAGTTGTGTGGTAATGTTTGGATGTGTGGTAATATACGTAGATACAGTAGGATGCCACAAAGCACCATGTTGCATTGTAGAACCATATTGTTACGAATATGGGTTAACTCCCTGAACACATACAGTATGTTTAGAAATATAATATAAATATTATAATGTTCAAAATATGGTTGTTATAAATAATAATGTGGGCTATAAGTCGTTTTGGCCATAATAACTTAAAAAAAAAGGTTTGAGGAAAAAAAGATTGATACAAGTCATTCTTTCAATGTGGTAGAATTTCACCTTACCTGTTTTCTCTTTTATATCACACAAGACGTTGAAGAGAGCCGGTTTCATCCTGTGACAGTTCAGTGCATGTTTCCTAGAAAAAAAAGGGGAAACACACACAGCTTTACAACCAAATTCAATAAGACGAGGAAATCGCAATAGTTGCAAAAGTGTTCTGCATGGAATTGTATCATATCTAAAATGAGGAGACTTGATCACTGTCAATTTGGACAGGAAGAATAAAGCTCATCCTTGCTGTTGATATTAACAATGCATATTATTCTGAATTTAGTCTTGAACAACCCTTCAATCACAGTGATCTAAACTAAAGAACTAATGTATAGCATAGTCTTATTCTTTAATAGAGAAAACACTTTGGCGTAAAAATGTACTTTTATAGTGTCTCCATTGTCTCAACAAACCACACTTGGAACACTTGTCGTCCCACTACACTTAATATATAACTGCTAAAATTAATTAACATGAATAGCACGGGTCATTTCAATGTTACATCACGGTGGGATATCAATAATGAATATGATCCAATCTATCCTATATAATCTATTCTTGCACAGGAACACGAATAGATGTGATCGTTGTCTCAATTTCGAGGCGCAGCACCGGTGCTGTGATAACCTTTATTGCCGTTGGCTAAAAAGAAACAAAGTAACCAAAAGGAGTGCATCCACAACATGTAACACAGCGGGGAATTACTGTGTTATCTCATATGTAACAAGATACAAGGCGATTGGAAATTGGGAAGAGGATGCACCCCACTCAGTTGTAGCTGCAGTAGTTTAATATCGTCATACATGATTTTTAAAAACATTTTGATGACACTGTTAATTTAAAAGTTAACTTTCACAAAATAAAAACTGGTCGGTTGAAGGTAGATTAACGTTACGCACTTTATCCCCTACGAGCAGTTGTTGCGTTCGGGTGGGCGTAATTGTTTTCGTTGGATAGCATGAATGCAAATCACATTATTACAACGTAGGCCTACCGTAGTTATTTCTTAATTCATAAATATGCTATTTTGGTATTACTTTGAAAATAATATAATTGTCTATGCCACCGTACCTGGCCTGCGCTTCGTCCAGGCTTTGGTCTGTGATTGTCATTATTTGCTGTAATATGTCTCCAATGTCCTGCTTTCTTCCATCTCCGTCCGTCCCTCCTGTGCCATCCTGTATATTTTGCGCCATGCCGGGGTGTCGGGCCATTCCCACGCCGTGGGAGTGCATCAACCGAGGCTGCTCGTCCATCCTTGACCGCGCTCTTCGCCTCGCCCCCAACTGACCACGGCAACAGAAGAAATATCCTTAGAAATTCCTTTGGATCCCTCTCTCTCCTCCTCTCTCACCCTCTCTCTCTCCCTCTATTTTCTCTATTTTCTCTCTCCCTAAGCTTTCCTGGATCGGAAAGGGAAAGATAATGACAGACGCTCGCTCTCTCCGCTCTCTCTCTCCCAGCTGGTTTGGTTGAAATCTGATATGAATAGCTGCTTTAGGCTCTTGCCACTCCTGCACAGCTACTGTAGAAAAAAAAGTAGATTCAACTTTAAAGGGTTTCAAATCGTGTCAAACCTGACGTGCACAGAGCACGTTATATGCCTTTCCCAATTTCCTTAAAAGCTTGATGGACGGAACATGTAACAGTCACTCTCTCAGAGGGTTAGTGAAAGTAACACCAATTGTTATTGTTTCGCTTATGTCTGTAGCAACTGACACACAACCAGAGTATGGAATAAAAGCCTCCGCCCCCTGAGCCACGATTGGAGAAGAAGGGGGCATAAGTCCCACCTCCGTCTCCTCAAGAAAAGTCAATCATCTTTTTCGGGACGCGGCAATAAACATAAAATGTGAGCGTTAACACAGGGTCTGGACCTTCTTTAACAGCTCAGTGGTCTGGACGTGGTGGCTGAATATGTAATAAATAATTGGGTTTGGCACCAAAGCTCTGTACCTGATGTCACAAGGAACAGGCACCCCATCTGAAATAAATGAATTGTCTTCTTTCAGTACAGATACACCTGGCTATTGCTTATTAAAACAAGGCAACTGTAAATATGTCTCCCCCCACAAATTATACAGCGCCCCCCATGGGCCAACCAGTGCAATTTTGTAAACAACAGATCTCTATGGCACTACATATCATTCACCCAAGTTTTGTCAAATTCGGGCAAGTGGAGTCCGAGATATCGCGTGGGTTAGCTAGACTCTTATCCATGAGCATGTGTACCAAATTTCATCACTCTGAGTCAAACAGATCGAGAGATATGAACATGTTCCCATTATAGCGCCACTGTTAGGTTGATATGAATGTTCTTGTATATGTTAAGTCTTGACAGTATTTACAACATGTGTACCAAATGTTGTTACGATAGAAATATCTTTGACTGATTTATATGAATGTATGTGCCAGACCACACCCACTTGAATGTTTATTGGTCAATCACGGTCTAGCTGTTTTAGGTAGTAGTCTGTAAAATATTGCATTGAGAGACCTTTGTCTTTAACGTAGATTTGGCTTTAACGTTGATCAGTTGTCTACAGATATTCGCTACAAAACTATTTATTTAAGTCTATACAGATATTTACTGAGCTGTTATGATGTTATTACCATGTTATAAAGACTACTGAAAGAACATGGTTATAATCTTGGAAACAGTATTTGTTTTAACACAGGTTGCTGGTGTTTTAGATGTCTTGGATACCTCACAGCAGCACAATTGATCTATGCTATCACCGTACTGGCCTCCTCTCGTGTTATGGCTGGAGTTAAATCGATCAGTCCGTTTTCTCATTAAGTCCTGAATAGAAGGTGAGGCAGTAATTGTCCCAGGGGGCAGGGGGAAGTGGTGTGTGTGTGTGTAACTGTGTGTGTATATATATATATATATATATGCGTGTGTGTGTGTGTGTGTGTGTATGTGTGTGCATGTGTGTGTGTGTGTGTGTGTGTATGTATGCGCGTGTGTGTGGGTCTGGTCTCTATACTGCAGGACCACACACCCAGTTTAGACTCATGCTCTAACCTTGCACCCTGACACTACACTACACGAGTTTGCCCTCTCTTTACACATATGCCCCTTTATGTGAACAAAACTGTGATGGATGTCAGCCATATGAACATAACGCACCTTTATAATCTCTTCCTAAAGAGCCTTGAGGTGGAGTAATAGTGTTGTATACATCTACTGTGTAATATTGTGCATAATAGCCTTTCAATTGAAATGGAATTTGATCCCATAATGGTGAACCACGTATGTCACTCAGTCACTCACAGGTTCCACTCAAATTTATACAACGGGTGGGTCTAATCCTGAATGCTGATTGGTTAAAAGCGCGTTCCAGCCGGTGTCTATTCCACAAATTACCACCGGCTAAATCTATGATGTTAAAATGCCTTTTTACTCTTTTCCATCTGATTGCAGAATCCACTGTCTCATCAGCAGAGGCAGAGAAGTTATAAACTTCATGTTCACTATAAAAAGCATCTAGACATTATCTCACATTTCTTTATACTAACATTTAGTTTTCAACAGCAGAGATTTGTATAAACCTTGCTGTCTGTCTCTCCGACATTTGCAAGATTGTTTCAATATTCAAATTCGATCTCCAACTGTCCAATAGTAATGAACGTGTAGGGGTTGGGAGTCAGGACGAGAGAGTGGCAGGCAGAATGTCTCAGCTAGTCAAAATCAAATCAAATCAAATGTTATTAGTCACATGCTGTCACACCCTGACCTGAGATATCTCTGTTTTCTTTATATTTTGGTTAGGTCAGGGTGTGACCAGGGTGGGTACGCTAGTTTTGTATTGTCTAGGGTTTTTGTATTGTCTAGGGTTTTTGTATGTCTAGGGTTTTGTAGGTCTACGGGTTTTTGTAATTCTATGTTGCCTGATATGGTTCCCAATCAGAGACAGCTGTTTATCGTTGTCTCTGATTGGGGATCATATTTAGGTAGCCATTTCCCTTTGGTGTTTGTGGGATCTTGTTCTATGTTTCATTGCCTGTCTGCACTATTCGTATAGCTTCACGTTTCGTTTTTTTGTTTTGTCTTGCTGAGTTTCAGTTTTATTAAAAACATGTGGAACTCTACTTACGCTGCGCCTTGGTCCGATCTTTATAACGAAAGTGACAGAAGATCCCACCACAAAAAGACCAAGCAGCGTGTTCAGGAGGAGTGGACATCCTGGGCTCGGGAGAAAGATGAGTGGAGGACATCCTGGACCTGGGAGGAGGTAATGGCAGGGGACAAGTCCCTGCCATGGAAGCAGGTGGAGATAGCGCAGGAGGAACGGCGATGATACGAGGGGACACGGCTAGCACAGAAGAGGCAGCTCCTTTTTGGGGGGGGGGCACATGGGGAGATTGGCAGAGTCAGGGGTTAGACCTGAGCCAACTCCCCATGCTTACCGTGGGGAGCGTGTGACTGGTCAGACACCTTGTTACGCAGTGATGCGCACGGTGTCTCCAGTTCGCATTCATAGCCCGGTGCACTCTATTCCAGCTCCTGGCATTTGCCGGGCTAGAATGGGCATCCAGCCAGGATGGATGGTGCCGGCTCAGCGCTCATGGTCTCCAGTACACATCCGTGGACCAGGATATCCTGCGCCGGCTCTGCGTACTGTGTCTCCAGTGCGTCTGCACAGCCCAGTGCGTCCTGTGCTAGCGCCCCGCACTTGCCGGGCTTAAGTGAGCATCCAGGCAGGACGCATTGTGCCAGCTCTACGCTCCAGATCTCCAGTGCGCCTCCACAGTCCAGTACGTCCTGTGCCTCCTCCCCGCACTCGCCCTGAGGTGCATTTCTTCAGCCCGGTGCCACCTGTATCGGTCCCACGCACCAGGCCTCCAGTGCGCCTCCAGAGTCCAGTATGTCCTGTGCCTGCTCCCTGCACTCGCCCTGAGATGCGTGTCTTCAGCCTGGTACCACCAGCGCCGGCACCAAGCATCAGGTCTCCAGTGCGCCTCCACAGTCCAGAGCTTCCGGCGACAGTTCCCAGTCCAGAGTTTCCGGCGACAGTTCCCAGTCTAGAGTTTCCGGCGACAGTTCCCAGTCCAGAGCTTCCGGTGACGGGCCATTGTCCGGAAACTCCAACGATGGGCCACAGTCCGGAACCTCCAACGACGGGCCATAGTCCGGAACCTCCAATGGGCGTCCACAGTCCGGAACCTCCAACGACGGCCCACAGTCCGGAACCTCCACCGACGGTCCACAGTCCGGAACCTCCAGCGACGGGACATAGTCCGGAACTTCCAACGAGGGTCCACAGTCCGGAACCTCCAACGACGGGCCATAGTTCGGAACTTCCAACGAGGGTCCACAGTCCGAACCTCCAACGACGGTCCACAGTCCGGAACCTCCAGCGACGGTCCCCCACCCGGACCCTCCCATATAGGTTCAGGTTTGCAGCCGGGAGTCCTCACCTTTAGGGGGGGGGGGGTACTGTCACGCCCTGACCTGAGATATCTCTGTTTTCTTTTTTGGTTAGGTCAGGGTGTGACTAGGGTGGGTACGCTAGTTTTGTATTGTCAAGGGTTTTTGTATTGTCTAGGGTTTTGTAGGTCTAGGGGTTTTGTAATTCTATGTTGGCCTGATATGGTTCCCAATCAGAGACAGCTGTTTATCGTTGTCTCTGATTGGGGATCATATTTCTGTAGCCATTTCCCTTTGGTGTTTGTGGGATCTTGTTCTATGTTTAGTTGCCTGTCTGCACTATTAATATAGCTTCACGTTTCATTTGTGCTTGTTTGTTTTGTTTTGCTGAGTTTCGGTTTTATTAAAAACATGTGGAACTCTACTCACGCTGCGCCTTGGTCCGATCTTTATAACGAACGTGACATGCGCTGAATACAACAGGTTCCTTACAGTGAAATGCTTACCTACAAGCTCCTAACCAACAATGCAGTTTAAAAAAAATATGAATAAGAATAAAAGTAACAAAGTCATGAAGAGCAGCAGTAAAATAATAATAGCTACAATAGCAGTCAAAATTATGAATCAGCTGGCATCATTTTTATGGATATCTACAAAGAAATGTCAATTGACAAAAAGCTAGTTTGCAGTCTTTCCAGCTTGAGTTTGAAGTTATTGTGTTCGCTGTGTTGTTGGCTAGCTCCTCTGAACAACAGTGTCCTGAGGAGTGAGCACATTTTCTATGCCAGGCGAAATTGTGCCTCATTAGCTCATTGTTATGGATGTATCCAAATAAATGTCACTAGAAAACAACTTAAACAAATGCATCTACTGTTGTTATCCTGTCTGTGCTGTTTGATGTGACTAAATTAGCTGTAGTTGGCAAGCTAGCAAGCAAGGGATAAGAATGTTGCCAGCCAGTATGGCAATGGAACATTTAGAATAAACAACTGGGTCGCATCACGTAGATACAGAACAAAAAGACTGAACGACTAGGTCACGTCTCTGGCAACCGAACCAATAGAACAAACGACCAGCCGGCTTGGGTAGCAACCCTAGATTTGTTTTGGGACTATATCTTGTGGATTAAATTAAAGGATTAAATAGTATGAATAAACTCATCAAAATAATGTTTTTAATTAAAATATGTCAATCATTATTTAAATATGTTGGTAAGTGATAATCCCCTCAAAGTTGGTGTTTGGAGGATATATTGGCACGGTTTGCCGGCCCTCCACAAACCTGTGCCAATATATCCTCCAAACCTTGGCTTTGAGGGCATTATCACTTAATCAGAATTCTCAATTGACCCAGACTTTTTGGCAACCAATCGAAGCGCTACAATTGATAGCAAATGTCTTTGAGGCCAACACCTCTGTCAAGCTCAGTTTGAAACACATGAAAGTCAGTGAGACCATGGGAAAAACTGAGTTTTCTTCAGAAAATACATTGTTTAAATGGCTAAATAATTGAATAGTGCACCAGGGGTACTTGCTACTGTGATTATTGAAATACAGAGCCTGTTGGAGTATTTTTCAAATCCGAAATTATACTTTTGTTATATTATTTGATAGCTCAGCTTTTTAGCTAGCTCCTAGTCTCATTGACCACCAAACGTTGCCAATGCTAGCTATCTAGCTAGCAACTTAATATAACTTGTTTTCTCAAAATGTATATTAGCTAGCAAAGTTATTCATGTTATTAATACAACTCCTATCTGCTGTCAACATCAGGATAGGATTTAAGGGCACTAGTTTGCTCCAAAAGTGGTTGTAGGTTTGACTGCATGCTGACAGTGAATTCAGAGCCATTCTGTGGTTAGCCACACTACAAACATAATTTTACCAGGTTACCATGAAGCAATTGTAATGAGAGTCCACCACATAGTTTCCTGATTAGGAAAGGGTTTTCTGTGTTTAATTTCATTATGTATTAAAAACACCATTTGAGATCATTGTGAGGGGATTTTGGCAGTGGTTAGAAGGGGGAATTGGGCTTCCCGGGACAATGTTGTCTGAGGTTGCAACAGTAATCTAGAGGGGTAGTGCTTATTGAAGGGTCTATTCTCAGTATTTACTAATGTACAACAGAAAATAATGCATTTCAGTTATGTGTTTCATCTCCCTCCTGTCAGGTCTCCTTCGTAAAAGAGGTCTCCTGACATCAATGGCACTTCCTGGATAAACAAAGGTTAAAATGTATGTTTTAAGTAAGTCAGTAGGATACATTTTCAAAAGATAATAACTTCAATGTTTTCAGAATAAATCAGACAGAATGACTGGAGCTATAGGCCAGTTGTAGAGTTAGTTAGCTACAATACATATCTCTCTGAAAAGCATCTTATCCACCTACAGTATACTGTAACAATGATCTTAAAACAGGAACTGAATAAACAAGACCTTGTTTGTGGCACTACCCTACTTACAAATTCAGGAAAACAGCAGTGGAGCCGTGATTATTTTTTTTACTGACATTGCGCATTCCCCGCTATTAAAACCTAATGTGCTGCTGCAGCGTTCGTAAGCTCACCAAAAATATTCAGCCGGATTTGATTAGAATTGCAAATGAAGCTCACTGAAAATAACATTCTTATAAATATTAGATATTTCCTTCCTACATAACTGGGGAGAGTTGTTTTTGTAGTACAACTTTTTTTTCTTCATATTCAAGCAGTTCTATATTCCCAACAGTAATAGGATCTAGTTTAATATACTATTAGTATACAAAATCATCTCCAGCCAAATAATGTGATTATGTTCGGAAAAAAAGACCATAAAGATTCTGATAGTTGGTTGGTATTGAATCATCCTGAACAAAATCCCTATGATTTTGAGCTACACAACCAAATGGATGCTGACTCTACATATACCCACCTAACATTACCACGGTCAAACAACTCACTGCACAGAACTGCAGGTCAGGACAGTACTAGACAAGTTATAAGCAGGATTATGTAGAAAGCCATGACTGTAAAGTACATAACAATACATCTCTCCAGGAAGTAACATTGATGAAAAAATATGTTGTTTGCAGCTTCCAGCATTCCTCAGGCATGAATAAAGTGGGGCCCATAGAGGGAGAGCGAAAGAGAGAGACCTGGGCTCAATTTGTAACTACCCACCGACCCAGCAATGAAGAACACAGCCACATCTTAATGTACACAAGACACAAATTCTAAGCTTTAATTCTAGGTTTTCAAATGGAATTACAAAAAGGTTAAATATACTAAATGACCAAAAGCATTCTCATCGAACATCTCATATCGAAATCATGTCCATTAATATGGAGTTGGTCCCCCCTTTGCTGCATCCTCCACTCATCTGCGAAGGCTTTCCACTAGATGTTGGAACATTGCTGCAGGGACTTGCTTCCATTCAGCCACAAGAGCAGTAGTGAGGTTGGGCTCTGATGTTGGCCGATTAAGCTTCGCTCGCAGTCGGCGTTCCAATTCATCCCTAAGGCGTTTGATGGAGTTGAGGTCAGGGTTTCTTGCAGGCCAGTCAAGTTCTTCCACACCGACAAACCATTTCTGTATTGACCTTGCTTTGTGCATTGGGGCACTGTCATGCTGAAACAGTAAAGGGCCTTCCCCAAACTATTGCTACAAAGTTGAAAGCACAGAATCGTTTAGAATGACATTATTCTGTAGCATTAAGATTTCCCTTCACTGGAACTAAGGGGCCTAGCCCGAACCATGAAAAACAACCACAGACCATTATTTATCCTCCACCAAACTTTACAGTTGGCACTATGCATTGGGGCAAGTAGAGATCTCCTGGCATACGCCAAACCCAGATTAGTCCGTCAGACTGCCAGATGGTGAAGCGTGATTCATCACACCAGAGAATGCGTTTCCACTGCTCCAGAGTCCAATGGCGGCGAGCTTTACACCACTCCAGCCGACGCTTGGCATTGCGCATGGTGATCTTAGGCTTGTATGTGGCTGCTTGGCCATGGAAACCCATTCCATGAAGCTCCCGACGAACAGTTCTTGTGGTGATGTTGCTTCCAGAGGCAGTTTGGAACTCAGTAATGAGTGTTGCAACCAAAGAAAGACGCGCTTCAGCACTCGGGGGTCCCATTCTGTGAGCTTGTGTGGCCTACCATCTAGGAGCCTTTGTTGCTCCTAGATGTTTCTACTTCACAATAACAGCACTTACAGTTGACCGAGGCAGCTCTAGCATGGCAGAAATTTGATGAACTGACTTGTTGGAAAGGTGGCATCCTATGATGGTGCCACGTTGAAAGTCAAAGAGCTTTTCAGTAAAGCAATTTTACTGCCAATGTCTATGGAGATGGCATTGCTGTGTGCTCGATTTTATACACCTGTCAGCAACCGGTGTGGTTGAAGTAGCTAAAACCACGAATTTGAAGGGGTGTTCACATACTTTTGTATATATAGTGTATCTAGGGGTAAACCTAACACAGGATATTTCAAAGCTATATATACATAATCCAATTATTCTACATATTCATAAAGATATACAAAGATGGTCCATTCTCCCTTTAGATTTCAGCTCTAAAATAGAGAGTGTTAAAATTAATATCCTCCCCAGATTGCTTTACCTATTCCAGTCTCTACCAGTTGAGGTCCCCCTGAAACAATTCAATCTGTTGGACAAGTCAATATCATGGTTAATTTGGAATGGCAGGAAACCAAGTATTAGATATTCAACTCTACAGTTACCTAAAGACAAACGGGGGGTGGCACTACCATCCATCGGAGTGGCACAGCGGTCTAAGGCACTGCATCTCAGTGCAAGAGGAGTCACTACAGTTCCTGGTTTGAATCCAGGCTGTATCACATCCGGTCGTGACTGGGAGTCCCATAGGGTGGTGCACAATTGGCCCAGCTTCGTCCGGGGTAGGCAGTCATTGTAAATAACAATTTGTTCTTAACCGACTTGCCTAGTTAATAAAACATCTTAGGGAATATTACTTAGCTGCACAATTTAGGCCACTAGAGTGTTGGTGTGACTCACAATCCAGTGCTACATGGAAAGATATTGAGGCTGCAGTTCAAGGTCACCCAATCCAGTCTGTACTGTAGCTGGGGATAAAGCCACATTTGGGACATTAACAGGAATACTTAACCCTATATCATTATTTACATTAGACCTCTGGTTTCAGATGGTGAAACAACACAAGAAGGAAGAAGAAATAGGAATGTTGAAATGGTTTGTGTTTGATCCAACATTTTAACCAGATATCTATGATAAAGCATATAGGGAATGGGCTAAGAGAGGCATGACAGCATTTTGTACCATTGTAGAGGAAGCAGCAGTCTTAAGTTTTCAGAATTGAAAGGATAATTATGGTATGAAAAACCAAGATTTCTTAAGATACTTAGAGTTAAGGGACTATTTTGAAAAATAGTTCAAAATTACAGAACCTTCTTCAATACCAATGACTATCCATGTGAAACGAAATGCATATTAACAGAAAGTGTCCACGACAATCTCTTCACTCTGTCATAGCCTGATAGCCTCTAGACAAGACTTAACTTTTTATATTATAATGGGGAAAAGAAACTGAATATGGAGGAAGACTGTGACAATGTATATGCAGTACTCAACATACTTCTACAAACTCTCTCTCCATGTTCTTGAGTTTTGTTGGAAAAATATGACCAGTTATTTTTTGTATGACTCCTAGAATGAAAAGTCAAAAGCTAAGCGTACAACAGCAGATCCTGGCGGCTGTGTGGCCATGTAGATGTCAAACACACCCATGTTTTTTGAAACGTCAGAAGATGTCATTGTTTTGGGATAATGTATGTTCGGTGTTAAAAGATGTCCTAGGATATGAAATCCCTACAAATGGCCCTGTAATGTGACTTGGTAATGTTCCAGAGAATGTGAGGGGCAGTGGCAGATACCTGATAAACGCTCTCCTTGCTGCAAGAACAAAAGCCATTACCAGGAACTGATATAAAGTAGATGTTCCAAAATTGGAAGAATGAAAAAGTATAATCCAATAGAACTTTAATATGGAAAGCTTGACATATGCCTAAAGACTCCAAAAACCTGAAGTTGAAAGTAACTGGAAGAAATGGATATCATTCACAAACCAGAAAGACTTTAATTAACTAATATCTTGTCAACAAAACAACATCCCCACTCTATGTATTAGTGTGTACCTATTGAATGGCAACTTCTGTTCGCTTTTATTTATTCTTTAATTTCATCGTTTCTGTTGTTGCTTTTTCCTGTTTTTGTTGTATTGTTTTGATAAAGACTAAACGCACACGGTCATTGATAATAGGTCACGGTGGGCAGGAATGACATTTTAATCAAGCCTCAGATAGATTAGAAGATTAGAGGGCAGGAGTTGCCTTGCATAGGGTCTAAACTGCATTGACCCTCTCCTCCAGTACAAGAGAAGCAAAATACAGAATGCCGGATATGGCAATGTTATATGGCTGCTAATGCCGTATACAAAGCCAGTCATGGCCCTTTACTTCCCATGTTAAAAGTAGAAAGGGATTATTATCATTTTGTGAAACAGTCCAGAGAAGCAGACACCAGTGATATATACACAGTAATTGTCAGCCAACCAGCCACCAGACTTCCATGCCTGTTTACATTAGCTATAGGCTCTTTAGCTGTAAGGCTGTAAGCACCCCAACCTCATAGAGCTCTGTGCTTTCATTTTGCCTGCTGGGGAGAGGGAGACTGATGAGCCCACTAGCTGCTCCTTGAATTTTCACAAATGAATTTGCATTCATAAAAAGACAACTCCTCTCCTTGTCACGAGATTGTTTTCCTTTTTTTCATGTCTGCCTCCCTCCAAAAAATCCCTGGGTGGGAGTGCGCTGGGAAAATCTGACTGTCAGGGACGACAAGACAAATGAACGCCGGATTCAGACGTGTGTGGCTTCAACAATGACAGATGGAGAAGATCTGTCCCTCTGTCAACAGGCATGCTTCATTTTTGAATTAATACATCTGAATCTTCCCCTTCATAACAAGTGGTGCCTTATTTGACAGATTTACTTCATGTTTTTGTGAGTGGGTGTGTGTGATGGGTGGGTGACTAGCAGGACAAGGGGTACAGCTTGTTCCAATTCCACCTGGGTGTATCTCAGCTGCTTAGCATGTGTGTGTCTGTGTGTGTGTGTATCCTTCCTCTTTATCATGCCAATACTAATCTACACAAGGTCCACCTGTGATCGTTTAACCAGTGAGGACCAGAGCACAGTAAAAAATGCTACCACAATAATGTGGTTGGTAACCCGTTGTACCCTGTCGTTGCACCCAGAAAGATCACATCAAATAAAGAATACTATAGGACGAGATACTGTAGGCAGGCCTCACATGACAGGTAGGCTGATTAAAACAGGAATAGTCAGATATATTTATTTAACCTATTTTTATCATGACATGGTCAATTACTATTATTCCATATAAAAAAATGTTTTATAAACACATGTAAACTGCTCTATGGGTCCACATTATAAAATGACAAAAAAATGAAGTCTCTTATGAATTGTTGGCGACAGCAATTTCTTTTTCTACAAAGCAAGACTACAATGAAAAGAAAAAGCGCAGGTTGTATATGAGCAGCCAGCGGGATGCTCTTAACACAGCACAACTGTCCCCTGAAACATGTAGCGCTGGAGGACCATGATAAAACAGGGGAACATCTGGTGAGCCGAGCATGGTGCCAGGACAAGACAAAGCCATGTGTCTAGGCATGGATGAGCACGTACCACCTAGCTGCACACACACACACATACACACAAACACACAAGTACGTACCATCTAGCTGCACGCACGCACACACACACACACATTCATTGTACAAAAGGGTGCACACAAAAGCACACACGCAAACAAAAACCAGCGGGACACGGTAAGAGAGTCCACTTTGGAGACATGACTAATCTGCAAGCTCAGAGGCTTATGTTAATAAGTGAATATGCAATGATCTGCCTTGGAACAGGCAACCAGTTATTTTAGGATTACTTTCCCTCCAAGCATTCTATCTGTTGGCAGTTAGCAAGCAACACGACACAAGCAGGCTGATTTCTATAGGCTGATGAGATACAGTAATGCTAAAGGAATATTAATCTGTAAAAAAACTGTTTGGCCAAAAAGTCTGTTCTAATCATGGTACAGACAGACATGCAGTACGATGCAATAGGATGGACGTCAGTCATGAGCAGTTCCTTGAAGTTCTCTTTAGAAGGATATTCTAAGTTGACCATGTACACTTTACCCAACCCACAGACAGTATTTTGTTACTGGGGCTGTTCATATAAGGTGTTGCTTTGTGCACTTAGATTGAAAATACTCAGACATAGAGGTCTTCATGGGTCCAGCCGAACCTGATTATCCAGTGCCGACCTAGGATCCGAGTGGGTGGGTTGGGTCCAAAATTCTGTAGTGTACCTTCAGATCCGGGTCAGATCTGATTTGATTGTCACGGGTCTCCGGTATGTGTTATTATAACTGTTTGGCCCAGAGAAAGAGAGAAAATTGTCTCCTTTATGCTCAGGCTTTTCACGAGATAGGCATGTCTGTGTAGCTTGTTGTTGTTGTTGGCCAATCATCAAAGCAGCGATAGGTTCTGGCTCTATGGGTGCAATGGCAAGCAAGTTAGGAGCTCAATGGAGGATGGAATTAAAATGACGGGCCAAGAGCCAACAGGTAGGCTGCTACTTCATACTCTGAATAGAGTTTTTGTTGTAATTGTGTAGGATGGGGGAAAGTGCGGCTTATTTAGCCTTAATTAGCATACCAAAACTAGCTATTCTTCTCAGTTTGAAGTCAAGGTACTACGTAATCAGATTGGATGATAAATAACCTAGCTTTAGCAGCTAAAAGTTAGCAACTAGTCCTTCCTAACTGGCAGGGATAAGACAGAAGTGTTGGGTGCTGCTGACTCATAACCATAAGGCTCCCTCATAAAGCAGAAGCTAGATTACCAAGAACAGGGGTGGTGTTACGTCACGAGCCCCATACCTTCATCCCTTCTCCACCACTGCAGTATTTTCTCTCCACTAAGCAGGGAATCACAGAGACAGAATAGAGAAACAGAACAGAGAGAGAGAGAGAGAGAGATTTGAGATGTATTTGGTGGGAAAGCAGTTAAAGCCATAAAGACATACAGTGCCTCAGCCCTGACCTCTTGGCCTCCTAGGTATCCCCTTGCACAGAATTTTTATTCCCCACCAAACTGACAAAGTGTTTTTAATCTTTTCTTTCCCTCTCTACTGGAGGTTGGGGAAACAAAAATCAATAGCTGCTGGCAGGCGATTTAGCAGCAGGGTGAATTACAGGCCTGGGCCGCGCTGCAGCCATAGCATCGGTGCATCAGAAAGGCCTTGGAACCAGGAACCTTGGGAGAGGCGTTGGAGACACGGAGGTTGCAGGGTCACATCAGGTCCGTGGTCTGAGGAGCATGGTATTTACTGCCCAGCCTCGCCGAGACAGAAAAATAACTACTGCACAACACACACAGAGAGAGAGTGGAAGACAGGGAGGGAGGGAGAGAGAGGGGAAGAGGGGGAGAAGAGGGGGGAGGGAGGGAGGTAGGAGGTGGAGGAGAGTGGCTCTTATTTCAGATATCTTTTCTCTGTGTCACAATCCATTGGTTTAGTCTTTTCTCTCTTATTCCAGAGGCTGAAAGTGAACAAGAAGGCATCTAGACTACAAAACCTGTGGAGAGAACACTACTGTAAGCAACCATTATAGTGTATACAAACCATACATGTAATGAAAATTACATTGTCATAAAATATACATATGGTACGTCAAAACTAGTCTGGCGCGAGATTTGGTTCTGGATTCCAAGAACAGTCCAAACAAACACAAACAGGAACATCAGGACTAAGTTCAGCTGTTTAGATGCTTAGTTGTCACTATGAAACATCATTGGTGTATGTACAGCCAGATATGGTGTCAAACAAAATAAAATAAAATGTAGTTCTCCCAACAGGAAAATTATTCATTAGTGTTTGGTGATTTAGAACCTGGCAGTGCTTGGCTCTGCAATCAATATGCATGCGGTCACCTTTCAATACTTGATTTCTTGTATAATTAGCTTATGTGCACCAGCGGTTCTGTTGTGAGCAGGGCCTGGTTACGGAGAGTCCTTCTATTTCTGACATCACTGTTAGACTGTTAAATTAAAAAGAAAGATTCAAACAGTAGGCAATTAAAAAAGTTATGTTACAATACATGAAAGTCCGAAATCAATATGATAGTTTCAGCATCATAGTCAAAGAATCTAGGATTGAAACATTCCCCTTTAGTGATATCATGAAGCACACAAGGCTGTTTCTCTCCCTCCACCAGCTAGACTCAAACTGAAACAGTGAATGGCAGATTTGAGTAAATGTCTTACAAACCAACTATGTGAATCACAGCTTTCTAAATTGTGCCTTTCTGTAAATAAGAGCTCACTGGTGATGGGGAGTTTGTTTCGGGAAAGCTGTTGTAAAAATGTGTCAAATCACTCAATTATCACAACTCTAGACAGCTGGCAGGCAAACAATTTGGAATGTGAGGATGATAATGAACAAAATTCTTAATTGCTTTGTTTTTAAATTCTGACTAGGGCACAGCCAGACATACCTTTGTTGACTCTTCTGATGCTCTTCTCACTCTCCTGAGTTGGTCAGAATCAGTTAGAATGTTGGGGATATTTTCCCAGACCCCCGCAACCCTTTCCTCAAACTGAACCCAGTGCAATCAATTTAAATGTCCACCACCCTTCCTTATGTTATATTTCTTCCTTTTTGATGCACCTCTGTGCTAAGCTCAATTAAACCCAAAACACAACAAATGATCTGAAACTGCTCCAAAACCCCTGCAGAAGGGCACCTATCCGTCTCTTCTCTGGTTTGTATTTGCATTTTAGAGTATTTTCTGGGGGAAAATGAGCTGTAGAAATTAATTCAGGATTAATTGGTGCCTTCATCTCATTAGGACAATCTAATTTAGGGGATGATGGAATTGTTTAGGCTCCTTTTGCATAATTGGATTGCGTTGAATGGCTTGTCATTAGCGTCTTTTTAGCGTCGTCTGAGGGCCCTCTCTCTCTTCCTGGCCCCAGACTCATAAAGAGCGATCATGTGTTACGCCACTGTTTTGCTAACCTCTGGAACACATCGCCGTGATGATGTAGCAATAGACGAGCATGTGGCAAACAGCGCAGCAGTGATTAACGCTTTTTTAACTTCATTAGCATAAAGCTAACAGCATGCCATTGAGGAGCTCTCATATAATATAAACACATTAGCATGTGGCTAACAACACAGCAATGATCGACTGTTAGGGGAAGCCATTAGCATGTAGTCAAAGCTGTATTCATGCACTCTGCTGTTTCGTAATGACAGACTGACAGTTTTATACGACTTTCATTGGATGAGATGACACCTTGTCATTCTGCCAATCCTAAATTCAACAACAAGTCAAGTGCAGTATGCTTCTTTATGAAATGATGTATTTGAATTAGTTTAAAAACACAATACAACTACACATGTGGATACAATATGTTTAAAAACCATTTAGGAAAGCGTAAAAAAAGTTTTGACATTTATTTAAATTATGGTCCTCTTGTTAACAAAAAATATCATTCTTCAATGAACAAGAAATGAAAGATGGAAAACTAATAGTGCTGAGGCAGTTTGGAAAAGTCAGTATGGTGTTAGCGGAGGGCGCATCAATGATACAGTACAGCGAGGGAGAAAGACAGCCTGCCAGACAAGCCAGGAGCTCTTCATCAGGGCCCATCGCCTTGATCGACGTTTACAGATCCTCCATAGTATCCACACCTCCATAGGTAGCGGATCCTCCATTACCGACAGTGTAGCACCCACCTGGCTGATGCTTCAGCTGCTGTAAAGCACCAGAAAATCATCAACACATCAGCAGTGGTCAGGAAAATAAAAAGAGGAAGTGACATGTAGAAGTCCATGTAACGCTCACATAACACCTATTTTAAAGTCCCTGCATTGTTTGCCTGTTAGCTTTAGAATTGATTTTAAAATCACTTTATTGATCTTTAAAGCACTACATGGCCTTGCACCCAAATACATGTCTGATATGCTTTGAAGATATGTGCTCTCAGCTGTTCCTCAGATGCTCTGGCACTGGTATTTTGGTTGTTCTAAAGGTCAGAACCAAAACGTTTGCTGAGGCTGCTTTCAGCCACAATGGTACTGGCCATTGGAACAGCCTACAGGAGGATCTGAGGGCCTCAGAAACTGTAGCCATTTTTAAGAAAAATCTTAAGACACACCTTTTTTAGCCGTGCTTTTACTTAGGGTGCTTTTAATCATACTATCTATTTGATTATTTTCTTCCATTCTATATACAGTACCAGTCAAAGTTTGGACACACCTGCTCATTCAAGGGTTTTTCTTTATTTTTACTATTTTCTACATTGTAGAATAATAGTGAAGAAATCAAAACTATGAATTAACACATATGGAATCTCATAGTAACCAAAAAAGTGTAAAACAAATCAAAATACATTTTATATTTGAGATTCTTCAAAGTAGCCACCCTTTGCCTTGATGACAGCTTTTCACACTCTTGGAAATCTCTCAACCAGCTTCATGAGGTAGTCACCTGGAATACATTTCAAGTAACAGGTGTGCCTTGTTAAAAGTTAATTTGTGGAATTTCTTTCCTTCTTAATACGTTTGAGCCAATCAGTTGTGTTGTGGCAAGGTAGGGGTGGTATACAGAAGATAGCCCTATTTGGTAAAATATCAAGTCCATATTATGCAAGAACAGCTCAAATAAGCAAAGAGAAATGACAGCCCATTATTACTTTAAGACATGAAGATGATCAATATGGAACATTTCAAGAACTTTGAAAGTTCCTTCAATTGAAGTCGCAAAAACCATCAAGCGCTATGATGAAACTGGCTCTAATGAGGACCACTACAGGAATGGAAGACCCAGACTTTCCCCTGCTGCAGAGGATAAATTCATTAGCGTTAACTACACCTTAAATTGCAGCCCAAATAAATGCTCAGAGTTCAAGTGACAGACACATCTCAACATCAACTGTTCAGAGGAGACCGCGTGAATCAGGCCTTCATGGTCGAATTGCTGCAAAGAAACCACTACGAAAGGACACCATTAAGAAGAATAGACTTGATTGGGGCAATAAACACGAGCAATGGACATTAGAGCGGTGGAAATCTGTTCTTTGGTCGGATGAGTCCAAATTTGAGAATTTTGGTTCCAACCGCTGTGTCTTTGTGAGAGACGCAGAGTAGGTGAACAGATGATATCCGCATGTGTGGTTCCCACTGTGAAGCATGAAGGAAGAGGTGTGATGGTGTGGGGGTGCTTAGTGGGACTATCATTTGATTTTCAACAGGACAATGACCCAACACACCTCCAGGCCTTGTAAGGGCTATTTGACCAAGAAGGAGAGTGATGGAGTGCTGCATCAGACGACCTGGCCTCCACAATCACCAGACCTCAACCCAATTGACATGGTTCTGGATGAGTTGCACGGCAGAGTGAAGGAAAAGCAGCCAACAAGTGCTCACCATATGTGGGAACTCCTTCAAGACTGTTGGAAAAGCATTCCAGGGGAAGCTGGTTGAGAGAATGCCAAGAGTGTGCAAAGCAGTCATCAAGGCAATCTTAAATATAAAATACATCTTGATTTATTTGACACTTTTCTGGTTACTACATGATTCCATATGTGTTACTTCATAGTTTTGATGTCTTCACGACTATTGTACAACGTTGAAAATAGTAAAAATAAAGAAAAACCCTTGAATGAGTAGATGTGTTCAAACCTTTGACTGGTACTGTATAATGTTTTATTTATTAGTCTCTCATGTCCACATTTTTTTAAATTATTGTTTTATTATTTAAATTAATCTAATTTAGAAAACGTATTGCTTTGAAATCCTTTCAGTGTAACAAATGTGCTATTTAAAAAAAGTTTGATTTGAAAAGTCCATCAGCCACATGATCTGGTTCCCACCAGTTCAAAAGCACTTATGTAACCATGGAGACAAGATCACAACTTTCCCCAGTGTACAGTAGAGGAATGTAGGTATAAACCCTACTACGACAAAAGGTTGACTTTCTACTTCTTCAAGCCCTTACATACATTATCACTTAGCCAGACGCAGGAGCAAGTCTTTTTGTGTGTGGCATTTGACAAAAATCAGACAGGCATACTTCACATACAGAAATAACATTTCCTTCAATAAACAGACTGAGCAAACTTGTACAAACAAAGAAGAAATAAAATAACATAATAATAACAAAACTTTTTATTTTAAAGCAGGAGTAGGTCTATCTTTATTGTTCTGCGCTACGATAACATCATCACTTTTCTCTAACACAAATTGTAAAGATATTATTCTACGAACCACTCTTCTCCGGTAAACAACGCACACTGAAATCTAATCTCTGATGGTAATACTCAGGCGGTGCCCAGTTAATTGAGTTGATGTAGGCTTTGTGTGTCCCTAGAGGACCTCTGCATACAGTGAAGAGAGGGAGGAGATCAGTTAAGTCATATACAGTACATATAGGCTACTGTATGGGTCACTTTTCTGGACACGTTTAAGCCTATAGACTATGTAAAAAGCATGTTCAATGCAAAACCGGGAAACAGGCCCAAGATGTTATAGATACAGTACAGGACCAGGAGTTTTTCCTCAGCACGTGACCGAACCAGAATAAAACGTTATTAATAAAAGTGGAGATAGTTCCCGGCTTGTGTTAAGACGATACTATAATGCCAATATGGGGATGACATGATGACACCAAATTCTCAGGTATGAAGAATAGGGCTCTTTGTAGAACGACCTTCTCTCCTTGCTCCTACATATTATATTTATAGAGCTTACTTATTGATCCAGTCAACAGGCCTTCTCTTGACGCAGTAAGTTCTCAACTTCTTACGGTTTCACATACATTTTCAATGCACTTGTTTTCAGTGCATTTCAAACCACCCTGCTCCACATCAAATGCCATTTCCATTATTTGCATACTTGCAGTATTAAAACATTAACTATTCATGACTTTTGGGAAGGGAGGAAGGGACAGGCTGTCCTTAAGGGTGAGTGTCAGCCAGCGTTCGCTGCAGAGAGAATGCTCCTGGGAGAAGAACATTAGGAACCATCAGGCTGACAGACAAATCATTCTCTCATGTAAACATAAATATGAGAGTATGTTTCCAACAGCCATCACGGTATCTGTTGCTAGGCTACGTTGCATTAAGCAGTGTAGCTGTCCCTGTTCATTTGGCTCCTGGGATTTCAGGCTGTACCATATAACCTGCTGACTCTTAATATGACTCCCCTGATTATATGGCTGCTGGTTATAAGTATGGTGGCACCTCTGCCTCTAACATAAAGGTACCTACAGGATAATGACCCCTAAATATGAATAATTGTTTCACAAGAAAATGGGTTTTTTAAAGGTTATTTGACTCTAATGTCTTCACACCTGGTACTGAGGAGGACTGTATTTTCCTAGGTAGGATTGTGCACGCACACGCACGCACGCACGCGCACACGCACACACACAAAACAATATGATGCACAGAGCTCCATAAAGGTCATTCATTGCTGACAGAACAGTGATCCCAAAACGGCTCAACAAAAAAGTCAATTATCTATTCTCACAAAGGAAGAAAGAAACCCATCTCGAACAAAAAAAGAGCCCCAAATGATGTCCAAAACCAACACAATTGCAACAAGCAGTCTTCCCTAGATAATTATGTGAGGCATGGATGAGGAGAGAAAGATGGTGGAAGGTGGTGGTCACTGAGAAGAAAAGAGAGAGGTAAATTAGGAGAGGGAGAGAGGAGAGCCGCCAACAGCTGGTTTCAATAGATTGCGTGTGGGATGAATTAAAAAGTTGAACCTTTCCCGGACCGTATTCAGATGTCTGCCGCTGGGTGATTAATCATGGCCGTCAGGATCTGTAATCCTTTTCAATGGGAAACAAATGCTGCGGCCAGCTAGTGACTATCTGTCTGTTCCCTCAGCACCCAGGGCCTATGGGCTGCAAGGCAAGCCAGTTACCTTTTTCACACTACTCAGCCGAACCAAGCAGAGTCTAACTGTATTGTGCCGGCCTGGTTACGCAACCACCATAGTTACTGGAACTGTGCTGGAATGGAACTGTGCTGTGAAAGGAATATAACCAAGCCTGCACAGTACAGTTTGGTCTGGCATGATAGTGTGAAAAGGGTATGTTTGCCTGCCTGGCCAGGACACAATACCTGAACCACAGAGAAGACAGAGCCAGGGGAGGAGGGGCTGTGGACAGATACACTGTAATCTGCTCCAAACATGATGGGACATACACACAATACAAACATGCTGAATATCAACAAAACTGTTTAGCTCTGTGTCAGTGGTGCAGGCAGATATTGCCGTGTGGCTGGACCTAAATAAAAGTGACTGGTCCAGCATCTTTCAGCAGAAATACAGCAGAAATACCTCAACATATTTAAGTGAAAATTTGTTTCAATCACATTGGATCATGTAACATATAACACATGATAAATGTGACCATGAAATAACACAAATTCCCCTTGGAAAACAAGCCTGTTGTTAGGCCTTATTAGGTGCTAAATAGGCAGCGCAACTACACAAGTTACAACCGCTTACAACAACACCGCTGACAAAACAGGCCGACTGTCCGAGTCCGACAGTAAACAAACAATGAAATACACAACTTCATAGGCGGCGTGTGAGGTTCATGTTTGAGGGATTAGCTCAGCTTCATCTAGAATATTTATTTTTTATGAACACATTATGTAAAGTGTCGTAGAAATGTGTCGGAGACATTATCAGACTCTTTGATAGGCTACTACAAAAATGACAGGGTGGGCTTAGGCTACTCCACTGACACTGACAAACTGAGATCAATAAAAACGACCTCGTTTTGAATGTAACCATCTAATCTAGGCCTGCACAAAGGGGAGGCGCGTTGTACCTTATGACGTCCATCTTGACTGGAGGAGGAAATTACTGTCCTAAACTTTCCAGTGGCACCGACTCACCCAATAATAAAGACATTGAATACGTGCACTCACAGAGGATATGGCCGACACTCTCTGATAGTGCCAAGAGATTAGTCCTGGTGTAGACTAGGCCTAGAAAAAAAAAATCAACTACACTACACTTCATGCTTAAATAATTATACTGCAATTGGATTTTGAAATATTGCAATAGGTCGGCTTTCCCAACTGTAGGCTATCCGCTTGCGATTTGCCATATGATTGAGATATAGCCAATTAGATCCCATGATCTTCCTACTGCATTTTCTAAATGTCTAATTAGCCAGGAGACAATACAACAAATAATTTATTTCAATTGTTTATATATTTTAAACCAGCCTGATTGGGTAGGCCGTGACTTCGATTCTGCTCTGTGTTTTGGTTTTGTGAATCCTTCGTGACTTTTATCAATAGGGCTAATCAAGCCACACACAGGACTATAAAGAGTCAAATCAATAGGGCTAATCAAGCCACACACAGGACTATAAAGAGTCAAATCAATAGGGATAATCAAGCCACACACAGGACTATAAAGAGTCAAATCAATAGGGATAATCAAGCCACACACAGGACTATAAAGAGTCAAATCAATAGAGCTAATCAAGCCACACACAGGACTATAAAGAGTCAAATCAATAGAGCTAATCAAGCCACACACAGGACTATAAAGAGTCAAATCAATAGAGCTAATCAAGCCACACACAGGACTATAAAGAGTCAAATCAATAGAGCTAATCAAGCCACACACAGGACTATAAAGAGTCAAATCAATAGAGCTAATCAAGCCACACACAGGACTATAAAGAGTCAAATCAATAGAGCTAATCAAGCCACGCACAGGACTATAAAGAGTCAAATCAATAGAGCTAATCAAGCCACACACAGGACTATAAAGAGTCAAATCAATAGAGCTAATCAAGCCACACACAGGACTATAAAGAGTCAAATCAATAGGGATAATCAAGCCACACACAGGACTATAAAGAGTCAAATCAATAGGGATAATCAAGCCACACACAGGACTATAAAGAGTCAAATCAATAGGGATAATCAAGCCTCACACAGGACTATAAAGAGTCAAATCAATAGGGCTAATCAAGCCACACACAGGACAATAAAGAGTCAAATCAATAGGGCTAATCAATCCATACACAGAACTATAAAGAGTCAAATCAATAGGGCTAATCAAGCCACACACAGGACAATAAAGAGTCAAATCAATAGGGCTAATCAAGCCTCACACATGACTATAAAGAGTCAAATCAATAGGGCTACACACAGGACAATAAAGAGTCAAATCTAAATTATATCTGTATGTGGTTTGTAGCTGTTTCTTATTTTAAAAATTCAAGCTCATGAATGAAGTCAACATGTGTGACCATACTAGATGAAAGAAAGTGCCTTTTTTTCTTCTCCATTCCCCATTTCCTCAGTTCTACTGGTATCACTCTGCACTTCTGTGTACTTTGAGTCAGTGAACTTCATGTCACGTTTCAACATTGTGGTAAAGAGCTGATCTAGTTTTAGAAAGACGGTGAGAAAGTCAAGAGCCAGCAACATCGGGAGCCCGGGAGGAGAAAGTGTGTCATCAGCATAAAAATAGAAGCCTGCTAACGAATTCCTAATCATATCTCCCATTTCCTCAAGGGGCTGCGCTAAGAAGGTTAGAACGCCGGGTCTTAGATGAGAATTTGTGGCACATTAGCCTCAGATATTATTTCTTGCTATTTTAAAGGGCTTTCAGTATTATTGATTGTTAAATCCATGCACCATCGTCCCCCTAAACTACAATACATGGCTTTTCTCAGCAAGAATTAGATTCGCATTTCTTTGCAGGAAAATGGTAAAAGCATATAATGGAGGAGAAGCATTATCCATTATTTCTGACAGAAAACGTGTAGAGCTACATGACAGGAATACTTTGATCTGGCACTGTCAATCAAACAATTGAAAATCATCTTAAACCATTACAATTACATTTATCTACATTCACAATACAGGCCTATAGTGTTTACCACTGACACAGATAAAAACAAATAGCTATTTCTTATGGGAAGTAAATTGCTTAATTAAAATGTTGACACTTTGTTGTCATTTGAAGGAAAGTGTCACAAATAATCCGATAGTATGAAATACTTATTTTTAATGGTTTTCTTTTTATTCAATGAATAACTTAATTCAGTTGTACAGATTTTGTGGACACCTGCTCTTTGAACATCTCATTCCAAAATCATAGGCGTTAATATGGAGTTGGTCCCCCATTTGCTGCTATAACAGCCTCCACTCTTCTGGTAAAGCGTTCAACTAGATGTTGGAACATTGCTGCAGGGACTTGCTTCCATTCAGCCACAAGAGCATTAGTGAGGTCGGGCACTGGTGTTGGGCAATTAGGCCTGGCTCGCAGTAGGCGTTCCAATTTATCCCAAAGGTGTTCGATGCGGTAGTGGTCAGGGCTTTGTGCAAGCCAAACAAGTTCTTCCACACTGATTTCGGCAAACTATTTCCATATAGACCTTACTTTGTGCACGGGGGCATTGTCATGCTTAAACAGTAAAAGGCCTTCTCCAAACTGTTGCCACAAAGTTGGAATCCCAGAATCGTCTAGAATGTCAATGTATGCTGCAGCGTTAAGATTCCCCTTCACTGGAACTAAGGGACCAAGCCTGAACCATGAAAAACAGCCCCAGAAACGTATTCTTCCTCCACCAAACTTTACAGTTGACACTATGCATTGGAGCAGGTAGCGTTCTCCTGGCATCTGCCAAACCCAGATTCGTCCTTGTGCTGAAGTTGCTTCCCGTGGCAGTTTGGAACTTGGTAGTGAGTGTTGCTATGTGCTTCAGCACTCAGTGGTCCCGTTCTGGGAGCTTGTGTGGCCTACCACTTCGCAACTGAGACGTTGTTGCTCCTAGACGTCTCCAGTTCACAATAAACAGCACTTACAGTTGACCGGGGCAGCTCTAGCAGGGCAGAAATTTGACGAACTGTCTATTTGGAAAGGTGGCATCCTATGACGGTGCCATTTCGAAAGTCACTGAGCTCTTCTGTCAGGCCATTCTACTGACAATATTTGTCTTTGGAGATTGCATGGCTGTATGCTCAATTTTATATACCTTTCAGCAACGGGTGTGGCTGAAAAAGCTGAATCCACTCATTTGAAGGGGTGTCCACATACTTATGTATATAGTGTATGTTTTCACACTGTTGTCATGCAGTGTAATCACCTACAAAATGTATTCCAAATGCTTTCTATTCAGCACTAGGCAAATGTCATTGTGCCCGCTGCCTGCTGAGTGAAAGGACCCTTTGATACAGTATGTGGGTAACGGTTGGGAGGGCAGTACTTTAGCTTGGGCACAGAACGTACTGTATGGCATGCTGGTAGACTGTGGGAAATGGGCAATGCAGACGCAGAGAGGTTCCCAAAGCTTTTGTGTTGCTGTGGCTTCTGTTTGACCATACGTCTCCAAAATGTTCCCAATTGGCTGTCCCACAGACAGGAATACATCGAACAGAGTCACAAAGCAAACAAGCACCGTAGGCAGGCACTGCTCTCTCCCCATCTGACCCCCACCCACCCTATATAGTGCCTTACTTTTAACCAGAGCCCTATGAATTAATGGCAAACAGTGTAATTAAAAGGCTTTAGAGGCTAAGATGGGGCCTCAAAGACAAAGCTGCGCTGGGGGTGATCAAACACGAAGGCAACACCTTAGCAGTGGACAAACTAACACCAACACAATGGCATGCACTGGTGGTTGCCTTGGAGATGGAGAAAAACTGAGCACAGCACCAGTAAGGACAAAAGAGGACAGGGTCAGAAACTGTGGGTTGCTGGCAACACAACAGGCTCTGTAAACCAGTTTACCATCTGAGCCCAGTACAAACATACTCTGCCTATACAAATGAAAATAACTGAAGACATTGGAATTCGTAGGGAGCAAATTACACCTAAAGTTATTCCCTCAAGGACATAACTACTGTCCTTCAATTACCAACAAGATAACCATGTCATCATTTAGGATGTTGAGATGTAATACACAAAAAGGCTATTTGATGCTTGATACTGATGTGTTTGATTTACAAACCTGCACTGAAGAACCCTTTAAGAAGCGCTGCTCTGTTGCCTAATTGTTTGGCACAACAGAGATCCTATAAATCGCTGTTCATTGTTCTATATGTAATTCTAGGTATAACACTGACTGAATTGATGTCTCAACTGAGTCTTTACAGTACCATCCCTTACAGTACAACACATGCTGGATACAGACGGTGTAATGCATACCAGGTTCTTATCTCATAGAAAATAAACATTGGGGCCTCCCGGGTGGCGCAGTGGTCTAGGGCAATGTGCCACCAGAGACTCTGGGTTCGCGCCCAGGCTCTGTCGCAGCCGGCCGCGACCGGGAGGTCCGTGAGGCGACGCACAATTGGCCTAGCGTCGTCCGGGTTAGGCCGGTAGGGATATCCTTGTCTCGTCGCACACCAGCGACTCCTGTGGCGGGCCGGCCACAGTGCACGCTAACCAGGACGCCAGGTGCACGGTGTTTCCTCCGACACATTGGTGCAGCTGGCTTCCGGGTTGGATGCGCGCTGTGTTAAGAAGCAGTGCGGCTTGGTTGGGTTGTGTTTCGGAGGACGCATGACCTTCGTCTCTCCCGAGCCCGTACGGGAGTTGTAGCGATGAGATAAGATAGTAACTACTAACAATTGGATACCACGAAATTGGGGAGAAAAGGGGGTAAAATTCCCCCCCAAAAATTGAGAAAATAAACATTGTTTTTATCTCAATATCAAATCATTTCTGGGTAACATATAATACCGTTAGTGTTATTGTTTTCAATTAAAATGTTCAAAAAGAAACAAAAATAGTTTCTTATCAAAGATAATTTTTTCAAGCAAGAATTTTGCTTGGACTGTCTGGGAGTGGTCTGAGTGGGGAGGGAAAACTGAAAATGAGCTGTTATTGGCAGAGAAGTTTGGAACTGTCTTTCAAATTGGTCTATTAACCAACTTACTGCCTGATGATGTCACCAGGGGGTCCAAAATTCCATCCCACCAAAACAGCCTGAAATGTCAAGCAGTCTTTTCAAACAACTCTTACACTAAAAGGGCATTATCAAAATTTTCACAACTTCTTTTTAAAACGTATACTACCGGTCAAAACCTTTAGAACACCTACTCATTCAAGGGTTTTTCTTTATTTTTTTAAATTATTTTCTACATTGTGGAATAATAGTGAAGATATCAAAACTATGAAATTACACATATGGAATCACGTAGTAACCAAAAAAGTGTTAAACAAATCCAAATATAATTTATATTTGAGATTCTTCTATGTGGCCACCTTTCCCTTGATGACAGCTTTGCTGAGAATGCCAAGAGTGTGCAAAGCTGTGAAGGCTAAGGGTGGATACTTTGAAGAATCTCCAATATGTTTGTTTAACACTTTTTTGGTTACTACATGATTCCGTATGTGTTATAGTTTTGATGTCTTCACTATTATTCTACAATGTAGAAAATAGTAAAAATAAAGAAAAACCCTTGAATGAGTAGGTGTTCAAAAACTTTTGACCGGTAGTGTATATATCAAACACAGGAAATCACGTTTTCGACTGCACCTGGCCTTTAAATGATCCAGTGGATGTATTTGAGTTAGCAATGACCAAGAGGTTAGACCAAAACCATTATGTGAAGTTCACGTCTTGCAAATCGTAAAAATCCAAGATAATTATAGTGTATCTACAAATGTATCTATTTCACATTTGTCTAACTGTCTAATTAGAGCAGAAATAGCAAGCGGGGACGTTGATAATTAGATACTGATCCATATGGATGTGTGACGTGAAGAAGGAGAATCTCTGGTGTCGTCGTCTTGAACCGTCCGTTTCTCCCCCTCAGAGAATGCTAAAACGCTGTGAACTGACAGGCTAGCGGGTGTACCAGGACCTCAAGTTCTTCTCTACTACAAAATGTCCAACAGAGCGGGGGATATGACCCTTTGAGGACAAGAAAAAGAAGCATGCAATGTGCACTGATCATAACTAACATACAGATAAGGCGCATACAGTACATTGTGTATCGTATGAGAGCAAAGCATAAGGTAATTCATTGTACATGATACTAAGCGTTATATCAATGTCAGGATCCTATTAAATTAATATGGCTTGTCACATGGCCTAATTAATTAAGCAACGAGTTACAGGGGTTCAGAATATCACATTTCATAAATTCTCTAATTATCTTAATACTAGGAGAGTACTTTATGTATTGCATTTTTAGCAATCACAAAATGTACAAGGGAAAAATGCATGGCAAGACTTGATTTGGAATTAGAATTTATCAAGGCTGTTTTTTTTCGCCTATTCTTTGTATACTTGCTGGTATAAATCATATTCAAATGTAATTGAAACTGTGGGGAATTAATTAAATTGAGTAAGCTAGCTGAGAGAGCAGAAATATTTTGGAATTTATCGGGGGTATGTGTTTGATGGGTTGGTAGCTGCATGGCCTTTTAATTTATTTTTCTCTCCCTTTCCTATTTGTGTTTTTGTTATTCAGTGGGTATACTGTAGTGCTACAATAGTCTTTCCAGACTCGTGTTCTTTTATTCACTAGCTGTCTCTTTTTCACTCTTTATTCATGATGCAATACCGAAAACACAAAGGAGGTATTGGTTTTGTTCAGTCTTGGAGAGACATCTCTCTCTCTCCCCCTCTTTCCCTCTCCCTCTCCATCTCCCTCTTTCCCTCTCCCTCTTTCCCCTCTCTTTCTCCCTCTCACTCTCTCCTGCCTGCACAGCACTCCTCTCCACCTACCCAAGCTGCTGTGGCCTTGTCTGAATGCTGCGAATTCCCAGTCCACTGCAGCGTATCCACATGGAAACACCACAGATGCCAGCATTCACAAAGGTGCAGAAACAAGGAAAGTGATAGGATGAAGATGTCAGTTGTGGCAAATAGAACTCTGCCTCTCTGTCACTTCATTGGAACATCTCTGTCTGTGATTGTTGTTAGGCGCTACTCACACTGTCTAAAAAATGGCAAGAAAAACAGATAGGGCTTATCCCAAAGAGTTCAGCTGTAGGCAAATACACAATCATAAAATTTGAAAAGACGGATGTTGAAGACATGATGCATAGGAGGTCCTAAATCCAGCATAAAAGAAAGCATATAAAGCATTACCTCGCAGCATGTGATTTGTTTTTGTCCCCCCATCGATTGTTCACTGACCTACGGCCTTGAGATATCAAATCCTCTCCACATCCAATTGAATTCCTAGCAGAGAGGAGACTGGGAGTTTGGAAGTGACTAAAGCGTTTTAGTAGTTGGAAGGTGATTAGGAGAAGGCTAGAGATGTTGATAGGCGAGCTGCTCACTGGTTGTTTTCTCTTGGTCCTCTGGGGCTGGAGAGAAGGATCAGGGGGTGAGAAGTCAAAGGGAGGACAAGGTGACTGATTGGGCCCAGGCAGCAGGTCAGCACTGGGCAGCTGAATCAAACTCAAGTCAAGGATTTTCCCCCCAACTACTATCAGACATATAATCTTGCTCTGTCAACACTTCTGTCCAGCTGGATGCAGTACACTTATTATTTACACATGTGCACATGAAGAGGGACATACACAGTCACAGAAGTACACTCTCACACACTCTCACATATGGAGGCCATATTAGTAGTCGTGGAAAATGAACAATAAACCTAGGCAATCAACGGCTCATTTGAAAATGAAAGGGTACAAATCTGTATTAGTTGAAGTACAATGCCAGTTGTATAACCCTGACAATTCTAGCAAATGAAATAATTTGCACAGGGACAAAATTATAATTGAACACCACCTCTAACATTTGAAATATGACAGGTGATTAATTTTTTTTGCTTTTAATAAACTATGCTCCTCTAACATCAACTAAGCACGGTGATAATCAAAATGAAAACCCAAGGGGAATACGAACTACCATCAATTAAAGTGGACTCCCACAAATAGACCAATTCCACTATGGACTTTACAAAAAAAATAATTATATTCCACATGATTATGTAAAATACATTAGCCAGACAATTAGGCGACTATAATTGCATCTAAATTACACATTGATTGAAGATAGAAATGAATCCACAAATCTGGAGAGGTTTGATTGGTCCCTTTCTAAGAAACCTCAGATACACGATTCTTCCTTTTAATAATCCTTTAGCCATTTTATTCACTGGATTGTCATTACAAAATTCAATTACATGGAACACCTGAACTAACAATATCTCCTAGCCAATTATGCAGTGTCTGGGAAACCGTAAGCAAACAAATTACCAACGTTAATGTGAGAGATTGACTTGATATTCTTGGCGTTGTATGCACAGTTTGCACACAAAGGCAGCCCAGCCTCACACCTCCCCTGTTATTGCCTATTGTTGACTTATGAATGAAACAGCTTGGCCTCGATTTGAGAATAAAATGGAAATCTAGTCTGTGAGGCTGTTCTGTAGAAATAGATTAGTAATTCTATAGAATAGTTTTTCCATTTCTATGGGCCGAACAAGGAAGAGACAGCCACAATTTCAGTTTAACCTTCTCTTTCTCCTCCTATACTCTCTCATCTCTCTTTACCATTTTAGCCTGACTTTAAAATATTTAACAATGAAAAGTAATCATAAGAGATCTTGGCAGTACTATAGCCCTGAGTATTGATTGGGCAGTGGCCCAACATCCCCTCACTAAAGAAAGATTAAAATAACAGACTCATCAAATACATTTATGGAGTCAGTGACCTCAGCCAATCCTGGAGTGGGGAGTCCATAAATCATAGTCCATCTCTGTTACACACAGTGAGTCTGTCTCAGGCTCAGTACAGGGAGTCCTGTAGAGGATGGGAGACACTACCGTTACAGTACATAAATCTACAGCAACCCCATGTGGCAATGTTAGGGGGAATTAAGGATCCACTAGCTACATGATGGGTGTGGGACGACGAGATGTCATTACACATTAAGACCAAATTTAAATACTGGAATACAGGTTTTTAAAAGGTATTGTGAAGCATACATGGTACACAAATCATTTGTGTCCCATCGCCTGGAAATGTGTGTTTGCATGGGTCTGTGTGTGGATATGTACTTGAATGTGTGTGTGTGTGTGCATTTGCGTGTGTGTGAAACACACAGAGAGAGATGTATGTGTTCAGTCACAGCTCTGGCTGTCCCTCTTTTTCAAACCACCTGTCAACATATTTTCATTACATTTTCCCATACTCCAAGACCTAGCCTATCCACCTGTGGTGGATGGAGCTCCGTCGCTCCCCCCATCAGATTGAGGCGCTCTCAATGCCGGGAAAGACGTTCCTATCTCTCTGATCCTGCTCTCTACGCCTGACTCCAGCCTGTGAGGCGAGGAAAGGAAAGGCGGAAGAGGCCAGGCAGAAAGGAAGGGAATCTTGGTTTGCTATCAACAGCTCAGGAGAGTAGCGTTGGCAGCAAGATTGATGACACCCTCCCCGCAAAGTAACAAAGGAACTCCTGCGCATAAGAGCCTGCTTATGGGGTCTGATAGACTTGTCATCCTCTTAATAAACATAGCAGATATGTCAGCAGCAGCAGGAGGGACTGAACCAGACCCAGCAGACCCACCCAGCCACAGGCAGGACCACCGGCTGGCCTGGCAGACCCGGCCCTGGGCAGCTCGTTCCATAAGGGGGCCCCTGGAGGAACTGGACGGACGCGCCAGAAGATAATCAAAACATAAACAGACAGGATATGAAGTATAAATCAATATTTCACAGACACTAAAACCTATACCTGTCGGTTGTCAGAATGGTTTTGCCTGGCAATTGTTCAATGCAACCAAGCCAAGGCAGTAGTTCCAGTATGCTACAGTCGGTATCTCTGCTGAGATGGGGATGTTATTAATGTTGGAACTAGGGCCAAAGCGTTTGGTGGAGAAGATTTATTTCAGGATTGGTGTGGTTGTAAGAGGTTTGGTTTGGTGATGTGCTTTGTGAAAACAGCACAAACACTCACAAGAATAAACCTTCCGTTGAGAAGTTTGATTGCTAACTTTTATTACAGTATGTCATCTCTTTAACCATGTCATGTTTGTGTGTCCAAGAGGACAACAGCTGTGTCCCTAGCCAAAGCAACTCCAAAACTCTAGCAGTCCCTTTCCAAAACTCCCTAATCACAGTCATGCTTAGAGGACATTAGTCTCGCTACTCACTAAGGCACTGGGAGATGCAGAATATGTCAGTATATCATTTGACTTTGGCCAGTGGCTGGGTTTTTATTGAAGGACTAATATCAGACAACACTAAAGGGAAATGGACACACCAGAGAGGATTAAGAAGCTGGATTTAAAATCTTAATCAAATAAATGTCTAGTTAACTGGGCATTTCTAATATTATAAATAATAAAAAGTAATCCAATCGACAAACATCACATCAGCCCTTCTGATTTTAGCTTCAGTGATTAAAAAAAAAATATTTAAAAAATAAACAAATATCACAAGCTTGAGATTCAAAAACAAACATTGTGTTTATTGGTTTCTACTGCTTTGGAGATCACCAAAATGTACAGTGTATGCTAAAATCCAACAATAACGGCAGACAAAATGAGGGGCAATGCCTTTTGAACAAGAAATATTTTATCAAGTCTTGACAACCAACAAGGATATAAGAGACTAGAACAGAAAACACCCCAAACATTATGGGGAGAAAAAAACCCATTTGATATAGTCTGCCATTTACAACATTTACTTATTTTTTCACAGGAAGAGACACGGTCTCTGTCACGATTCAATCTACAGCCCTCTCCCCAAACGCTGTATAATACCTAGCGAAAGCCAGCAGGGTGTGAAATGGTGTTTTGAAATAAATGAAACTGACTATGAAACAGTGCAGTTGGGAGATATTGCTATGTCAAGCTGACAGGCAAGGCCCGGGAATGAAGCAACAAAGTTATTATCCCAAAGAAGAGCAAAGCTGGATTAAATAAAACCCATGATGCCTATAGCACTGAGTCTCTTTCTCCGTCAGCGGCTCCATTATTGACATAGAAGAGGAGGGCAAAGCATCATGGGAAATCAATCTCAGTGTCTTCATTCAAAACTCACATCTTAAAACTCAGTTCCGAGTATGTACCATACAAATGATATGTTTTATATTGAGTGTACCACAATATAAAACAAAATGTTATGCTGAAAATCTTCTACTTTGTGATCTGAGTTACGGCACTGAATGAAGTACAATTTATAGTATTTAATGATGCCATATAAATTAATGTATGTAGTCTTTGGTTATCGATGATCCAAATAAAGTGTTTAAGGAAGCAGAATCCCAAAAGACTCCTTTAGCTTTACGGCTCTAGTGGTGACATGTCACAGGAGAAGACTTTGGGTCATTGGCATAGTGATATAATGCATAGGACATTTAAAGCTAAGAGACACATTGTAAGCCTTGTACGTTTTTAAGGTGGACTCCTATCCTGGGGTTAGACAGGTCCTGAGGACGGCGAGACAATGATATGTGAGAGACACGGGACAACGGGGGGTTGAGGTGGTAGAGGTAGAGAGAGGGGGATGGAGGGTTGATAGAAGAGAGGGGATAAGTGTTTTGAGAGGAAGGAGAGGACCTAGTCTATGCAGTTGGCGAGGTTGGGGGAAGGATGAGTGTCATGGATGAAAGACCTGTATGGAAAGTGAACCTCTCTTAATGCTTTGTCCCTACTCATCGTAGCCTCAGACAAACCTCTGGATCTCCTGGGACAAAGAGGACTGAGCTCCGTAGGGCGATTATTGTCATGGATGAGACAACACACAGTCAGCCAAAAACGTTTGACTAAAGTTTATGTATTTTCTTCCTAATGGAATGGGAGGCATTACTACCAAAAACAATTTTTAGACTTTTTCATAACATGCTACAAATCTATATGGCAAGTAATCTATGTCATCGCCATAATAGAGCTGATAGCAGTGTTCCGTATTGGTCAGTGGTTCCCCCTTCTGGTGAATGATCAGACATGTTTAAAAAAGGCTTTCCACATTCACATCTGTACTGTGGCTGTTTGTGCTGACTTGTCCTGACTATCCATTTGAAGGAAATACACTTGATGCAACTTTTACATAGAAAATATATGGTCTTTATTTGTATTATCAAAAGATAAGACTAGTCCTCCTTGATTTTTGAGAGCAAGGATCCCGAAGATGAGTGGGTAAGGTCAGAATGAGGCAGAGACGTTTGAGGACTACAACGACATAAAACAAAATGGATTTAGTTCTTAGTTCTTGCAATGCTGTAATATATATGTACCACTAAGGTCTATGAGGTGCATTAATAGGCTTACCTGAGAAAGGGACCAATGGACCTTCTGCGTTGGTTGGACACCTCCAGTTGTGGAAATCTAAGAGAATTTATTAAAGATGCACAGTAAGTACAGGTAAGTACTTCAGACAATAAAAACCCAGAGAGACAACTGAACTGTAAACAGCATGGGTCAACACTGCCTTATGACAGTTGGTTGGGAACTTAGAACTTACTCAGAGGAGGCAGGCGTAGAGACAGATCTCCGCCTAGCCATGGAGCTCTTGGCAGGGCTGAGAACACTGGCACACACTGCAGAATAAACATCACAGACAGGTCAGTGTATTGTATGACACTTAAGGCCGGCTCCAAGCATTAGCGGTCGCTTAGCGCCCCCGGCCGCTAGGGAGCGCACAACCCCAAAAATGTATAAATACATTTAAAAAAACACTATGTTTTTTGGAAATCAGTAGGGGTCTCAACTTACTGTTGAGAGTTAGAATAGTAGAATACGCAAGTTTGAAATTTAGCATGAGCAGCTTTTCTCTTATTTTGTCAGCCACTGAGAGTCACTCAATTAGCCATGTCAGCTTTAAAAAAATGGATTGGTAAGTTAGTCTAGCCAGTTATCTAAAATTGTAGTAACCATGGCTGAATACCGACAGGGCACGTACCCAGGGGCCATGACCTCCAGGGGGCTCCCATTGATTTTGTTAGTCACTCTCACTCAGATATAGTGAACATGGTATAAGTCATGGAAAAATGTGTAGAATGTATCTCTGCCTCATGGCAAAATGAATAGAATTGCAGGAAATAAACCCTCAAAAGGCTAGAACCGCCCATCACAATGCAAAAAATAACCCACAGTATTGCACAATTATGGGCTGACGAAGTTTCTTACATTCTAGTCTGGTTTGAGGCAGGACCAGATTGAGACCATCATGCACAGTAAACCTAAGGGTGGTGTAATCGTCTGTGGACAGAGATAGAGGAACATCTCATTGATACTTTGAAAAAGAAACACACACCACTGCATACTTTCTATTGCATACTTTCCACTGCTTTACATAAGCCTAGCTCTATAAGGGTTAATCATTTTATATGAAGAACTGTGTTGAAATAACATCCCTCAGGACTCACCCATCATGGACATGGTAGTTTGTACCTTCCGGTACCAGTCAGAGTTGAAGGGATGGAGGTAGTCATGAAGCTCGGTGGAGTCTTCTTTCTTAGAATTATCTCCGACTATACCTTTTTTCACCTTTTGGCTACAGAATCTGCAAGGCAAGCAGGGTCATCATCGGATAGTACAAGATCCCTTGGTAAGGAAAGACTTTTGGCTTTAGTCATAATTTATCAGTCCTCTGGGCAAAAGGTTGGGAGAGTTTTAGAAGGTGCTGGGCACACTTGGGATGAGGTGTTGCCCACGCACTCACTTTTTCCAGCAGAAGATGAGGTTAGGGAAGACAGCCATGATGGCTTCATGGAAGAGCCCTCGGTCCACCTTGCCCATGGCAAAGGCCTGCTGGATGGAATCCCTGGCAGTTTCTGCTATGTTAACCTGTAAAATAAGACAATGAGGACACACTATCAGATACCAGTAGATCAGAATCATGAGATAGATGAGATAGATAAAGTATTTAAAATGACGAAATTATAAAAAATATCCAACTGGTGTCTGTGTTCTCCTGAGTTTGGAATTTAATATCAGCCACCTTGAAGTGTAATGTAAAGAGCAAGCTTAATATCTCACACATGTTATCACTCAGCTCTAATATGTTAAGACTGTTCCCGTGGGAGGTCCGAGGTGAGATACAGTCAGTGGATGAGTTACTTAGAAACCATACCCTCAGTTTGGGAGAGATCTCTGACTTGAGAAAGAGCTTGATGATCATCTCTGCTTTCTGGTGTAGCAGAGCATTGTCATTCTCCCCATACATGCCCGCAGACGCCATCATAGTGCCCGAGTCTGCCATGTTCCTGAAACTAATACAGCACCACAGCAAACACACAAATATAGTTCCTTTGTCAGTTATTGATGATGCATTTCAGGTGAGTAGGCAAACCAGAAATACATCCCATCCAGTAACTAAATCACAAATGCTCTCAATATTCAGTTTAGGAAGTTATAATAGATGAATCAAAAGTCACCTCTCTGTCTCCAGGTAGAACGACAGATCGTTAACAAGGAACTCCACTGTTATCAGTTTGTGGTTGATGACTCGCCTCTTCAAGTGGGACGAGTCTACCTCCTCCGAGGACAGGTCAACAGATTCAATTTGCCGGCTCCCCATTGATGGCATGTACCCTGAGAAACGTAAAGTTATGAATGAATATAACTACTGTATCCTGAAGGAACCAGTACCATCGTCTAAGAACCCAATGGGGGGCAGCTGTAAACTGGGTTCTTGAGAGCTAACTGTCAACTGCAGAGTAAATAGTGGCATCCAAGCTATAAAACCTCACCAAAGTGTGGGGTAATGCCAAGCTCACCTCCGCACAGATATCACTAACAGTCAATCCCTTAAATGACGCCCACTACACCGTATACCACTAGAAAACTCCTGCTTCTTGGTGCTATATGCCTCCATACTCCTGTGGAAGAGATGTTGCTAAAAAAGCTTTCCCACAGACTGGACAGACAAAAAAGCTGGTCACACTAGCGCAGGAGCATCATGCAGCCCAATAATCTGAGGGAGTACAAAATGCGTGAGGATGGCTAGTAGGTGGTCCAGAGGGGGGCGAGTAAGTTGGAGAAGTTTGAATTTTTTAAACACCTGAAACAGCTTTTTCCTGCAATCTATAGCCATAATCATTATGCTTAATCCTATGTAAAAAAAAAAAATGTAAGTATATTTTTCTGCATATCTAACCATATCTCTTGAACTGTCTGTAACCTCCTGACCGCTGTTTGTTTTTTAAGAAACTAAATATGCTTCTCCACATATCTGCTAAAATCTGGGTAAAAGAAATGAAAGGAATGAGAGTCATTTTCAGTACATTTAGGTATTGCTTGCTTTTCTAAAGTCTACCAACCTTGCCAGCAGGCATGCCAGCTAAGATAGTTAGACAAGCTATATACTCTAACTTGATTGATAGCCTGAAATATCTTCTTGGTAGCTAGTTATGAGGTTGGGAGATTGGGAACCTACTGTATCTGGGATAGCTAAAGCAAACTTCATAAAAATGTGGCTAGTAGTATTACAGAAATAAATAAATAAAAATGAACAGGACAAATCTGAGGGGGCACGTGCCCCTGTGCCCCTTATAGGCATGATGCCACCGCACTAGCACAGTGTTTTTTTTAAATGTTTTTATTTATTTATTTAACCTTTATTTAACTAGGCATCAGGAACCCATGTGGGGTCACCTGATTTGAAAACGGAGTAGCACGAGAGAAACTCTGAAATATTTTTTTTAAAGTACTCAGGCTGATCTGTTATAGACTGCCATAGCCCCAATAAAAATTGTAACAATGGCCATTGATTACATAATTATTATTATTTTTACATGGTGGTGTCGCGGTCCAAATAAGTTTGGGAAAAAGGGAGAAGCTAGAAGGGGATAGCTAGCTGAGTACGTAAAGAGTCACGGATCATTCGTGGGAAAACGCAATGCGCTTAGCCGAAGCTAAAGCCATGAGCAGGGAAGCATCTACACTTTCAAAGTGGAGAATGAACTACCCCGAACAAAAAAGTTCCTGTGGAAACATAAAAAATGCCCACAATAGAACAACAATAGAATAGAGTTCAAATGCACACCATTTAAATGCACACAATCCTTCCATGGAGCATGTCTGGGCAGAGGAAGTATGCGCTCTAAGTAAAACGAATGGGGGCAAGAAAAGTTAACTGTTTTGTTCTCCAGAAAAGGGCACCAATGAAAGAAGTGATAACTGGGGTAGCAGTAGATATAAACGTTGACCAAACGTCGTCGTTTGAAGCGACGCAGACAGGGTGGCGAGAGTGGGGAAACAGAAGAGTCATTGTCTGTTCTTTTGAGTTTTGAAGTTGAGTGTTTGCCTGACAAAGTGAAGGATATAGGATATATAAGTTATCCCGTAGCAGTGTATGTACCGAATACATTACGGTGTTACAGGTGTCAAGCTTATGGGCATATGGCAGCAGTGTGTAGGAGGGAGGGTCCAATGTGTGAGAAATGTGCAGAAGGGCATGAGACAAAAGAAAGTGTAGTATTGGGAAAAGTAGTAGAATGTGTTAATTGTAGGTGTGCCCATGGAGCTGGGGATCAGAAATGTCCCGTGCGAGAGAGGCAGGTTGAGGTTTCCAGGGTTAGAGTAGTGCAGAAGTTGTCATATGCTGAGGCAGCGAAGAAAGTAGTGGATGATGGGTTAATGGGGAGGAGTGGTGAGAGTAGTAGAGATTTACCAGTACAGAGGGATAGGCCAAAAAGTGAATTAAGTTTCAGTAAAATTTGATTTTTATCATTTATAGCAATGGTTATCAATTGTACTGCAGGGATGGATCGGAAGTCTCAGAAAATTGAGGTTGTGGTGGCAGCTGCAGAGGTATTTGGGTGTGCGAGACTTGACAGCAGAAGAGTTACTGGATGTGTTAAGTGGTGATGTCCCATCCTTTCAGGGTGATGGCATGAGGTAGGAAAATAATAATTTAATTAGTGGAGTAGGGTGGTGTTAATTGTATTGTATATAATTTTGAATTTAGTGAGTATAGTGTTAGATGGTAGGATATTTATTTCGTAATTTTTTATTTTTCAAGTAAAGTATAAGGGAGTTGTACTCCAGTCTAGTAGATGGCGATAAAGCAAAAAATGGGATGCCAACCGCCTTTAAACCTCATAGAAGACGCCTCATGCTGAATAATAGCAATACATTTGGAGGTAAAGCTCTGGCCATCCAGACCCCTAGTTTCCAACTCTCTCAACCTGGTCTCAGGGAATTTTGTAATATTCTGTACCTAAATCCGAGAACTCCATTAAGTATGGTATGTTACATTTGGTATTGTTACTTAAGATAGATATTTACTTAAGGCAATACACGAAAGGAGGGTGGTTGGTTGGGGTGAGCATATAACGTTAACGCGAGTTTGAATCTCATCACGGACAATTTTATCTGATGTGCTACTTTTCACCTACTTTGTATCTACTCTGCGTGCTAGCTAACCCTCCTCTAACCTTACCCTTTTAGCTAACCCTCCCACTAACATTTAACACTCACCCCTAGCCTAGCTGAAGTTAGCGAGCAAGCTAACATTAGCCACCTAGCTAGAATTTGTAACATATAATACGAATTGGGTGATGGACATCCACAAATGAATACATACCATACGAAACATATACTAAATGGAGTGTCTCTGATTTACGTACAGAATAATATGACATGCCCTGAGACAACAGAACCCCCCCCCCCCAACAAGCGAATGATATCCGAGAACCATGGATTCTTGGGCCATTGGGGAACAAGAACCAACGACAAGCCCTACAGGAGGAAATGCGTAGAGTTTGTGCATGGCCACTGATGCACTCGTTTATCCACTATGAGCCAATGTTAGGAGGGAGAGAGACCCTCCTTGTCGTTAGAGTGCCAGAACACCATCACCATGTTACTAACGTTACGTGGGCGACGGATGATAAAATGCTGTTGAAAAACACCCAGATTCTAGCCCTAATAACATCAGCTACATCACAAGTAAAGTACTGGAATGGTAGAGCTAAACAGGGGAACTTACGAAGAGAGAAGTCTTGCCAGTTGTGTCTGAGGTAGCCCTCAAACTTGCTTCTGGTCAGATTGTCCTTCATGGCATGTCGGAATTTACAGATGCTTTTGATGAACCCGGAGAAGACGCTCCACACATGTTTCTATAAAAAAAGGAGGAACGAATTTTGTGATAACAGAATAGTTAACATTATAGAAATATAGACGATACGTGCCACATTAGGTATTCAGTAGTAGATTCTAAGTTTGAACATATGTCCCAGCTGACACAGGTTCATCTAACTCTCTGTCGGTATACGGCTATGGTAAAGTGGTGACCACTCACTAGTTTGTTTGTAAGGACGATGGTTCTTGTGCTGGTGTCAGTAACATTGGTACAAGGAGGAAAGGTATCTTGGTACTTTTTGAACCTGCAGAAGTATAAGGTCCACAATAAATACAACAAGAACAAAAAAATGATTCATATTTTTTTGGTGGTACATTCTAGATTAATCCATATTTGGAGTAATAGTTTAGAAAAATATTGTTGTAGAGAACATCCTACGGTTTTGCTACACTGCTGCTGCACCATACATAATAAATTATACAACATTTTTACTTTGTACAAAAGAGCACACCACAATTTTGTCCAACAAAATAACATCTGTGTCCATTAAACCTTAATGCTTTGAAGCCATGCAGTAAAACATCTGTTGGAAAATATGCATGTTTTATGGACATGTTATGATCCAACTACACATTGTAAAAGGCAGGTGTCCTGCTCACTGCAGATAGTGTCTAAAGATAGCAAACATTCCCAGACATACATGTGTTGAGTAGTATTAATAAGAAGAGGTATTTAAAATGAACTCATCATATAATAGAATAAACTGCTGTAATAAATAAGTTGGGATCACTTATCAAGGTTCAGTACCAGGTTGCCTCCAGAGATTTGATAACCAGATCCTGAGCTGCAAAAATTATGTCCGGAGAAACATATCTCATCTTGGGGATCTGAGAGATGAGGTTGGCGCTGCACTGAAGATAATCCTCTACAATGACAGACAGACAGGGGATTTAAATTATGTTTGTTAATAATATGCTGGGTTTAGTGTGTGGAAAGGCAGACGTGATTTACGGTCTCAAGCAGCCGCAAGGGCCACCAGAGGGTGTTATTAGAGGTCAAACGACGGCAGAAATAATAGCGCCCTCTGGCTGACCTTGGGACTGGGTCTCTGTAGGCAGGCAGCTGATGGCATTAAAAGGCTTTCTTCATTAGCTGTGATAGCAGTTGATAAAAGGCTGCTATTTAGCCGTAAGCAGCAGATTTGTGATATATAGGCAGTAGGGCTTACTTTCTTCATTCTTGACTAGGAGTTCATAAAAGACACCGGGGACTTCCAAGCCGAGAATTACGAAAGTACTGTCAAGTAAGGGTTAGTCGAAAATCTGCTTCTTAGGCTATGGCTAAATAGCAGCCTGTTATAAACGGTTATCATGGCTAAAGATGAAAGACGTTTGACTTTAGTCCCATCAGCTAGTAGGCAGACAGGAGGCAAAGGATAAGGTGCAAAAAGTGTGGGTTTTATTAACAAAATGGTAGAAGTGGTAGCAGAGGTAGACCTACATAATAATGTCCCCAGAAATATGCACAAGCACTTAGCCTAGAAAAACAAACAATGTGGACAGTCATATGCTTTCCCCTTACAAAATCAATATAGGCCTACTAAATTAGGATTTGGTTGGTACAGGCTATGGGCACTGTCAAGACAAAATGCAGCCTAACCACATACAGATATTCTCCCCTTCAGAGCATACAGATCACTGGTAAAGCCCGGTAGAAATACCTTGAGCCCAATCCCTGTGCAAAACCATTGCATCAACAAGCAGGGGTGCTGCACATAACAAATTAACTGGTTGAAACCTAATTTACAAGCTGAAGACGACACAAATGTGCAGAAGTAGACTATCATAACACCACATCATATTCACAGGCCTTTTCAATCTAACCTGTATACATTTTTAATATGAGAGATCTCATTAAACAAATAATAAATTGACAAAATGACAGAGCCCTTGGGAAAAAGTGTTGCGTGCTTCTGAATCAAATGAGGGTGTACGCAGAGAGGATGTGTACGAGTGGAGCTCAGTGAAGCAGCAACAACCACGTGACAAACACAAAAATAAATGCACAAACTGAAAGAAAATAATTTCACTGGAGCTACAAAGATAACTGGAAAACTTGTTGGCAATGAAGAGTATTTGGCTGTTGTTGGCTACACTTGTTTAAAAACAGTAGGTTAACTGTTGTTGGCAATGAAGAGTATTTAGCTGTTGTTGGCTACACTTGTTTAAAAACAGTAGGTTAACTGTTGTTGGCAATGAAGAGTATTTAGCTGTTGTTGGCTACACTTGTTTAAAAACAGTAGGTTAACTATTGTTGGCAATGAAGAGTATTTGGCTGTTGTTGGCTACACTTGTTTAAAAACAGTAGGTTAACTGTTGTTGGCAATGAAGAGTATTTAGCTGTTGTTGGCTACACTTGTTTAAAAACAGTAGGTTAACTGTTGTTGGCAATGAAGAGTATTTAGCTGTTGTTGGCTACACTTGTTTAAAAACAGTAGGTTAACTGTTGTTGGCAATGAAGAGTATTGAGCTGTTGTTGGCTACACTTGTTTAAAAACAGTAGGTTAACTGTTGTTGGCAATGAAGAGTATTGAGCAGGTAGGCTATGCTAACCTGGACTTTGGGGAAGGCGTAACATAGTAAACATAAATGCTGGACACTCCAATTAGTATATTTTACGAATTGCAATTCGTACAATATGTTACGAATTCGCTAAACTTGTATATACGTCACAAATTCCAATTTCCTGTGGCTAAAGTTAGCTTAGTGGCTTACGCTAGCTAGGGTTAAGGTTAGGTTAAATGGTTAAGCAAGGGTTAGCTAACATGCTAAGTTGTTGCAAAGTGGCTAAAAAGTAGTTGCAAAATTTCTAATGACCTAAAATTGTAAAATTGTCTGATGAGATTCGAACACGCAACCTTGGTTTTTGCATTAAGTCACCTTCTGTCTTATGTAACCGTACCAAACATAACCATATCATGTAACCATACCAAACATAACATATCATACTAATTTGTGTGTCACGGATTTACATTTACTTTGTTACATCTAATCTAGTAGACCAGGCTGGCTACACATGTTTAAAAAGAGTAGGCTAACTACTGCGGTATGCGCATATCATAACTAGGCTAACTCAAGCGCACATACTGTACAGGAGAGTGTTACTTTGATTTAAGTTGAGCGCAAGTGTGATGCCTATAGTGACAACATTGCCTACTGTATATCTGAAACAAAGTCAATGTGATTATTCATGAACCTATAAGGCAGGGAAATAGTTTCCTTCTTAGAGGACAAATTATTCTATTATAATCTATTCAGTGTGGTTACTAGCGTCTGCTCGTCTGAGGAAGCGGGACACGATGCTGTTGATCTTGGTCTTCTGGACGAGGCTGTCGACGTTCCGCAGTTTGTCCACCTCGTGGTAGAAGTTCAGAGCTCCGTGAGCATCATAGGCCCTCAGGTAACGCTTGAAGAAGTCCAGGTTAGTGGGACTTCTCATCACCTCCTCTAAAAACCTTGGTCTCATGGAGGGTTTTTCGGCAAAGCTGTGGTCCTTGTCCTTCATCAGGTGGAATGACTTCTTAGGACTGGATGTCACCACTGGCTTCTTTGTCTCCTCTGAAGGACACATTTTATTGTTATGTTTCATTGACTTATTAATCATTGAAGCTGATAGGAAAAGTTTGAATGTAATTTGTATCGTACCTTGTACTGGCTTCCAGTCATAGTAGAGTCTGTGAGTTTTACTGATTGCCTCCACAGCCACCTTGGGGTACTTCTCAGCCAGGGTTTCAAACGGAAGGTCATAAAGATCTGAGACATGAGGAGAAAAAGACATGCCTCTATTTTACACCAAATGGTGAGAGGAGGACAACTCTTGTCCGTAGAGTTCAGTACTTATTCTACAACCATTTAGTTCTTACTGGTCTTTCTGTAGTGCAGGTGAACAGAGCCTCCTGTCCTGACGTCCTCTAGGGGCAGCAGGGCCCAGGTCTCCTCAGTGAGAGGCTCAGCGCAGGCCTGACAGAGAGCCAGAGCCTCCCTCATCCTCCTCACTTGCTGCTCTGGCGCAGTGGGAGCACTGGAGGGCGCTGTAGCTCTACGACTCACTTTCCCCTTGACCTCATTCTGAGTGAACTGAGAGAGAAAACGATGGAGCGAGGAGTAAAACTACAGTTCCACTATCCTAATAATCAGATTAGAAATTAGTTGGTTACCAGATAGAAGAGAATGACTTTGTCTTCTTCATCCAGAAATGCATTGTAGGTGGGACCCAGAATCTGCTCAAATGGAAAGAGGGAAAACTTTGTACTGAGACACTGAATACATGACTTTGTAATCAAGGAATGAGAAGAAGTATAAATAATAAACCGACTTTCCATGTTCTCACTTTGATGTCCACCACATACTGCAGTCAAAAAAGGTTTAACACCCACCTGGCATAGTTCCTGCTTGGCCGTGTAGATCCAGGGCATCACATTGCCAGAGGGGAGGAGATTTATGAGGTGGCAGACGGTGGATTTGGTCAGGTAGGTGGTGCACCACTCACCCTCAGGGCGACTAACACACTGCCACGCATCACTCAAGTACACAGCAATGATCTTTCTAGCCAGCACCTGTCTCAGAGCCTTGGAGGGGCCATCCTCCATCTTGAGCAGGAGGTTGAGGAAGCCATCCAGCTCCTGCCACAGTCCCAGGTGGTGCAGCATGACCCTCTGGCCACTGACCCTCAGGAAATTCTCATAGGGACCCCCAGCAAGAGCATCAGCGGACAGGGCCAGGGAGAGGTGCTCATCATAGTGTGGTGTTCCCCAGACCGGTCTGGAAGGAGGATCGGGAGTAGAGGTGACAGGGGTGGTGGTGATGGAGGGAAGGTGGCAGATGGGGGTCTCCATACAGGCATGAGGGGGGATGATGGGGTCAGTGCTGCTGCTGTCCAGATTGGACAGGCTCTTGGAGGGGAGTATGGGCACGCCAGTTCTGGGCCCAAGACTAGCAGAGCTCACCTTTCTGAGGAGTGGAGTACTGGTACTTCTCTTTGAGCTCCCACTTCCTCCTCTCTTGCTTCTGCCCTCCCTTTTGCCATTGCCCCCATGTGTCTTGTCCCCACTGACCACAATCTCCTCCCCATGCCTGCTCATGAGGTGCACAATATTGGTACACTCTCCCTGGTCTCCGTCCCCGGCCATGGGCAACCACTGCTGCATGGCCGGCCCATCGGGCATCCCTGCTGCCCCAACCCTAAGTCCTGTCCCAGGCCTCTGATGGGCCCTCCACAGCAGCCTCTTCCTGACTTTGGAGCAGTAGGTCCGGGTCACTGTAGGGCCCTCTGATGGTGGCGAGCCCAGACTCCACCCCAGTGGGTCAAGCAGAGCCGGGATCTCTACCAGGGTGAGGTTAGAGGCAATGTCCTCGTACTCTTTGACGATGGAGGCACACTCTTTCAGTTTGGTGATGGAGAGCTTACAGGAGCAGAGGTACTGGGGCAGCCAGTAGGACTGAAGACGGCATAAGGCTTTGGACCTCATCTCATACAGAATCTGATCCATCCCACCAGGTTCACTCCCTGAGAAGATCTTCAACAAACCCTCTGAGGAGAACCATGGTGTCAAAAGAGGTATCATGGTGGTTAACAGTGTGTCATGGTGGTACACATGGTGACATGACATGGCATAATGGTGCTTACATAAACTATGTACAGTATAGTATCTATGTTTACTTTGTTGGTATACATTCCATAAGCCTACTATAATATCGCCATACATATGTAGCAGTGTGGTGTCAATCAATCATCAATCAATTTGTATGTATTCAGTCCATTTAACAACAATATGTCACAAAGTGCTATATACAGCTGAAGTCGGAAGTTTACATACACTTAGTTTGGAGTCATTAAAACGCGTTTTTCAACCACTCCACAAATTTCTTGTTAACAAACTATAGTTTTGGCAAGTTGGTTAGGACATCTACTTTGTGCATGACACAAGTCATTTTCCAACAATTGTTTACAGACAGATTATTTCACTTAATTCACTGTATCACAATTCCAGTGGGTCAGAAGTTTACTTACACAAAGTTGACTGTGCCTCTAAACAGCGTGGGAAATTCCAGCAAATTATGTCATGGCTTTAGAAGCTTCTGATAGGCTAATTGACATCATTTGAGTCATTTTGAATTGCAGGTGCACCTGTGGCTGTATTTAAGACCTACCTTCCAACTCAGTGTTTCTTTGCTTGACATCATGGGAAAATGAAAAGAAATCAATCAGAAAAAATTGTAGACCTCCACAAGTCTGGTTCATTCTTGGGAGCAATTTCCAAACGCCTGAAGGTACCACATTTATCTGTACAAACAATAGTATAAACACCAGGGGACCACACAGCTGTCATACCGCTCAGGAAGAAGACTCGTCTCATAGAGATGAAGTGTGAAAAGTGCGAAAAGTGCACATCAATCCCAGAACAACAGCAAAGGACCTTGTGAAGATGCTGAAGGAAACCGGTACAAAAGTATCTATATCCACAGTTAAACGAGTCCTATATCCACATAACCTGAAAGGCCGCTCAGCAAAGAAGAAGCCACTGCTCCATAACCATCATAAAAAAGCCAGACTACGGTTTGCAACTGCACATGGGGACAAAGATCGTACATTTAGGAGACATGTCCTCTGACCTGATGAAACAAAAATAGAACTGTTTGGCCATAATGACCATCTTTATGTTTGGAGGAAAAAGGGGGAGGCTTGCAAGCCGAAGAACACCATCCCAACCGTGAAGCACGGGGGATGGCAGAATCATGTTGCGGGGGTGCTTTGCTGCAGGAGGGACTGGTGCACTTCACAAAATAGATGGCATCATGAGGTAGGAAAATTGTGGATATATTGAAGCAACATCTCAAGACCTGTCAGTGGAGTGAGTTAAGGCTTGGTCGCAAATGGGTCTTCCAAATGGACAATGACCCCAAGCATACTTCCAAAGTTCTGGCAAATTGGCTTAAGGAAAACAAAGTCAAGGTATTGGAGTGGCCATCAGAAAGCCCTGACCTCAGAAAATTTGTGGGCAGAACTGAAAAATTGTGTGTGAGCAAGGAGGCCTACAAACCTTATTCAGTTACACCAGCTCTGTCAGGAGGAATGGGCCAAAATTCACCCAACTTATTGGTGGAAGCTTGTGGAAGGCTACCCAAAACGTTTGACCCAAGTGAAACAATTTAAAGGCAATGCTACCAAATACTAATTCATGTAAACTTCTGACCCACTGGGAATGTGATGAAAGAAATAAAACCTGAAATAAATAATTATATTATTCTGACATTTCACATTCTTAAAATAAAGTGTTGATCCTAACTGACTTAAGACAGGTAATTTTTACTAGGATTAAATGTCTGGAATTGTGAAAAACTGTGTTTAAATGTATTTGGCTAGGGTGCATATCAACTTCTGACTTTAACTGTACATAAACTGTAGGCTAACCCCTATGTGTCCCAAATGGCACCCTAATCCCTATAGTGTTCTACTTTTGGCAAGTGCTCATAGGGCTCTGGTCAAAAGTCATATACAGTAAAGGGAATAGGGTGATATTTTGAACAAAGGCCCTCCTGTGTTACCAGAGGGGATGCGACAGGTGGTCATGATGCTGGAGCCCTCAGTGAGGTGGACAGCTTTGATGACAGTAAGCAGGGCCTGGTAGCGGTTCCTCTGGCTCCCATCCTGCTGCCAGTGTATCTGCAGGAGACGCTCCACTTTCACAAAGAACGTCACCAACTCCTCTCCTTCAGGTACACAAGAAGCACACACACACACACACTGAGGACGGAGGAGTAACATTTTTTGAGGGCGGAGACTAATCGATTGTAGGGGGGATTTTGGGGCCAACCCAGATAACCAAGCTCGACGACGACCAGATGTCATATCCTCACACATATTTGCTTACAATAATATGAGTAACCTGATTAATTGGTCACAACTTAAAATGGTACACTCTAAAGTATACAAGTTGTTTTTCAGCTTTATCTGTGCCTCAGATCACACAGGGAACAGAATTCTCAGAGGGTTAACTCATGACAATCCAATCTTAAACTGTCTGAACATCTCTCGCTCTGTACCCAAAGTAGCAAATGTCTCACTGTTCTCATTGTTCAATTGAAAGTTGTAACAGTTTCATATCAGTCAACATATGTACTGATGCATATACATAACTCAGAATGACTATATAATCTTGAGACTCAGAAGAATAATTTTAATTTGCGCCATTTGCCTTTTAGCCATGCTTTACCATCATACTATTGGTCTTACCTGTACCCTGAAAGCTCTGTATTAAAATGTTTACTTTTATCGGATCCTGGAACTCAAGTTTCCCCTTTAACCTTTTCAAAGTCAACTTGCTACTGCAAAATGTAGTCTACAACTCACACAAAACCAAATGCCACACTTTGTGGTTGAAACAAACAAGGACCACTGATTACATAACTTACATTTCAGTAACTTTCTATCTCCGGAGTATTAGAAATTAAAATTCTCATTTTCAAAGCCATAAAATATATTTAAGTAGTTTCTTAAATCTAAATAATCTCAGAGACAATAAAAAGACATACCACGAGTGCCTTTGACAAAAGAACAGAAGCGCCTCATCCCTCTCACACTGCCCAGGCATCTCTTCAGCAGCCACTGGTCTGCAAATGTCCACTTCAGCACCTCTGCGAAGGGAATAGCACAATGGACAGATGAGAAGAATACTAGAATAGAACAGAATTACATAGCATCCTGGCCCTCCCTTCTCCCTCCCTCTCATATACACACTGGTCACAACACATGCTCTCATCAATACCTTGACTATGCCTATATATTATCTCAATGCTTCAAATGGTTTGCTAATACTTAATACAGCCTGGCCTACTATTACAGGGTGTACCATTGTCTAATGCTTTATTGACCGCTGTATAGTCTTTCTCTGGATGGAAACGAATATTAAAGAGTATTTAACTCCATCATCCCTGTATTGATTATGCCTAACATTCTCTTAACCAGAAAAAAAAGCACACTCTTGCACAACAATCAATCGATCTACCGATCTACTTCAAACACTGAAATTGCTGTTTGATGTATTTAAGTCTTGACCTTTAGCTTGGCATGACGAAAACTGCAGGAACTCTGTACACAAGGAATAGTAGTTATACAGCTCTGTCTGTTTGAAGTAAACGAACCGATGCACGCTCAGCCATACAAGGAATCCGCCTCTTCTCACATCCTACAATGTCAATGAATGACAAGCTAGTCAGTAGCAATTTGACTTATCAGCTTGAATGTGGTAATCTTGTTGAAGATTTGATTGTTTTGTGTACCAAAATTTGTGTGAATAATTCATTAACTTTTGTAATATGGCTTGGTTACCTGGATGCGTGGAATTTCAGGACAAAGGTACCACTTGTTTTCGGATAGAACACATAACGGAGTCTGACCAAACACCTAGGCCAAGATAAATATTACAGAAATTAGTGTATCCAAGATATAAAGGATCTACACAAGTGTTGATTAACAAGAAATCCGTACATACTGGCAAATTCAGAAATGTATTGAAGAAATCCACAAAAACGTCATCCTTGAAAAAGTCTGCAAGCGCTTTATCACATTGTCCTCCTAGAAATAGACCATAGACAAAAGTCTGTTTTCTTAATTAATAAAATGTTCATAAATTATGAACTTGAATTTGAAATTCAAATGTTGTTTCCGATCCAAATGAGCATGCATAGAGTAAAACCATACATCAGTCATAGCCAACTACCTGTCCTTGGTGTCATTTGAGTTGTGTACCCTCGCATCTTAAACTTCCAAAAGACATCCCTTTTGTCTGATCAATGGCGTTCTGGTAAAATTATGTAGTTGTCTATATATAGATGACAACAGGCTTATAGAGGGACACCATGACTGTTTTTTTAAAGTCTTGCATTCTTGAAGTGATGTCATAGATGTCTAAAGTTCCAAATGTATCATTGTTGGGTAAAATTGGAATGTCTTGTCTTGACACTAACTCACACTTTGTACTCACCTTCCACTCTCTCTCTTCTCATGGAAAACCAATACCTCAATGCCAAAGAATATTATGTAGCTTGTCCTGCTACTCTACAGTGAACAGGATATGATATATCATATATGATATACTGTATACCACAGGAGGCGGGTGGCCCCTTAATTAGGGAGGAGGGGCTCGTGGTAATGTTTGGAGCGGAATTAGTGGAAGGATATTAACAAAATCAAACACTTGGTTTCCATGTGTTTGATGCCATTCCATTCGCTCTGTTCCAGCCATTATTATGAGCTGTTCTCCCTTCAGCAGCTTCCTGTGATATATACCATTATATATGGTACCCTTTCTCTAATCCCCATCATTATTATTATTTATTCTAATAATTATAATCGTTTTTACTGTTATTGTTGTCATTATCTCACGTCACTTCAGCAACGGTGGCTTTGTCATTCATGCTAATAAAGCTTATCTCAATCTAAATCTGAATCTGATATGGGCTACTCCCGAACAATACTGTACATAAATGAACATCCTGTACGGATGTGCGGAACTCTGGTTTGATCAATTTTCCAGAAACGATAAATGTGTACCTACAAATATTAATGTGAATTATTTCTATAACAGACCAAGGTTCTTCATCAAGTGTATTATTTTCTACGAGGAATAACTAGTTACACAATATGTAATTGGTATTCAATTGTATGAAAATATAGGCCTTGACTTCTAGTTTATGAGTACATCAATAGACAATAGACATTTTTTTAACACGGGGCGGCGTTTGGAATATAGCTACCGCCAGCCAGCGTATCTTTTATGATGAGAGGCTTTTTGACTGCGTTTTATTTTCCCTGAGATGGAATTTAGTGCTATGTTTTTTAAATTGTACCCATTAAATCTCGATTGCCTTTAAATATGCATATATTTACAGACATTTTAGTTATTACTGTAACCTAAAGTTAAAGCTTCCTGGTCTTTGTAATGGTGTAGGAAGGGCAGTCAGTCTACTTCTAGATACATTGGGTATTAGACACAATGGGTTCCGTACTTGATACATTGTAGCGGTCTCACAAAATGTCACGCAATGCTTTTTAACTATACAAGAGGGCGTTGCGTCCCGAACCCCGTCCAATGATCGAGCCTCGTGTGCTTCAATCACCTTGGATTACACACATGTTTTTTTCTCTGACCAATCATAGACGCCGAGCTACAGCTCTCACGTTATAAATTAAACTGAAACATGAGTTAGAGCCGAGAGAATGAGAGAACAACTATCGGGAAAATTTTCAACATTACATTGGACCTGCCAGTCCTTTCGTTTTTATATCTGTTTTCTCGTTTTTACAGGTAATTAACTCCCTCTTTCCTTATGATAAACTGTCTACCCTTATTTGACCTATTGTAGCCTAGTTATTTCCGCGTTCCAGATAAGTAGAAGGCACCTTTTTGTTTTGTTTCCAATTGGGACACTTTGTCCTTTCATTGGAAATGGTTGTCTTTAGTCAGATTTAGTGAAGTTTGTGGTGTCTTTGCTGATTTATTGACTTCCTCTCTATAATGTAGTGTTCGGTTAATTGTGCTGTAAATTGATGTAGGAAGTGTCTGATGCAATAGCGTCGCCATGACTCCAGTGTGTGTGTGTGGTGTGGTGGTGGGGGGGGGGGGGGTGTATTCTGGGAATGACGCAAAGGTACGTTGTGGTGTTGTTGATAGTCGTAAAGGAGGATGATGATGATAAAATGTTGTTGGGAAATGGGATTATTAGTTAGGGTAACATGGATTCTGTTGGTCTGTAGCCTACCAATCCAGGAATGGTCATCTTATTAACACGCTGTGATCAATATGGCAGAATTTTATTTTTGTCAGATTTGCTCTACTTGAAGTGGCGAAAACCATCTGTTTTGACTCTTGCCATGGATTTCAATGAAATAAAATGCCTAAGATGTGTCTTCGCATTTATTCTTTGATTAGTTCTGGAACAATGAGCAATCTGGTCTCTGAGTTAGCTGTTATGCAACACATCTTCCAATTGTGGTCAACGAGGTGGCGGCTTTGACGTGTAAACTCATCATACCTGTTGACGTTTTTGTATCTCCCTAGGTGTTTTATAACAAATAATATGGCTACGTCCTCCAGCGCAGAACTGAGTAAGGCTGTCAAACAGCAGTACATGGACCTCCCTCAGGGAGACAAAGTCCAAATCATGTATGTCTGGATCGATGGAACCGGAGAGGGACTCCGCTGTAAGACCAGAACGCTGGATTCGGAGCCCAAGTGCATTGAAGGTAAACAATGGTTGTTGGTTGACATTTGACACAAAGTTCCAGGAGATTTATGAGTTTTGTAGCCTAGCCTGCCTAGTTTACGCAAGTCACTCAACAACTAACTCCTTCTTTGCCTTAATTCTGTAGAACTGCCTGAATGGAACTTTGATGGCTCTAGCACCTACCAGTCTGAGGGCTCAAACAGTGATATGTATTTGATTCCTTCTGCAATGTTCAGAGATCCTTTCCGCAAAGACCCCAACAAACTGGTCCTGTGTGAAGTGCTGAAGTACAACCGCAAACCTGCAGGTAACTTCTAAATCTTGGTGTGCATCTGTCTAGCTAAGCTTTTTAAATCTATTTTTACTTCAGTATATAATATAGGTACATTCTTTGCACAGAAACCAACCTTCGTTTGACGTGTAATAAAGTTATGGACATGGTTGAGAACCAGGTCCCTTGGTTTGGCATGGAGCAAGAGTACACCATTTTGGGCACGGATGGACACCCATTTGGCTGGCCCAACAACGGCTTCCCTGGCCCACAAGGTAAAGACTGTTCTTAGTGGTCTTTGACTGACTATGTAAACTTCTTCCTCGGATGCGTTTCTTTGAATGTGACGGTAACTATTCTTGAACCAACCCTGTCCTTATGTGTACAGGTCCCTATTACTGTGGAGTGGGATCTGACAAGGCCTACGGTAGAGATATTGTGGAAGCCCACTACAGAGCCTGCCTGTATGCTGGGGTCATGATCTGTGGAACCAATGCTGAAGTCATGCCTGCACAGGTAAGCACAATTTTACTTGTGTGTATGCATTTATTTTTTTTGCTCGTCTAATGGCTGATCCTATGCAATGAGACTTATGTACGTGAACACTGTTTTTGTCTTTCTAGTGGGAGTTCCAGGTTGGCCCTTGTGAAGGCATCAGCATGGGTGATCACCTTTGGGCAGCTAGGTTCATTCTCCACCGGGTGTGTGAGGACTTTGGTGTGGTGGCCTCATTTGACCCCAAGCCCATCACTGGAAACTGGAACGGCGCTGGATGCCACACCAATTTCAGCACAAAAGAGATGAGGGAAGAGGGTGGTTTGAAGTGAGTACTGGATCATGTGAAGATGTGTTCATACTAGGTTTAATCAGTAGTCGTAATTATTCAATTGCACCCATCTATGCTTTTGGATGTGGAGTAAACCCAGACTTATTAGAATGCTCTTAAGGCAAAGCAGATGGTGTTGACCACCTGTGAGCTTTTCTGTGATGAACTAATCTCGCCTTCTCACTGCTCCAGGGCCATTGAGGAGTCCATTGAAAGGCTGGGGAAGAGGCATAGCTACCACATCCGTGCCTATGACCCTAAAGGGGGACTTGACAATGCCCGTCGCCTTACCGGCCACCATGAAACCTCCAACATCCACGAGTTCTCTGCCGGTGTGGCCAACCGCGGTGCCAGCATCCGCATCCCTCGCACTGTGGGCCAGGAGAAGAAGGGCTACTTCGAGGACCGCCGCCCATCTGCCAACTGTGACCCGTACGCCGTGACTGAGGCTATAATCCGCACCTGTTTGCTTAGTGAGGAAGGAGATGAACCTGTGAACTACTAGATCTAACTAGAGCCACACCTCTGGACTGAATCCCCTTCGCCACCACCCTTCTCCATTCTCATTTTCTAAATGGCTGAAAAGTTGAACTAGTACTGTATTTGTTGTAATTTTTCACTGAAATTATTCTAACCTTCTAAATGGCTTAAAGTTGGCTGGTCAACTTAACATGGAATTAAATCTGTTTAACATAAAAACAAACATTTAATGAAAGATGGTGGCTGACAGGGCATTGTCTTCCCCTTTTGAGTCTTCTAGTGGGGAGTATAACTGTTTTTAAATCCCCATTTGATCTCGCGTTTCCTGCAGTCTGTCGAACTGAAATAAACTAAAGCACATGTGGACACTGACGACTATGGCTGGGCGGCATGTGTAATTGTCTTAATAAAACCTATTTTGCTAGTTTGTGTACTTTATGCACGTTGACCTGGATTTTTTTTTCAACTCTGTACCACTTTTTCAATGTTACTATGTAGGTAGTGTTTTTAAATGTCAACTTTCAGATTTTACACTACTGGATCATGTTGTATGGTACATTCTTCAGACGTGTGGCTCCAAATCCTGTCTTATCCATTTGTGGAGTTCCTGTGAGACTCATGAAGGAGTTTTATCCTTTCTCAACTGATTTCTTGTTCTGGCACATGATTTGGTAAAATCTGAATATGCTGAACTTTTTATTTAAACTTTAATTTTTACCACGACTGACTGTTTCTTGTCTCAACCGGTTTACTAAAGGCCAACATGGCTGCGTTTAAACAGGCAGTCAAATTCTGAAACCATCTTCCCCAACTAACTTTGTATTTTGACTAGTCACATTTAATCTGCCTGTCTAAACACAGCCCATTTGGCATGTAGAACTAATGTAATGATATTGCAGAATCAAGGCATTCCTGAAATGAAACCAAGCTGATGGAAATTAATCACGTTGTACATAATTCCCATTGAGTGCCAACCTGCAAAACTGGAAGTCCCCTAGTCAAAGGGTTTGTGTGGTGGATGGTCTCTGGATTGTATTGCAATTCACACATTCACACACGTTTTCTCTGGCATTGATGCCTAGGAACATGATCACAGTAATTGAATCTGGACTAGACTTAAAATATTTCTCACCAGCACATGCACAAGGGAGACATACATTTTCAATCAAGATTCATCTGTGATCATAAGCGTAAACTAAATGCAGGCTGTACCTTTTATAAACCTTAATTAACATGGTGTGAATAGTGTTGTGTATTGGGATACAGCTGGGCATGTTGCTCTTTCATGCAAGGGTGTTGGAATGTTTTCCAGCTGAATGTACTGTAGGAGGAGATATTTACAACTGAAAGGACTGCTGAGTTGGAAAACATCTAGCCTCTCCCACCAGGGCTTATACACTGCTCAAAAATAAAGGGAACACTAAAATAACACATTCTAGATCTGAATGAATGAAATATTCTTATTAAATACTTTTTTCTTTACATAGTTGAATGTGCTGACAAAATCACAAATTATCAATGGAAATCACATTTATCAACCCATGGAGGTCTGGATTTGGAGTCACACTCAAAATTAAAGTGGAAAACCACACTACAGGCTGATCCAACTTTTATGTAATGTCCTTAAAACAAGTCAAAATGAGGCTCAGTAGTGTGTGTGGCCTCCACGTGCCTGTATGATCTCCCTACAACGCCTGGGCATGCTCCTGATGAGGTGGCAGATGGTCTCCTGAGGGATCTCCTCCCAGACCTGGACTAAAGCATCCGCCAACTCCTGGACAGTCTGTGGTGCAATGTGGCGTTGGTGGATGGAGCGAGACATGATGTCCCAGATGTGCTCAATTGGATTCAGGTCTGGGGAACGGGCGGGCCAGTCCATAGCATCAATGCCTTCCTCTTGCAGGAACTGCTGACACACTCCAGCCACATGAGGTCTAGCATTGTCTTGCATTAGGAGGAACCCAGGGCCAACCGCAACAGCATATCGTCTCACAAGGGGTCTGAGGATCTCATCTCGGTACCTAATGGCAGTCAGGCTACCTCTGGCGAGCACATGGAGGGCTGTGCGGCCCCCCAAAGAAATACCACCCCACACCATGACTGACCCACCGCCAAACCGGTCATGCTGGAGGATGTTGCAGGCAGCAGAACGTTCTCCATGGCGTCTCCAGACTCTGTCACGTCTGTCACATATGCTCAGTGTGAACCTGCTTTCATCTGTGAAGAGCACAGGGCGCCAGTGGCGAATTTGCCAATCTTGGTGTTCTCTGGCAAATGCCAAACGTCCTGCACAGTGTTGGGCTGTAAGCACAACCCCCACCTGTGGACGTCGGGCCCTCATACCACCCTCATGGAGTCTGTTTCTGACCGTTTGATCATGCACATTCGTGGCCAGCTGGAGGTCAATTTGCAGGGCTCTGCCAGTGCTCCTCCTGCTCCTCCTTGCACAAAGACGGAGGTAGCGGTCCTGCTGCTGGGTTGTTGCTCTCCTACGGCCTCTGATGCACACGGTAACTGATGCACATTTGATTTGATCTGCCAACTCTATTTTATATGACTGTGCAACTGATTTTCTTAACATGTCATCCACTTTAAAGTTAATCAATCAATTTAAGCACCTTATGGGACTACACACAACTCTCACATGGATGCTGAGGGAAATGCCACATGATCCTAGTGATCTGAGCTTGCAGCAGCAGCCTGAAGTCCATCCTGTGTTTCTGTCGATTCATCACTGTCCCCTCCCTTGGCTAAACTGGACCCAAACCAAGAAATGTTGATATTTATGGGACATTAACAAGTCTTTTAGCCAGGGAAGATGTCAGTCACAGTATTTACCATGTAGAGTCGTCAGGTGTTAGAAAGGTTATTTCTTTACTCTGTAAGGGAACAAGGGGGTATTTTTTCCCATAAGGGGTATACTACAAATCAGGGTCAATGTGTTGGCCAGCTTACTTGCCTAAATATTATGAAATAACATGAAATGGGCATGGTCTACTTGACTCAATAACCCAAAACACATACTTAAATTGTAGCTTTCTTAACGAACCAGAAAATCAATAGTTATTTCGGGTTCTTTGTTCAAAGCTAGCTGGCTAATTCATTGATTGTGCTTTGTAGTGTACCCCTCTGGAAGTACAGCAACATCCACACTTCACAGGACATACGTAAATAACAGCGCCTCTTCAACTAGAGGAGGCTGAAGAAATGTGGCTTGTCACCTAAAACCCTCACAAACTTTTACAGATGCATAATTGAGAGCATCCTGTCGGGCTGTATCACAGCCTGGTACGGCAACTGCATCGCGCACAACTGCAGGGTTCTCCAGAGGGTGTTGCGTTTTGCACAACGCATCACTGGGGGCAAACTACCTGCCTTCCAGGACACATACAGCACCTGAAGTCACAGGAAGGCCAAAAAGATAAACAAGGACAACAACTACCTGAGCCACTGCCTGTTCACCCCGCTACCATCCAGAAGGCTGGGACTGAGAGACTGAAAAACCGCTTCTATCTCAAGGCCATCAGACTGTTAAACAGCCATCACTAACACAGAGAGGCTGCTGCCTACATACAGACTTCAAATCATTGGACACTTAAATAAATGGAACAGTAGTCACGTTAATAATGTCCCTTTAATAATGTTTACATATCTTGCATTACTCATCTCATATACTGTATTCTATACTATCTATTGCATCTTAGCCTATGCAGCTCTGACATTGCTCATCCATATATTAATACTTATATATTCCTATTCTATTCCTTACATATAATGCATACCTACAGGCTCTAACCAATAGTGCAAAGGTATTAGGTGAACAGTAGTTAATTAAGTAAAGAAATAAAACAGTAAAAAGACAGACTATATACAGTAGCGAGGCTATAAAAGTACCGAGGCTATATACAGTGTCGAGGCTATAAAAGTAGCGAGGCTACATACAGACACCGGTTAGTCAGGCTGATTATGTACAGTATGTACAGTGCCTTGCGAAAGCATTCAGCCCCCTTGAACTTTGCGACCTTTTGCCACATTTCAGGCTTCAAACATAAAGATATAAAACTGTATTTTTTTGTGAAGAATCAACAACAAGTGGGACACAATCATGAAGTGGGACGACATTTATTGGATATTTCAAACTTTTTTAACAAATCACAAACTGAAAAATTGGGTGTGCAAAATTATTCAGCCCCTTTACTTTCAGTGCAGCAAACTCTCTCCAGAAGTTCAGTGAGGATCTCTGAATGATCCAATGTTGACCTAAATTACTAATGATGATAAATACAATCCACCTGTGTGTAATCAAGTCTCCGTATAAATGCACCTGCACTGTGATAGTCTCAGAGGTCCGTTAAAAGCGCAGAGAGCATCATGAAGAACAAGGAACACACCAGGCAGGTCCGAGATACTGTTGTGAAGAAGTTTAAAGCCGGATTTGGATACAAAAAGATTTCCCAAGCTTTAAACATCCCAAGGAGCACTGTGCAAGCGATAATATTGAAATGGAAGGAGTATCAGACCACTGCAAATCTACCAAGACCTGGCCGTCCCTCTAAACTTTCAGCTCATACAAGGAGAAGACTGATCAGAGATGCAGCCAAGAGGCCCATGATCACTCTGGATGAACTGCAGGGATCTACAGCTGAGGTGGGAGACTCCATCCATAGGACAACAATAAGTAGTATTTTGCATAAATCTGGCCTTTATGGAAGAGTGGCAAGAAGAAAGCCATTTCTTAAAGATATCCATAAAAAGTGTCGTTTAAAGTTTGCCACAAGCCACCTGGGAGACACACCAAACATGTGGAAGAAGGTGCTCTGGTCAGATGAAACCAAAATTGAACTTTTTGGCAACAATGCAAAACGTTATGTTTGGCGTAAAAGCAACACAGCTGAACACACCATCCCCACTGTCAAACATGGTGGTGGCAGCATCATGGTTTGGGCCTGCTTTTCTGCTTTTCAGCAGGGACAGGGAAGATGGTTAAAATTGATGGGAAGATGGATGGAGCCAAATACAGGACCATTCTGGAAGAAAACCTGATGGAGTCTGCAAAAGACCTGAGACTGGGACTGAGATTTGTCTTCCAACAAGACAATGATCCAAAACATAAAGCAAAATCTACAATGGAATGGTTCAAAAATAAACATATCCAGGTGTTAGAATGGCCAAGTCAAAGTCCAGACCTGAATCCAATCGAGAATCTGTGGAAAGAACTGAAAACTGCTGTTCACAAATGCTCTCCATCCAACCTCACTGAGCTCGAGCTGTTTTGCAAGGAGGAATGGGAAAAAATTTCAGTCTCTCGATGTGCAAAACTAATAGAGACATACCCCAAGCGACTTACAGCTGTAATCGCAGCAAAAGGTGGCGCTACAAAGTATTAACTTAAGGGGGCTGAATAATTTTGCAAGCCCAATTTTTCAGTTTTTGATTTGTTAAAAAAGTTTGAAATATCCAACAAATGTCGTTCCACTTCATGATTGTGTCCCACTTGTTGTTGATTCTTCACAAAAAAATACAGTTTTATATCTTTATGTTTGAAGCCTGAAATGTGGCAAAAGGTCGCAAAGTTCAAGGGGGCGAATATTTTCGCAAGGCACTGTACATGTAGATATGGTTAAAGTGACTATGCATATATGATAAACAGAGAGCAGCAGTAGCTTAAAAGAGGGGTTGGGGGGTGGTGGGAGGCGGGACACAATGCAGATAGCCCGGTTAGCCAATGTGCTTGAGCACTGGTTGGTCGGACCAATTGAGGTAGTATGTACATGAATGTGTAGTTAAAATGACTATGCATATAAGATTAACAGAGAGTAGCAGCAGCATAAAATAGGGGTTGGGGGGGAACACAATGCAAATAGTCCGGGTAGCCATTTGATTACCTGTTCAGGAGTCTTATGGCTTGGGGGTAAAAACTGTTAAGAAGCCTTTTTGTCCTAGACTTGGCACTCTGGTACCGCTTGCCATGCGGTAGTAGAGAGAACAGTGTATGACTGGGGTGGCTGGGGTCTTTGACAATTTGTAGGGCCTTCCTCTGACACCGCCTGGTGTAGAGGTCCTGGATGGCAGGCAGCTTAGCACCAGTGATTTACTGGGCCGTACGCACTACCCTCTGTAGTGCCTTGCAGTCAGAGGCCGAGCAATTGCCGTACAAGGCAGTGATGCTCTCGATTTTGCAGCTGTAGAACCTTTTGAGGATCTCAGGACCCATGCCAAATCTTTTTCGTTTCCTGAGGGGGAATAGGCTTTGTCGTGCCCTCTTCACTACTGTCTTGGTGTTTTTGGACCATGATAGTTTGTTGGTGATGTGGACTACAGCCCCGTCGATGAGAATGGGGGCGTGCTCGGTTCTCCATTTCCTGTAGTCCACAATCATCTCCTTATTCTTAGTTACATTGAGGGATAGGTTGTTATTCTGGCACCACCCGGCCAGGTCTCTGACCTCCTCCTTATAGGCCGTTTCGTCGTTGTCGTTGATCAGGCCTACCACTGTTGTGTCATCTGAAAACTTAATGATGGTGTTGGAGTCGTGCCTGGCCATGCAGTCGTGGGTGAACAGGGAGTACAGGAGGGGACTGAGCACGCACCCCTGGGGAGCTCCAGTGTTGAGGATCAGCGTGGCAGATGTGTTGCTAACTACCCTCACCACCTGGGGCGGCCCGTCAGGAAGTCCAGGATCCAGTTGCAAAGTGAGGTGTTTAGTCTCAGGATCCTTAGCTTAGTGATGAGCTTTGAGGGTACTATGGTGTTGAACGCTAAGCTGTAGTCAATGAATAGTATTCTAGATATTACTTGTTGGATATTGCTGCACTGTCGGAACTAGAAGCACAAGCATTTCGCTACACTCACAATAACATCTGCTAACCATGTGTATGTGACCAATAAAAATTTATTTGATTTATTTACTCAGCCTGTCCTCCCTCTGCTGCCTATGTGCTGGGGAAGGGAGGGCTGGGAAGTTTTGTTGCGGGACCTTTTACCTACATACCATCTGTTCCTACAACAGAAAAGTTACAATGCTTACTGATTGGCTCAGTGAGAAGCAAGTCAGCCAATCATAAAGTAGAAAGAAGGTTATATCCTCACTATGGAGAAAATATGCCTGGCAAATTTCTTAGACATGTACAGAAAAGTTGCCTGGCAAATTTCTTAGACATGTACTTGAACTTTGTCATGTTTTTCTTGGCATTTTTTCCCCCAAATTCTAAAAATAAGTCCCTGCACCAAAGCAGGTCTTGTACGTTTTTATTTCAAAGTGTTACTGCTGCCTTTAGTAAACTGTCAAGTAATAAGTACCATTAGAAATGCAATGTTTTGAAGTCTTCCTTCACTTTATGAATCTTTAAAATATCATAAAAAATGTATGGGGTATGTGAGCAATTTTTTTTACATTCAGCATCACTATGTCAAGTATATTAAAGAGGAATAATAAAACGTTTTACTAAGCAAACGTTCTTATCAAGAGCAGAAATTAGGGTTAAGTGCCTTGCTCAAGGGCACATCAACAGATTTTTCACCTAGTCGGTTTGGGGATTCAAACCAGCAACCTTTACGGTTACTGGTCAAACGCTCTTAACCCCTAGGCAACCATGCATGTACATTGCAAGTATCAAGTATTACAGTTATCCGCCACCCCACTATTAGGTCTGGACCCCTAAGCATGAGAAGTGAATTTCTGTAGATGCAAGCATCAAGGCATTCAATGCAATACAGTAAAGGCTACATTTGTATCAACATTCCTTTCCTTAGTGGAACTCCTATTCAACATTGTATGATGAAATTGCATTGTGGGAGGAACAATGTGCGTTTATTGCTTGTAACACATCGTTCCATCCTTAACTCATGCATGCGTGTCTAAGGGTTTTCCAGTTTGCACTGGTTATGCTCTCTTACAGAAAGGGGGTGTGTAGGCAGGGGAGGGGGTGGAGGATGCATTAGGCATTTAAACCACATAGGATCTACATACACACTTTCTGTTTACAGTGTCACCAAGCAAGCTTTGTTTGGACAGCCGCCATTCAAATGTCCATCCCCCCACACTCCCTTCTTGGAAACTCAATTAGGGGATCCCAGCTTGCATATAAAATGCCAGTAGGCTCTTCCCTGAGAAGCTGGAGCCATGCAGAGAGGGAGTCGCTTGGACAAAGGATGGGGAGGGACGCTGCTGTTCTGTTGCTATGACGACCACCGGAATGTACAGGCTTGGTGGAGATGGTTCTTGTATAGACTGGGAATAGGAGAGGAGTGAGAGAAAAAACATCCTGGTTATGTAACATGGAGAGAAAAAACAGAATTAGGTCTTACAAATGGGACCTTGTACAATACCCGCAAGCATAGCCCGGTTCCAAGATTTTGGTCAGTCAACCATGCAATTACATGTCAATACAGATTTCCGCCGGACTTTGCCCTTTATCACCATAGTGTTAATGATGTTTAAGAGAACAATACATGGCATATACAGTCTTATTAGGCCATTTAGTGTGACACAGCATATCGTTGCAATCGATCAGCTGTGTTGAAGCTCTGCCACCCATCTCTCTGCATTGCATTGCAAAAACACTCCTCTCTCTAGCCGTTGTGTAACATAATTATGCCAGTTCAATCCAGTGCTACACTGTTTCCACTCAAATGCACAGCTAGTCAGACAAACCAAGTAAGATATAGATGGAGTGGTGTGATATAAAAATTGCAAAAGACAGACAGAAGAGAGAATGGATGGAATTCATTCTGCAGAGGACCATGTGGCAGAAGTAGACTAAGTGCCGACTAGGGGCTGTCTTGGCAAAGAATGCCTATAATCCTATTAAAGATAAAACAGTGTGAGTTTAGGGGTGTTTGAAGTATAGAGGGGGATTTGCCACATTCCCCAGTCTGTCAGAACCTCTATGTACGACTGTACACTATCTCATAGCTGTCCATTTGCCTGTGTCATGGAGGAGCTGAATTACTGCTTCTTGCCCTGTGAGAGGAGAACATCTCTATTGTGTCCTTGGATGCTTACCAGGTACCCTGTACACACTGATCCTTTGTTCGGACCTGGACATGGGATCTTATCCCAGAGGCCGACCCAAAACAACGCATGCACAGGTAAGATGAGTAATACGGCATTGACAGAGATGGTTGCTTTGCTTCAGGTCCTTAGAAAACTATGCAGAATTTAAAAAAAAATAATTGTATTTTATTTTTTGAATTTTTACCCCTTTTTCTCCCCAATTTCATAGTATCCAATTGTTGTAGTAGCTACTATCTTGTCTCATCGCTACAACTCCCGTACGGGCTCGGGAGAGACGAAGGTTGAAAGTAATGCGTCCTCCGATACACAACCAACCAAGCCGCTGCTTCTTTAACACAGCGCACATCCAACCCGGAAGCCAGTCGCACCAATGCGCCGGAGGAAACACCGTGCACCTGGCCACCTTGGCTAGCGTACACTGCGCCCAGCACGCCACAGGAGTCGCTGGTGCGCGATGAGACAAGGACACCCCTACCGACCAAGCCCTCCCTAACCCGGGCGACGCTAGGCCAATTGTGCGTCGCCCCACGGACCTCCCGGTCGCGGCTGGTTACGACAGAGCCTGGGCGCGAACCCAGGGCTCTGATGGCACAGCTGGCGCCGCAGTACAGCGCCCTTAACCACTGCGCCACCCGGGAGGCCAGAATTTTGTTTTTTTATGTATTATTTCTTACATTGTTAGCCCAGGAAATCTCAAGTGTTATTACATACAGCCGGGAATTACTATTGGATATAAGAACAACGTCAACTTACCAACATTACGACCAGGAATACGTCTTTCCCGAAGCTGATCCTTTGTTCGGACCTCCACCCTGGACATGGGATCTTATCCCAGAGGCCGACCCAAAACAACGCATCGACGCAGGAGAAGCAGGTGGAGTGGCCTATTGGTCAGCACATCATCCACTACTTCCAAGCATATTACTAGCCAATGTTCAATCTCTGGACAACAAGGTGGACGATATTAGGGCATGAGTTGCCTTCCAGAGAGACATCAGAGATTGTAACATTCTCTGTATCATGGAACCAAGGCACACTCCGGATATGTTGTCAGAGGCGGTACAGCCACCTGGTTTCTTCATGATTCGCACCGACAGAAACAAACACCTCTCTGGTAAGAAGAAGGGCGGGGGTGTATGCCTTATGATTAACGACTTGTGGTGTAATCATAACAACATACAGGAACTCAAGTCCTTTTGTTCACCTGACCTAGAATTACTAACAATAAAATGCCGACCGCATTATCTTCCTAGAGAATTATCTTCGATTATAGTCACAGCCGTGTATATCCCCCCCAAGCAGATACTGCAATGGCCCTGAAAGAACTTCACTGGACTCTATATAAACTGGAAACCATACATCGTGAGGCTGCATTTATTGTAGCTGGGGATTTTAGCAAAGCTAATTTGAGAACAATTCTTCCTAAATTCTATCAGTATATCGAATGTGCGACACGATTTAGTAGCACTCTGGATCACTGCTACTCTAACTTCCGCAATGCAACCAAAGCCCTCCCCTGTCCTGCATTCGGCAAATCTGATAATGACTTAATTTTATTGCTCCCCTGCTACAGGCAAAAACTTAAACAGGAAACGCCCGTGCTCAGGTCCATCCAACGCTGGTCTGACCAATCAGATTCCACGCTTCAAGATTGCTTCGATCACGTGGACTGGGATATGTTTCGCATAGCCTCGGTGCGCGAGTTTATTAGCAAGTGTATCGGAGATGTGGTACCCACTGTGACTATTAAAACGTCTCCAAACCAGAAACCGTGGATTGATGGCAGCGTTCACGCTAAACTGAAAGTGCAAACCACCTCTTTTAAACATGGCAAGGCGACTGGAAACATAACCCAATACAAACAGTGAAGCTATTCCCTCCGCAAGGCAATCAAACAAAGCATCAGTATACAGTCAAAGTAGAGTCGCAATTCAACGGCTCAAACAAGACGTATGTGGCAGGGTCTACAGTCAATCACGGATTACAAAAAGATAAACAGCCCCACCGTGGACACCGACATCTTGCTCCCAGACAAATTAAACAACTTCTTTGCTCGCTTTGAGGACAATACAGTGCCACTGACACGGCCCGCTACCAAACCAGCTACCAAGCCTATTTAAACGTTTTAACCCTCAAGGACCGCCGGACCAGATGGCATCCCTAGCCGCGTCCTCGGAGCATGCACAGACCAGCTGGCTGGTGTGTTTACGGACATATTCGACCAATCCATATTCCAGTCTACTGTCCCCACATGCTTCAAGATGGCCACCATTATTCCTGTTCCCAAGAAAGCTAAGGTAACTGATCTAAATTACTATTGCCCCGTTGCACTCACCTCTGTCATCATGAAGTGCTTTGAGAGGCTAGTCAAGGATCATATCACCTCCACCCTACCTGATAACCTAGACCCACTCCAATAGGTCCATTGACGATGCAATCGCCTGGGCAAGAGGAATACCTATGTAAGAATGTTGTTCATTGACTACAGCTCAACATTTAACACCATAGTACCCTCCAAACACGTCGTTAAGCTCGAGACCCTGGGTCTCGACCCCGTCCTGTGCAACAGGGTCATGGACTTTGACGGGCCACCCCCAGGTGGTGAGGGTAGGAAACAACATCTACACCCCGCTGATCCTCAATACTGGGGCCCCACAAGGGTGCGTTCTCAGCCCTCCCCTATACTCCCTTTACTCCCTGTTCACCCATGACTGCATGGCTATGCACGCTTCCAACTTAATCATCAAGTTTGCAGATGACACCACAGTGGTAGGATTGATTACCAACAACGACAAGACAGCCTACAGGGAGGAGGTGAGGGCCCTCGGAGTGTGGTGTCAGGAATATAACCTCTCACTCAATGTCAACAAAACAAAGGAGATGATTGTGGACTTCAGGAAACAGCAGAGGGAGCACCCCCCCATCCACATCGATGCGACAGTAGTGGAGAAGTTGGAAAGTTTTAAGTTCCTCGGCGTACACATCACGGACAAATTGAAATGGTCCACCCACACAGACAGTGTGATGAATAAGGCGCAACAGCACCTTTTCAACCTCAGGAGGCTGAAGAAATTTGGCTTGTCATCTAATCTAAATCATTCACAAACTTCTACAGATGCACAATCGAGAGCATCCTGTCGGGCTGTATCACCGCCTGGTACAGCAACTGCACCGCCCTTAACCACAAGGCTCTCATGAGGGTAGTGTGGTCTGCACAACGCATCACTGGGGAAAACTACCTGCCCTCCAGGACATCTACAGCACCCAATGTCACAGGAAGGCCAAAAAGATCATCAAGGACAGCAACCACCCGAGCCACTGCCTGTTCACCCCGCTATCATCCAGAAGGCGAGGTCAGTACAGGTGCATCAAAGCTGGGACAGAGAGACTGAAAAACAGCTTCTATCTCAAGGCCATCAGACTGTTAAACAGCCATCACTAACAGAGAGGCTGCTGCCAACATACAGACTCAAATCTCTGGCCATTTTAATGAATAGACTTAATAAAGGTATCACTAGTCACTTTAAATATTGTCACTTTAATAATGTGTATACATCCTCCACTACTCATCTCATATGTATATACTGTATTCTATTTCTATACTATCTACTGCATCTTGCCTATACCGCTCGGCCATCGCTCATCCATATATTTATATGTAAATATTCTTATTCATCCCTTTACATTTGTGTGTATTAAGTAGTAGTTGTGATTTTTTGGGGATTACTTGTTAGATATTACTGCATTGTCGGAACTAGAAGCACAAGCATTTCGCTACACTCTCATTAACATCTGCTAACCATGTGTATGTGACCAATAAAATGTGATTTGAGGTACATATAATCATGCACACGTGTACAAATCAGAATCACATGGACAGATACATGCATGTGCACATAGGTGGAAACATACTAAGGCAGACCCCCGCACATCTCTGATTCAGAGGGGATGGGTTAAATGCGGAATACACATTTCAGTTGAATGCATTCAGTTCAACAACTGACTAGGTATCCCCCTTTCCCTTTCATACAACGCACACACACACGGCACTCTGCACGCTAGAAGCCTTCTGATTGGTTGAGCAGTGTGGTGTGATTGGACTGATGCTAGATCCTCCTAGGCCATTCTAACTCACCTGCAACGCAATTGGCCAAACTGTTTTGTATGACATAGTGACAGTTTTCAATGCTGTACTGCTGCAGACTACTGAGAGAGTTTCTTTGTCCCTGAATGACTGAGGGTGCAGTGTAATTTGCACAACACTTCAGTTTATTACTCCACAAATAGTGAAAGTTAATTTATTTGAGAGAGTTTGAAATGGACTTGTGGCGACATGTCTTACTGAGGGCACGTACCATTGAATTAACTGTAAACCTTTAGAAATCTTGCCGCATTTTCTCTGATTAGATTGGGTGTCAATGGGGACAGAAACCGGCTGACTATGAGCACACCATTAGGTTGCTAGTGATATCAGAACATACTGTTGATTTATGACAGATGGAAGCAAGCCAATCAAACAGCCTTTCCACTGGGCACACACTGGTTGAATCAATGTTGTTTCAATGTAATTTGTCAACGTATTGTTACATGGAAATGAAAAAAGTAGTCAACCAGTACTGTTTTCATCTCATTTCAACCAGCATTGTAAACAATGAAATTAGGCTACAACTTCAATTTAAATACATTGACTTAACTTCTTCGATAAAGGGAGCGCTCTTCATTTTTGGATGAAAAACGTTCCTGTTTTAAACAAGATATTTTGTCACGAAAAGATGCTCGACTATGCATATAATTGACAGCTTTGGAAAGAAAACACTCTGACGTTTCCAAAACTGCAAAGATATTGTCTGTGAGTGCCACAGAACTGATGTTACAGGCGAAACCCAGATAAAAATCAAATCAGGAAGTACCACATTTTTTTAAACTGCCTCATTCCAATGACTCCTTATATGGCTGTGGAGCAGCTAGGAGTCAGCTTACGTTTTCCACGTTTTCCCCAAGGTGTCTGCAGCATTGTGACGTATTTGTAGGCATATCATTGGAAGATTGACCATAAGAGACTACATCTACCAGGTGGTCGCTTGGTGTCCTCCGTCGCAATTATTGCGTAATCTCCAGCTGCAGTATTTTTCCGTTTGCCTTTGATGAGAAACCGACTGCCAGGAATGATTTTTCATTGAATAGAATTGTGAAAAACACCTTGAGGATTGATTCTAAACAACGTTTGCCATGTTTCTGTCGATATTATGGAGCTAATTTGGAAAAAAGTTTGGCGTTGTGTTGACTGCATTTTCGTTTTATTTTCTTAGCCAAACGTGATGAACAAAACGGAGCTATTTCTCTTACACAAATAATATTTTTGGAAAAAATGAACATTTGCTATCTAACTGAGAGTCTCGTCATTGAAAACATCCGAAGTTCTTCAAAGGTAAATGATTTTATTTGAATGCTTTTCTTGTTTTTGTGAAAATGTTGCCTGCAGAATGCTAGGCTTAATACTATGCTAGGCTATCAATACTCTTACACAAATGCTTGTGTAGCTTTGGTTAAAGCATATTTTGAAAATCTGAGATGACAGTGTTGTTAACAAAAGGCTAAGCTTGTGTTTCAATATATTTATTTCATTTCATTTGCGATTTTCATGAATAGGAAACATTGAGTTATGGTAATGAGCTTGAGGCTATGATTACGCTCCCGGATACGGGATTGCTCGACGCTAGAGGTTAACCTGACTAACATGTTGTTACATCAATCTAATCTCAACATAAATCATCAGAACTATGTACTTTAAAATTGTGTAGAAAATTCTACAAAGAAATGTTACAAAAATTATACTGTATATTCAATAAGGGATAGTTGAGCCAAAACGGTAAATTGAGCCACCCTTGTTTCTAGAAAACCCTATACAAAATTAATAATTTGACTAAATATTTAGAAGAGATCATAATTTCATGGCGTCTGTGAAGGAAGAAACCACATGGAAAATGTGCTAAGCAAGTTAGGTCCAAAAAAAACTGATTTCCAGTCAAATTAATTTATTAATCCTAACCATAACCCTGGAAACAGGAGACAAGGGGCAGTCAGACATGGTTTTAACTCTAGACACAGAAAAGGTATAAAAAACACAGAGGGTACGGGGCAAAAGAGGACGAACAGCAGAGGGGCTAATGATCTTGGAGCGGGGTTAAAGGTCTTGGCTTCTGGGGTGTAACCGCTGCACTATAGCAGCGTGCTAGTGCCTCAGGCTTGACCTTCTTGGATACCGGTCAGTGCTGCGGAAGCAAAGTGACCCGGGCCTTACTGACGCACCTCCCAGAGGTCTAGGTACTCTGCATGGCTGGCGGAGAGGTCTGGGGCAAGGTCCGGACAAGCCCCCAGGAAGATGTCCCGGGTCAGGCAGAGCTGACTTCAGGCAATGAGTGTGGCAGAACGGACTCCAGCCCACGATGGCACAATTAGCCCAGTCAATGGAAAGATTGTCTCGCTGGAGCCAAGAGAATCCCAATACCACGGGAACCTGTAGAGACTCAACCAGCAGGAATTGGATCATCTCGCTGTGGTTCCCCAACACTCGTGGTTCCCCAACATGCATATTCTAGCATTTGGTCCTGAGAAATAGGCTGTTTACTTTGGGAACATTATTTTTCCAAACATAAAAATAGTGCCCCCTAGCTTCAAGAGGTTCAAAATAACATGGTAAATTGCTGGAGGAAGGTTGATTTGTTGCTAAATGACATTGTGATATAATTGCTGGATAACATAAACTGCGTCATTACATAGAATATACAATAACGCTGAGTTTATTTTATTTGAAAGGGACAGTGCACGTTTATCAGTTGTGTGTGTCTAATGGCAGGGGATTCCTATTAAGCATTTTGGGGAGACTTTTTGAAGAGAGACTGAATGGGTTTTAGAATTACCATTATTATTAGGTTTTGTTTTTAGTAAACGTTTGGGATTAGGGAGATTTCCATTTTCCTAGAGACACGATATCTTAAAGGGGTACACACATATAGAATATTAGAAGTTTTTGTTTTCTGAGTTTTAATTAAACACGCAAATTCTTTAGATAAAGGGTTCTTTAATTTGTCTAATATAATATGGAACACGACTGTAAAAGGGTGGTATAACCTTTGACCTCTATCATGGCTTTCCCTTGTGGTCTGATCAGCCTCAGGGGAGGGCCATTTGGATAATGCATTTGTGGTTATTTGTGATACTGATTTTAAGGTAAATTAATTATGATGGAGTTTTAGCTCTTTGACATAATTTTAGTTTGAACCACAGAGGAGAAAGTGGAATTGAGGCAGGACAAATTATGGGGAGCGGGGGAATAGACTCTAGTGAGGAAGACGTGATGAAGGTTTCGAATTGGTTACTATTGATTTGGTATTACAACAGGAACAGAAATCCTACTTATCATCGATAATAAATAGGGGAAGATATGGTACATTGAGGTTTGAACAGGACATATTTTAAGCAAATAGGGTAGGAAAATACATTGAGATAGAAAAATAGTGATTTTATAAGCATTGAGATTATTTTTGAAAATAAATAACTTGCAGTTCTTAGGGATGGTAAATTACTGTAGATAATGTATCCCACACTATGCAACATATATTAAAATTATTGATGAGAATGATTTAAGATTAACCCATGTTATTGTTAGATAAAATACAGTGGACTCCTGAAGGAGAGATTTCATTAGTACAGAAAGCATATGATATGGTTAGCATTCGTTTTGGCTTCATTTGTTCATTAGAAGATTTTATTTAAATAGTATAAAGTGGACAGGGATATATGACATCTGTGGTGATTCAGGATTATTGATAGGATCGAGATAACCTTAATTAACCTATGTAAGGACTTTAGAAATTGCTGGGAGAGCCAGGTATCAAAGGGGGGATGGGTAAGTTCTGGACTAGGATAGGACGGGGCCTAGGGGGCCTTGGATAGAACACTTTGTGGCCTATTGGATAATAAACAAATTTGTTTTAAATTTAAAAAAATTATAGCTAACAAGTAGGCATAGATCCGTTGACAATAGAGTTTACATTGATAGCATTGGAGTTCCAAGGGGAACTGGATGAGCTCTGGATTGGAATCAAGCATCTTATGGTGATAACAGCTGCAACTAGATTGATGGGATGTCAGGATAGAATAGCCTTGGATATGTTACTGGCTGAAAAGGATGGGGGGGTGTGAGGTTTCTTCCCAGAATGACACAGCTCCATACGGATCGGTGACCAAGGCCCTGGCAGAGAACTCTGGGGTAGATAATGCTCTAACAAATTGGTTTGATAGTGTGTTTGGAAAATGAATAAATGTCATGATCACTGTGTTGTGGGCAACCTTCACCTGTGTGACTGTGTTAGTTTTGTGCGGATGATTCCGGTGTGAAAGGTTCTCATTTCCAGGACTCTGGAGAAATCGATGAGACAACAGATGGTGAGATACGGGCCGATTCCGAGCTCTGACCAGTGGAATGATGAATACATTACTCCAGATCTAGTAGATGTACCCAGCTCCTTCAATCATGAGGAGCCTGTGTTACATGAGACCATTTCTAATGTTTAGGTTCTATCTTGTTTTGATGTTTAGACTGTTTCTTTGATGAAGATAACAAAAATCCTGATAAGAAGAGTTATGATTCTAATATAGGCCTAGAACAGTCAATGTAAATACATCTACTTCCGGCGCCGACAGAGATGGCCGCCTCGCTTCGCGTTCCTAGGAAACTATGCAGTTTTTTGTTTTTTTACGTGTTATTTCTTACATTAGTACCCCAGGTCATCTTAGGTTTCATTACATACAGTCGAGAAGAACTACTGAATATAAGATCAGCATCAACTCACCATCAGTACTACCAAGAATATGTTTTTCGCGACGCGGATCCTGTGTTCTGCCTTACAAACAGGACAACTGAGTGGATTCCATGCAGCGACCCAAAAAAAAAACAACTCCGAAAAAGAGGGAAACGAGGCGGTCTTCTGGTCAGACTCCGGAGACGGACACACCGTGCACCACTCCCTAGCATTCTTCTTGCCAATGTCCAGTCTCTTGACAACAAGGTTGATGAAATCCGAGCAAGGGTAGCATTCCAGAGGGACATCAGAGACTGTAACGTTCTTTGCTTCACGGAAACGTGGCTCACTGGAGAGACTCTATCCGAAGCGGTGCAGCCAACGGGTTTCTCCACACATCGCGCAGACAGAAACAAACATCTTTCTGGTAAGAAGAGGGGCGGGGGCGTATGCCTTATGACTAACGTGACATGGTGTGATGAAAGAAACATACAGGAACTCAAATCCTTCTGTTCACCTGATTTAGAATTCCTCACAATAAAATGTAGACCGCATTATCTACCAAGAGAATTCTCTTCGATTATAATCACAGCCGTATATATCCCCCCCCAAGCAGACACATTGATGGCTCTGAACGAACTTTATTTAACTCTTTGCAAACTGGAAACCATTCATCCGGAGACTGCATTCATTGTAGCTGGGGATTTTAACAAGGCTAATCTGAAAACAAGACTCCCTAAATTTTATCAGCATATCGATTGCGCAACCAGGGGTGGAAAGACCTTGGATCATTGTTACTCTAACTTCCGCGACGCATATAAGGCCCTGCCCCGCCCCCCTTTCGGAAAAGCTGACCACGACTCCATTTTGTTGATCCCTGCCTACAGACAGAAACTAAAACAAGAGGCTCCCACGCTGAGGTCTGTCCAACGCTGGTCCGACCATGCTGACTCCACACTCCAAGACTGCTTCCACCACGTGGACTGGGACATGTTTCGTATTGCGTCAGACAACAACATTGACGAATACGCTGATTCGGTGTGTGAGTTCATTAGAACGTGCGTTGAAGATGTCGTTCCCATAGCAACGATTAAAACATTCCCTAACCAGAAACCGTGGATTGATGGCAGCATTCGCGTGAAACTGAAAGCGCGAACCACTGCTTTTAATCAGGGCAAGGTGTCTGGTAACATGACCGAATACAAACAGTGCAGCTATTCCCTCCGCAAGGCTATCAAACAAGCTAAGCGTCAGTACAGAGACAAAGTAGAATCTCAATTCAACGGCTCAGACACAAGAGGCATGTGGCAGGGTCTACAGTCAATCACGGACTACAGGAAGAAATCCAGCCCAGTCACGGACCAGGATGTCCTGCTCCCAGGCAGACTAAATAACTTTTTTGCCCGCTTTGAGGACAATACAGTGCCACTGACACGGCCTGCAACGAAAACATGCGGTCTCTCCTTCACTGCAGCCGAGGTGAGTAAGACATTTAAACGTGTTAACCCTCGCAAGGCTGCAGGCCCAGACGGCATCCCCAGCCGCGCCCTCAGAGCATGCGCAGACCAGCTGGCCGGTGTGTTTACGGACATATTCAATCAATCCCTATACCAGTCTGCTGTTCCCACATGCTTCAAGAGGGCCACCATTGTTCCTGTTCCCAAGAAAGCTAAGGTAACTGAGCTAAACGACTACCGCCCCGTAGCACTCACTTCCGTCATCATGAAGTGCTTTGAGAGACTAGTCAAGGACCATATCACCTCCACCCTACCTGACACCCTAGACCCACTCCAATTTGCTTACCGCCCAAATAGGTCCACAGACGATGCAATCTCAACCACACTGCACACCGCCCTAACCCATCTGGACAAGAGGAATACCTATGTGAGAATGCTGTTCATTGACTACAGCTCGGCATTCAACACCATAGTACCCTCCAAGCTCGTCATCAAGCTCGAGACCCTGGGTCTCGACCCCGCCCTGTGCAACTGGGTACTGGACTTCCTGACGGGCCGCCCCCAGGTGGTGAGGGTAGGCAACAACATCTCCTCCCCGCTGATCCTCAACACTGGGGCCCCACAAGGGTGCGTTCTGAGCCCTCTCCTGTACTCCCTGTTCACCCACGACTGCGTGGCCACGCACGCCTCCAACTCAATCATCAAGTTTGCGGACGACACAACAGTGGTAGGCTTGATTACCAACAACGACGAGACGGCCTACAGGGAGGAGGTGAGGGCCCTCGGAGTGTGGTGTCAGGAAAATAACCTCACACTCAACGTCAACAAAACTAAGGAGATGATTGTGGACTTTAGGAAACAGCAGAGGGAACACCCCCCTATCCACATCGATGGAACAGTAGTGGAGAGGGTAGCAAGTTTTAAGTTCCTCGGCATACACATCACAGACAAACTGAATTGGTCCACTCACACAGACAGCATTGTGAAGAAGGCGCAGCAGCGCCTCTTCAACCTCAGGAGGCTGAAGAAATTCAGCTTGTCACCAAAAGCACTCACAAACTTCTACAGATGCACAATCGAGAGCATCCTGGCGGGCTGTATCACCGCCTGGTACGGCAACTGCTCCGCCCTCAACCGTAAGGCTCTCCAGAGGGTGGTGAGGTCTGCACAACGCATCACCGGGGGCAAACTACCTGCCCTCCAGGACACCTACACCACCCGATGTCACAGGAAGGCCATAAAGATCATCAAGGACATCAACCACCCGAGCCACTGCCTGTTCACCCCGCTATCATCCAGAAGGCGAGGTCAGTACAGGTGCATCAAAGCTGGGACCGAGAGACTGAAAAACAGCTTCTATCTCAAGGCCATCAGACTGTTAAACAGCCACCACTAACATTGAGTGGCTGCTGCCAACACACTGACACTGACTCAACTCCAGCCACTTTAATAATGGGAATTGATGGGAAATGATGTAAATATATCACTAGCCACTTTAAACAATGCTACCTTATATAATGTTACTTACCCTACATTATTCATCTCATATGCATACGTATATACTGTACTCTATATCATCGACTGTATCCTTATGTAATACATGTATCACTAGCCACTTTAAACTATGCCACTTTGTTTACATACTCATCTCATTTGTACATACTGTACTCGATACCATCTACTGTATCTTGCCTATGCTGCTCTGTACCATCACTCATTCATATATCCTTATGTACATATTCTTTATCCCCTTACACTGTGTACAAGACAGTAGTTTTGGAATTGTTAGTTAGATTACTTGTTGGTTATTACTGCATTGTCGGAACTAGAAGCACAAGCATTTCGCTACACTCGCATTAACATCTGCTAACCATGTGTATGTGACAAATAAAATTTGATTTGATTTGATTTACTGGTCTTTGAATAACTATAAATAGTTTTAATAAAAATAGATGTGTCCTTTTAATATTTTAATTAAAATAGATGTGTGCTTTTTAACATTCTAATAAAAATAGAGGTGTGATTGGATGGATAATATTTAGTCATAAGGTAATAATAATGTTATGGGATTTTTATGAATAATGACTAAATGATGTATATATTTAGCTTAGAATTATAACTAAACAGAATACTACTCTGTTACTGTATGAATGTAGGAATCTTATTATAATCATAATACTGAATATAAGGTGTGTAGTTTTAGTCAAGAATTAGAACAAGGACTTTCTGTTCCTTGTTAGAAACAAATGGAGCCATCATCAGACCGGCTGGAATACTGTGTTCCTTACAGGACATTCTGTCCCTAACCAGGGAGGAGAGAGACCTTGGGCCTGTAGTAGATTGTTTAACAGGTGGCAATATTGCCATATTATCTGAGAGGAGGAGGGACATTTATGATGAAATGTGAGGTATATAAACCAATGTACATGGTATTATGACCAGAGCTCTCGGGAATAAACACTATTGATTAATATTGAGACGGATCTTTGTCTATTTTATGCAAATAAGAATCTTACAAATTTTTAGAAATGGACAAAGTGTTTTGCTTTGTTATAATTGAATTGGTTAATGAACATATAGGAATTGAATTCCTCTAACAGTGTAGAAGTACGGTGGCTAGGAAAAACTCCCTAGAAAGATCAGAACCTAGAAAGAAACCTAGAGAGGAACCAGGCTATGAGTGGTGGCCAGTCCTCTTCTGGCTGTGCCGGGTGGAGATTATAACAGAACATGGCCAAGATGTTCAAATGTTCATAGATGACCAGCAGGGTCAAATAATAAAAATCACAGTGGTTGTCGAGGGTGCAACAGGTCAGCACCTCAGGAGTAAATATCAGTTGGCTTTTCATAGCCGATCATTCAGAGTATCTCTTCCGCTTCTGCTGTCTCTAGAGAGTTTAAAACAGCAGGTCTGGGACAGGTAGCACGTCCGGTGAACAGGTCAGGGTTCCAGAGCAGCAGGCAGAACAGTTGAAACTGGAGCAGCAGCATGGCCAGGTGGACGGGGGACAGCAAGAGTCATCAGGCCAGGTAGTCCTGAGGCATGGTCCTAGGGCTCAGGTCCTCCGAGAGAGACAGAGAGAGAAAGAGAGAGAATTAGAGAGAGCATACTTAAATTCACATAGGACACCGGAAAAGACAGGAGAAATACTCCAGATATAACAGCCTGACCCTAGCCCCCCGACACATAAACTACTGCAGCATAAATACTGGAGGCTGAGACAGGAGGGGTCGAGAGACACTGTTGCCCCATCCGACGATAGCCCCGGACAGGGCCAAACAGGTAGGATATAACCCCACCCACTTTGCCAAAGCACAGCCCCCACACCACTAGAGGGATATCTTCAACCACCAACATACCATCCTGAGACAAGTCTGAGTATAACCCACAAAGATCTCCGCCATGGCACAACCCAAGGGGGGGGGGGGGGGGGGGGGGCGACAACCCAGACAGGAAGTTCACGTCAGTGACTCAACGCATTCAAGTGACGCACCCCTCCTAGGGACGGCATGGAAGAGCAGCAGTAAGCCAGTGACCCAGCTCCTGTAATAGGGTTAGAGGCAGAGAATCCCAGTGGAGAGAGTGGAACCGGCCAGGCAGAGACAGCAAAGGCGGTTCGTTGCTCCAGCGCCTTTCTATTCACCTTCACACTCCTGGGCCAGACTACACCCAATCATAGGACCTACCGAAGAGATGAGTCTTCAATAAAGACTTAAAGGTTGAGACCAAGTCTGCGTCTCTCACATGGGTAGGCAGACCATTCCATAAAATGGAGCTCTATAGGAGAAAGCCCTGCCGTCTAAGCTGTTTGCTTAGAAATTCTAGGGACAGTTAGTAGTCCTACGTCTTGTTACATGTAGGTATGTACGGCAGGACCAAATCGTAAAGGTAGGTAGAAGCATGCCCATGTAATGATTTGTGGGTTAGCAGTAAAACCTTGAAATCAGCCTTTGCCTTAACAGGAAGCCAGTGTAGAGAGGCTAGCACTGGAGTAATATGATAAACTTTTTTAGTTCTAGTCAATATTCTAGCAGCCGTGTTTAGCACTAACTGAAGTTTATTTAGTGCTTTATCCGGGTAGCCGAAATGTAGAGCATTGCAGTAGTCTAACCTAGAAGTGACAAAAGTATGGATACATTTTTTTCTGCATCATTTTTGGAGTGAAAGTTTCAGATTTTTTCAATGTTACGTAGATGGAAAAAAAGCTGTCCTTGAAACAGTCTTGACATGTTCGTCAAAAGAGAGATCAGGGTCCAGAGTAACGCCGAGGTCCTTCACAGTTTTATTTGAGACAACTGTACAACCATCAAGATTAATTGTCAGATTCAACAGAAGATCTCTTTGTTTCTTGGGACTTAGAACAAGCATCTCTGTTCTGTCCGAGTTTAAAAGTAGAAGGTTTGCAGCCATCCACTTCCTTATGTCTGAAACACAGGCTTCCAGCGAGGGCAATTTTGGGGCTTCACCATGTTTCATTGAAATGTACAGCTGTGTGTCATCTGCATAGCAGTGAAAGTTAACATTATGTTTCCGAATGACATCACCAAGAGGTCAAATATATAGTGAAAACAATAGTGGTCCTAAAAAATAACTTTGAGGAACACCGAAATTTACAGTTGATTTGTCAGAGGACAAACCATCCACAGAGACAAATTGATATCTTTCCGACAGATAAGATCTAAACCAGGCCAGAACTTGTCAAGAGCTCTAACACCAATGGAAATGGAGAGGGGTTGAGTGGGGATGCCCAGCTCGGCCGCCAGGGTAACAGCCATGAGACTCACATCGGCCACTGAGTCGATGAGTACATGGAGAGACTTGGACTGGTCGCTCCACCGAAGGATGGCGCGGAGAAGGGGGCAAGCAAGGTGAGACGAAAATTATCTTTAAGGCTCACCAGAGTACTCACTCCAACGAATGAGCTAGGTCTCATGAAGGGACAGGTAGACACATAATGATCGGCAGAATCGCAATACAGATGACTCTGGGTCTCAAGTCTGCGTACGCGTTTGGCTGTAGACAACCTAGCCCTGCCGAGCTGCATCGGCTTGGGATGAGTTGAATCGGCAGTCTCGGGAGGCTCTTGGAGGGACTCGGATAAGCTCGGATCTTCTCGGGGATGTAGACGCCGGGAACTTCCAGAGTTCATCAGATGCAAGGTGGGATCCCTGAGTGAGCGATTGGGACCGCAATCGGACCTCCTCTCCCTCCTACGTTCCCGTAGCCAACCATCAATCCGGATGGTTGAAGCAATGACTGAGTCGAGATCCGTCGGTAGTTCTCGGACGGCCAGCTCATTCTTTACCTCCTCCGATAATCCGTGCAGGAACGTGTCGAACAGCGCTTCCGGGTTCCAGGGTTTCTCACTTCCGCCACGAATACCTCCAGACTGAGGCAGACGGCGGATTGTTGCACCCACATCGCCGTGGCCCAGGCGAGTGCCCTCCCAGACATCAGCTTAATAATGTACACTATCTTCGAGCGGTCCGAGGGGAACGAAGTAGCTCGAAAACAAGGGAGCACTGGGAGAGAAAGGCCCGGCAGGTTCTGGAATCTCCATCATAGTGCTCTGGGGGAGGTAAGCAGGGTTCCCGGTAAACCGGGGTGATGGCGCTGCTACCATCTGGAATACTGAGGGCTGGGAAGTTACCGTCGTTGTAGGCAACCCACAGAATTGTTCCCTCAATGCGTCCAATGCTAGGTTGTGACGTTCGGCCATGTCCTGGAAACCTTCTATCGGACCGCGAAGCAAATCCTTGTCTCTACTAATGATGGCTCCTTGGGAGGATATGGCTTTGCGGAACTGGTCCAAGTCTGCTGGGCCAGTCATGGCCAGTTCGTACTATCACATTTGAAGGTAAGACCCAGGTGCAGACAATGTTGAAGTAACAAAAGTAAATGAATTTGAACACAGGCAGGCAAAGGTACAGGACGGCAGAAAGGCTCAGGGTCAGGTCAGGCAAAGGTCGGTAATCCAGAGTAGAGGGCAAAGGTACAGGATGGCAGGCAGGCTCAGGGTCAAGGCAGGCAGAAAGGACAAAATTGGGAAAACTAGAAAATAGACAAGGCAGGAGCAAGGGGAAAATGCTGGTAGGTTTGAGGAACAAAACGAACTGGCAACAGACAAACAGAGAACACAGGTTACCCCATACCCGGGTAAGTTGTGCCAAGAGACCACTTTTTTGGGGCAATTTACATTAATTCTGATTATTTCCAGGGATACTCAACATCCTGAAATATATACAGTATCTTTGTTAGAAATAATACTATATTTTCCTTAACAGAGTGATGCTGAATGTAAAAAATATATATTTTGGGTGGTTGAAATTATATAGAATTTCTTATTTGACATACTTTATCTGACCTTGTTTCAATGTTGAAATACTTCGGAAAGTATTCAGACCCCTTGACTTTTCACCTTACAGCTTTATTATAAAATTAAAGAAATAGTTTTTTTCCTCATCAATCTACACACAATACCCCATAATGACAAAGCAAAACATTTTTTTAGAAATGTTTGCAAATGTATATAATAAAAAAAGGAAATATAACATTTAAATAATCAGACCCTTTACTCAGTACTTTGTTGAAGCACCTTTGGCAGTGATTTGGCAGTGATTACAGCATCGAGTCTTCTTGGGTATGGCACTGCATGTGTGGCACACCTGTATTTGGGGAGTTTCTCTCATTCTTCTCTGCACATCCTCTCAAGCTCTGTCAGGTTGGATGTGGAGCGTTGCTGCACAGCTATTTTCAGGTTTTCTCCAGATTTGTTTGATCAAGGTTCAAGTCCGGGCTCCACCTGGGCCACTCAAGGACATTCAGAGACTTGTAACGAAGCCACTCCTGCATAGTCTTGGCTGTGTGCTTAGGGTCATTATCCTGTTGGAAGGTGAACCTTTGCCCCAGTGTGAAGTCCTGAGTGCTCTGGAGAAGGTTTTCATCAAGGATCTCTCTATGCTTTGCTCCATTCATCTTTCCCTCGATCCTGACTAGTCTCCCAGTCCCTGCCGCTGAAAAACATCCACAAAGCATATTGTGTGTAGATTGATGAGAATTTGTTTTTATTTCACACGTTTTAGAATAACGTAACACAATTTGGAAAAAGTCAAGGTGCCAGAATACTTTCCGAAGACACTGTATGATATAACTAATAGATAGAATGGTGCCGGAGGGGTTGGCTGCCGTTTATTCGGGCTCTTAACCAATTTAGCTATTTTGTGTTTTTTTCTCATTGTTTGTAACTTATTTTGTACATAATGTTGACGCCACCGTCTCTTATGACCGAAAAGAGCTTCTGGACATCAGAACAGCGATTGCTCACCTCGAACTGGATGAAGATTCTTTCCAGAGATAACGCAATCTCGATCGCACTCCACACTACCCTTTCCCACCTGGACAAAAGGAACCAATGTGAGAACACTGATTATTGACTACAGCTCAGCGTTCAACACCATAGTGCCCAGAAAGCTCATCACTAAGCTAAGGACCCTGGGACTAAACACCTCCCTCTGCAACTGGATCATGGACTTCCTGATGGGCCGCCCCAGATGTTAAGGGTAGGCAACAACACATCTGCCACGCTGATCCTCAACTCCGGGGCCCCTCAGGGGTGCGTGCTTAGTCCTCTCCTATACTCCCTGTTCACCCACAACTGTGTGGCCAAGCACGATTCCAACACCATCATTAAGTTTGCTAACAACACAGGCCTGATCACTGACAACGATTAGACAGCCTATAGGGAGGAGGTCAGAGACCTGGCAGTGTGGTGCCAGGAAAACAACTTCTCTCTCAACGTGAGCAAGTCAAAGGAGATGATCATGGACGACAGGAAAAGGAGGGCCCCATTCTCATCGACGGGGCAGTAGTGGAACGGGTCAGAAGTTTCAAGTTCCTCGGTGCCAATATCACCAACAAACCTTCATGGTCCAAACACACCAAGAAAGGTGTGAAGAGGGCACGACAAAGCCTATTCCCCATCAGGAAACTGAAAAGATTTGGTATGGATCCCCAGATCCTCAAAAACCTCTACAGCTGCACCACTGAGAGCATCCTGACCAGTTGCATCACCGCCTGGTATGGAAACTGCTTGGCATCTGACCATAAGGCGCTACAGAGGGTACTCTACAGCCCAGTACATCACTGGGGCCAAGCTTCCTGCCATCCATGACCTATATACTAGGTGCTTTCAGAGAAAGGCCAAAAAATAGTCACCCAAGTCATAGACCGTTCTCTTTGCTACTGCACGGCAAGCAGTACTGGAGCACCATGCCTAGGTTCAAAAGGCTCCTCAACAGCTTCTACCCCTAAGACTGCTGAACAATTAATTAATGGCCACCCGGACTATTTACATTGTACAAATTACATCAACTAACCTGTACCCCAGCACATTGACTCAGTACCGGTACCCCCTGTAAATAGCTTTGTTATTGTTATTTTATTGTGTTACTTTTTATTTTATTTACTCTATTTCTTGAACTGCATTGTTGGTTAAGGGCTTGTAAGTAACCCTAACCCATTTCATGGTAAGGTCTACATCTGTTGTATTTGGCGCATGCGACAAATAAAATTTGATTTGGATTTTGATGTTCTCCAGCCTATCAGAGCTCTCATAACATGAACTGACATGCATTGTCCACCCAAACAAAGAATCAGACAATGAATCTAATACTGAAAGCATTAGCTACAGCTGACAAGCACTGCAGTTCATAAATTGTGGTGAGTAGGTGACTTAAAGAGAGACATTTCTTCAAAAATTAAGGAGAAGCAAGAGAGAGAGAGAGAAAGAGATAGCAAGCTATATTTTGTAGTATTTTTTCCACTTTAATTTACTTAGCTAGCAAATGCAGCTAATTTAGCCTACTCAAACACCAGGCTCAAACAGAGAGGGATGCTATGTTAGCTAGCTGGCTATGGCTATCCAATACTGGAACTCTTCCATGTCAAGGTAAGCTTTTGGTTTTAATTTATTTATTGCCACCGGGCCTGCTGGTGTAACTGCTAAACCGCTTACTGTACACCGTACTGCATGATTGTAGCGGGTTTACCAACACATTAGTGCTAGTAACTATGTTGACTGTGATGTTAGCTAATATAGTGACAATGATATAGGCTGTGTGTAGTGCATAGTGGTTATGGTATGACGGTTTGGCTTGGGAAGTGTTTTTGCCTGGCCACAGACAGCTGTTGTGTTGTGCACTGAAATACATAAACAAAGGTAAAAGGTGAAAAGAGGAGAGTGTGTAAGGCGAGATGGAATTAGCCAACGATTAATGTGATCATGCTGTTTGTATATCGCTGCTATGAATGTGACCTGTGTTTGCGGGTGATCATTTAGCTGATTCTGTTGAAAAACGTTTCTTAAATGGAAGCAAACAAAACGAAACAGGGATAAACATAGAGTACTGTACCTTATATTTGTCCAATAGAAACTTGCGGTTGCAACTATTTGGACTAATGATTACACCCTAAATCATCTAGATGCAGGCTAAAGTGTGCAAGGCAGTATTGAATGTGTCTGTCACCATGATTACTAAACATTTCTCTCGACCTGTGCACCTACGTTGTAAACTTTAATTCGTAAACTAGGTTGTAGCAACCTCATGATGGGTAGGGAAATTTGATTGTAGTAACCGAAATCTATTCATGTTACATTTAGTTGGGTGAATGGAATATGAATGACAGTCGCCCAATATGCTGTAATAGATAAGGCCATGCTCGTAAAAAAAAAAAATGGTCCTCCTTAATCTTAAAGGCACCAACCGCCACTGATTTTAATCTACATATCATGGTTCATTGGTCTCTTTTTTTCATGCAATACATGCTTTTTATTCTGCCAATGTTTCTACTCAAATGAATATTTACTAGTATATTTTACTTTTGTCACCCCCAAATCAGTCTCTGTATTCTTTGTTTTTTGTCCAGCTACAAATCTGTGAGCAGAAGAATGCCAACTTGGTGTTTGAGGACATCTTGAGCTGCGTCGTTTATGACCATTTTTTAGAATCTGACTGCGATTATAAACCAATTGACCCTTTTCATGTGGTGCAATGAGTGATATTCTGCTCTGATTACAGGATACTGTTACGGTCAATTATGTAGCTGTACCTGCCCTGGTTTACAATCAATGTCCTCCTACTGTCACACTCTGATCTGTTTCACCTGTCTTTGTGCTTGGGCGACACCTGGAGGGGGGTGGAGACATCTTCCCCATTATCCCCAGTGTATTTACACCTGTGTGCTCTGTCTGTATCCAGTTAGTTTTGTTCGTCAAGCCTACCAGCGGGTTTCCCCCTTGCACCTGCCTGTTTCTAGTTCCTGTTTTCTAGTTTTCCTGGTTTTGACCATTCTGCCTGCCCTGACCCTGAGCTTGCCTGCCTGTCGTTTATGTACCTTGTCACACCACCCTGGATTATTGACAACTGCCTCCCCTGACACTGAGACTGCCTGCCGTTCTGTACCTTTTGGACTCTGATCTGGATTTACTGACCTCTGCCTGTCCTTCACCTGTCATTTTGCCTGCCCTCTGTTTTAGTAATAAACTTTGGTTACTTTGACATTGTCTGCATCTGGGTCTTCCTTGAAACTTGATACCTACCACAAAAACAAGAAACCTGATCATAGCCTCAATTATAATGTGCCGCCTTGAAGCATCTGACTGTGCGTGCTATTCACTGCCTGCCAAAGCTGACTGAAAAAAAGAGACTTGGGAAGAGAACACAAACTGTCCTTATAAGGAATCAGGAACAACTTGTACTATTCTACTGCACATGTTACTATCCTCTGTCAAAGCTGAAACCCAACACCTCAAAAACATATGCATAGAAAAGCAACCTCTCTAATGACTGGGTTATATTCATACTCTAGTATAGCTCCTATCGTGTAGTCCGTGAAGCATTCCGCTATTATGGGACATACAGGAAGAAAGAAAGGGGTGCATTTTGTTCATTGTTATGTGACTGAAAATGGACACCACTGCAGTTAAAAACAGTAGGACACAGTGATCAGCCATGACCGGAAGGGAAGGGAAGGACCCTTGCGCTTTTCTTACAAGGAAACACTCTCCCTACAGCCAGACTCTTAAATAAACAATGTGCTCTATATCAGTACACTAATCTAACCCGTGCAACCGGGCATTTAAGGCTTAAAATTGTACCAGCTACATACCATGTACCATGAACCAGCTGTACTCTGTTGCAATTTACTACAGAAAATAGTCAGAACATGGGCTTACAAAAGATCCTGGACAAAAGCTGGGCATATACAAAGCATTTGAATATGACAATGATACACAAATAGCACAGGTCACCTCAACAGTGAACCTGGTCACTCTAGATTTTCTTCCAATGATTTACAATAGGACATATACAGTAGGGAGAGCTGTCATGACCTGCTTAGCTGAACTGCCCCTGTTTACAGTCTCACGTGAAACCAACCTGGACTCAGGGGTAGACATAACATAGTAAATGTACATTTAGCTCCCTCAACAAAAAAAAAAAAAAATATATATATATATATATATATATATATAGTAGTTGCAAAGTTGCTAAATAGCTAAAATGATAAAGTTGGCCAAATCCAATGTTTCATCAAATATATATATACAGTCGGGAGAACAAGTATTTGATACACTGCAGATTTTGCAGGTTTTCCTACTTACAAAGCATGTAGAGGTCTGTAATTGTTTATCATAGGTACACTTCAACTGTGAGAGGCGGAATCTAAAACAAAAATCCAGAAAATCACATTGTATGATTTTTAAGTAAATAATTTGCATTTTATTGCATGACATAAGTACAGTGCCTTGCGAAAGTATTCGGCCCCCTTGAACTTTGCGACCTTTTGCCACATTTCAGGCTTCAAACATAAAGATATAAAACTGTATTTTTTTGTGAAGAATCAACAACAAGTGGGACACAATCATGAAGTGGAACGACATTTATTGGATATTTCAAACTTTTTTAACAAATCAAAAACGGAAAAATTGGGCGTGCAAAATTATTCAGCCCCTTTACTTTCAGTGCAGCAAACTCTCTCCAGAAGTTCAGTGAGGATCTCTGAATGATCCAATGTTGACCTAAATGACTAATAATGATAAATACAATCCACCTGTGTGTAATCAAGTCTCCGTATAAATGCACCTGCACTGTGATAGTCTCAGAGTTCCGTCAAAAGCGCAGAGAGCATCATGAAGAACAAGGAACACACCAGGCAGGTCCGAGATACTGTTGTGAAGAACTTTAAAGCCGGATTTGGATACAAAAAGATTTCCCAAGCTTTAAACATCCCAAGGAGCACTGTGCAAGCGATAATATTGAAATGGAAGGAGTATCAGACCACTGCAAATCTACCAAGACCTGGCCGTCCCTCTAAACTTTCAGCTCATACAAGGAGAAGACTGATCAGAGATGCAGCCAAGAGGCCCATGATCACTCTGGATGAACTGCAGAGATCTACAGCTGAGGTGGGAGACTCTGACCATAGGACAACAATCAGTCGTATATTGCACAAATCTGGCCTTTATGGAAGAGTGGCAAGAAGAAAGCCATTTCTTAAAGATATCCATAAAAAGTGTCGTTTAAAGTTTGCCACAAGCCACCTGGGAGACACACCAAACATGTGGAAGAAGGTGCTCTGGTCAGATGAAACCAAAATTGAACTTTTTGGCAACAATGCAAAACGTTATGTTTGGCGTAAAAGCAACACAGCTCATCACCCTGAACACACCATCCCCACTGTCAAACATGGTGGTGGCAGCATCATGGTTTGGGCCTGCTTTTCTTCAGCAGGGACAGGGAAGATGGTCAAAATTGATGGGAAGATGGATGGAGCCAAATACAGGACCATTCTGGAAGAAAACCTGATGGAGTCTGCAAAAGACCTGAGACTGGGACGGAGATTTGTCTTCCAACAAGACAATGATCCAAAACATAAAGCAAAATCTACAATGGAATGGTTCAAAAATAAACATATCCAGGTGTTAGAATGGCCAAGTCAAAGTCCAGACCTGAATCCAATCGAGAATCTGTGGAAAGAACTGAAAACTGCTGTTCACAAATGCTCTCCATCCAACCTCACTGAGCTCGAGCTGTTTTGCAAGGAGGAATGGGAAAAAATGTCAGTCTCTCGATGTGCAAAACTGATAGAGACCTACCCCAAACGACTTACAGCTGTAATCGCAGTAAAAGGTGGCGCTACAAAGTATTAACTTAATGGGGGCTGAATAATTTTGCACGCCCAATTTGTCAGTTTTTGATTTGTTAAAAAAGTTTGAAATATCCAATAAATGTCGTTCCACTTCATGATTGTGTCCCACTTGTTGTTGATTCTTCACAAAAAAATACAGTTTTATATCTTTATGTTTGAAGCCTGAAATGTGGCAAAAGGTCGCAAAGTTCAAGGGGGCCGAATACTTTCGCAAGGCACTGTATTTGATCACCTACCAACCAGTACGAATTCTGTCTCTCACAGACCTGTTAGGTTTTCTTTAAGAAGCCCTCCTGTTCTCCACTCATTACCTGTATTAACTGCATCTGTTTGAACTCGTTACCTGTATAAAAGACACCTGTCCACACACTCAATCAAACAGACTCCAACCTCTCCACAATGGCCAAGACCAGAGAGCTGTGTAAGGACATCAGGGATAAAATTGTAGACCTGCACAAGGCTGGGATGGGCTACAGGACAATAGGCAAGCAGCTTGGTGAGAAGGCAACAACTGTTGGCGCAATTATTAGAAAATGGAAGAAGTTCAAGATGACGGTCAATCACCCTCGGTCTGGGGCTCCATGCAAGATCTCACCTCGTGGGGCATCAATGATCATGAGGAAGGTGAGGGATCAGCCCAGAACTACACGGCAGGACCTGGTCAATGACCTGAAGAGAGCTGGGACCACAGTCTCAAAGAAAACCATTAGTAACACACTACGCCGTCATGGATTAAAATCCTGCAGCGCACGCAAGGTCCCCCTGCTCAAGCCAGCGCATGTCCGGGCCCATCTGAAGTTTGCCAATGTCCATCTGGATAATCCAGAGGAGGAATGGGATAAGGTCATGTGGTCTAATGAGACAAAAATAGAGATTTTTGGTCTAAACTCCACTCGCCTTGTTTGGAGGAAGAAGAATAATGAGTACAACCCCAAGAACACCATCCCAACCATGAAGCATGGAGGTGGAAACATCATTCTTTGGGTATGCTTTTCTGCAAAGGGGACAGGACTACTGCACCATATTGAGGGGAGGATGGATGAGGCCATGTATCGTGAGATCTTGACCAACAACCTCCTTCCCTCAGTAGGAGCATTGAAGATGGGTCGTGGCTGGGTCTTCCAGCATGACAACGACCCGAAACACACAGCCAGGGCAACTAAGGAGTGGCTCCGTAAGAAGCATCTCAAGGTCCTGGAGTGGCCTAGCCAGTCTCCAGACCTGAACCCAATAGAACATCTTTGGAGGGAGCTGAAAGTCCGTATTGCCCAGCGACAGCCCCGAAACCTGAAGGATCTGGAGAAGGTTTGTATGGTGGAGTGGGCCAAAATCCCTGCTGCAGTGTGTGCAAACCTGGTCAAGAACTACAGGAAACGTATGATCTCTGTAATTGCAAACAAAGGTTTCTGTCCCAAATATTAAGTTCTGCTTTTCTGATGTATCAAATACTTATGTCATGCAATAAAATGCAAATTCATTCATACAATGTGATTTTCTGGATTTTTGTTTTAGATTCCGTCTCTCACAGTTGAAGTGTACCTATGATAAAAATTACAGACCTCGACATGCTTTGTAAGTAGGAAAACCTGCAAAATCGGCAGTGTATCAAATACTTGTTCTCCCCACTGTGTGTGTGTGTGTGTGTGTGTGTGTATGTATGTATGTATGTATGTATGTATGTATGTATGTATATATATGATTAAACATTGAATTTGGCCAACTTTATCATTTTAGCTAATTAGCAACTATTTTATATATATATATATATATATATATATATATATATATATATATATATATATATATATATATGTATATACATACATACATATACACACTTACAGGTGTCCTTACATTCAAAATCAAATAGCTAAACGATCCTTGGTATGACCATCTTAAAAACAATTCCATATTAAAATTTATTATTAATATCATGAATTTGGCATCCCATTTATGGTAACTACTTATTAACCAAAGATCCGATCAACCATGGGTGAATGATTATATACTGTACCTAGCTACATGATGATGTCCTTTGGTGGGCAAATCAGATCTCAATGTAACATACTGTACATACAGACTGACTGAACTCAAACATATCAACAAACACGTAATCGAGAAACAGTGCTATTTTCACTGAAACAAGGGAGCAATTTAATTCATTTTGTGGGTTATATTGACAAGAGGGGAAAAATGTCTCTTGCAAAATACAATTCCTTAGAATTTCATCATCTCCTGCTCGACATGCAGCCAGGCGCAACACAAAGGCAAACTGATTTTAAAATATGAGTCTCAATAAATCAGATCTCCAAGTTTGTTTTAACCCACAAAGCACTTTCATGTGTATCGCTAGTATCTTTAAGACACCCAGCTGTACAACTACACAGTTTAAACCCTGTGACAAGTTTCACTGGAGAAGGTCATAAGGAAAGACAAAACAATATTGTGACCTTACTACGCCCGATAAGCACACTCAAATCGAATGATTGTCACTCACAATGTGAGACACTGAAGGTGTGGTGGAAGGAAGGGGAAAGGTCATCAATAAACTTTCCTTGGCCAAAGACAACTTAAGGCATGCCCAAGGCTGCTGTTACGTATTAGCGTGTCGTGGGGCATACGTAAACCTTGCTCCACAGTAAATGACACAGACAATTCCAATGAGGACAGCTCTCTGTTTGTCTTTACTCTATTGGTCCAATCCCAATGGATATATTGTGCTATCACTGACTCAACAATATAATGTTGAGAATGTCAGGCCATCTGTTTGTGAGCTGAACCTGAAGCACAGGTGGGTCATGCAGCCAGACATTGAACCAAAACACACAATCTACATAAAAATGGCTAAAAAGCAACAAATGTGACATTTTGGAATGGCCTAGACAAAGGCCAGACCTAATCCCAATTGAGATGTTGTGGCAAGCAATTCATGCTTAAAAACCCACAAATGTTGCTGAGTTACAGCAAATCTACATGGAACTGCCAAAATTCTTCCACAACGACGTGAGAGACTGATCAACAACTACAGGAAGCATTTGGTTGGAGTCATTGCAGCTAAAGGTGGCACAACCAGTTATTGAGTGTAAGGGGGCAATTACTTTTTCACACAGGGGCATTGGGTGATGTATAACTTTGTTTATGAAATAAATTAAATTAAATACATGTGTAATTGTTGTGTTAAATAAGTTCACTAAACTTCCCTTTATCTATCATTAGGTATTGGTTGAAGATCTGACAACATTCGGTATCAAAAATATGCCAAAGTAGAGACCATATGAAAGGGGGCAAATACTTTCTCACGGCAATGTACATAGGTGTACTTTACTGTGCAGCAATATGTGCTTATATGGTTTACCACAATTGCTGATCTAAAATAGATTGGATCGTTGTTACAGAATTGCCAACAGTGTGTCAGGATTGTTTATGCCAGTACAGTCACACACATGCACAGACACGTACACACACACACACATACACACACGTACACACACACACACACACGCACACACACACACGTACACACACACGTACACACACACGGACACACACACACACACACACACACACACACACACACGTAATGAAACTGTTGTCTAGCTTTGTGCACCAAAGACATGCATGAGTATGTCTGGCAGACAGAAATGCGTGTGGGTTTTGAAGACTCTTCCACAATCTGTTTGCTTTTGTCATATTATTTTCTGTGACGAGGTCAACATACTTAAACTCCAATACTCTGAGATTGTTGTTGATGCAATGGATAAAACGTTGAACTGAGCACTTTAGGCCTCGCTTTGACCCAAAGATGTACAAATAATTACATGGAGAGAGAGAAAAAAAATGCCCCTTTCCACTCCACACTGCATTGAGCCCCAGTGAGACTGAGATTAAGGCCTGATCATGTATCTGATGGTAGCAGAGCAGTTTTCACAGAACCATTCGCCTGGTGGTGTAGTCCTAATCCCAACAAATCCTTTATTTTCCGCTGAACAGCGTGGTTGGATTTGCTTCTAATAAAAGGGGTAAAGGGAGAAAAAGAAGAAACTGTTGCGTCTGTCAGTTTGCGATTGCAAAGAATGTCATCACTGGGAATGATTGACTGTAATCTGTACAAAGTAATCAAATCAGAATGATGCACACCAGGCAAGGATGACGCATGTTCCCCGAGCACCTGTTCTTGGTGTGCGTCTTGGGACTGGTGGAGCAATGGGATCACTGTCCCAGAGGGCATAGAGTTTTGGGGGGTGGGGAGGGGATGGTGGAAGGGTGTAGATCAGCTTAAAGTGGCTCTGACGAAACTGTAATGCCCCAAATGCCTAGATTGGACAGGAGTATGTTTTCATACGTTCTTGGTGTGCATCTTGGAGCTGGTAGAGATGTATGATCACGGTCTCAGAAGGCAGAGGTTCTTCGGGGCACAGAGTGGCACAGGTGAGCATGGGGTGGCTCTGAAAAAACTGTAACGCCCCAAATTCCTAGATGGGACAGAAGGTTTGCCTTACTTGTTGATGGTTCAGTTGAGACACATGAAATAACCAGACAGTGACATTGAACGGAAACATCACCATCATAAAAAACACATGCATGAGGACTTCAGCATAAAGTCTCAGTGCACTAGAGCCAAAACTATAAATGTAACTCTCCAAAAATAACTTTGAGACCTAATAAACCTGACTTCAGTGTATCACATGGAACGTCTGGCCCTTTATACAGTAAAGCACTGAGTAACATTGAAGGCTGCACTTAACACCCTTTTCAGATTATGACCGGTTTTGTACTGAAGGAAAATTAAAGTGTACGAGATGAATGATTCAATCAGTCGTCATGTGAAAAGAACAACTCTACTACTTTGTTGGAGAACCTATGTCAACAGCAGCAAGGTGAAACAATGGAGATTACTACTTGTGACCAGACGGCCCATAATCTCCCTGCAGATATATTACTTCAACCTTAATGACGACTCAAGGATAAATACATGTTATCTGGGCATTTTTCATCCTTTCAGTGATGTCATCAAAGTAGTTCTTAAAATATATGTATCTATCACATCACTCACTATCAATGTGAAACTGGGTGTGTAACGCAAACCTGGTTCAATAAAAATATTATGTAAGCACTGTACTTTAGAACGATGAGCTATTTTTGTTGCTGTGATGTGACACTTTACCAAACTCTTACAGCGATGTTAAAATAGTTCAAATTTGAGAACCCATGCCAGAGAAGAGCAATAGTCATTGAGCTATTCTCCACCTGTCATGCTTTGCTCAGCAGTTATAGTGCACCTGCGCTTAATTGTTACAATTACATTTAGTTCAATTTAAGTAAGTTTGTTCCCGAGTGGCGCAGTGGTCTAAGGCACTGCATCTCAGTGCTTGAGGCGTCACTACAGACACCCTGGTTCGAATCCAGGCTGCATCACAACCGGGCGTGATTAGGAGTCCTATAGGGCAGCACACAATTGGCTCAGCGCCGTCCGGGTTTGGCTGGTGTGGGCAGTCATTATAAATAAGAATTTGTTCTTCACTGACTTGCCTAGTTAATTAAAGGTTACATAACAAAGTCACCCCCCCCAAAAAAATCGTGACATTTATGGGAAAGGTGAAGACGTTAAGGAAAAAGATGGACAAGCATTTACATTTCAGTCATTCTTATCCACAGCATATTACAGTTGTGAGGGCATACATCTTTGTACTGGTCCCCCATGTCAATCAAACACACAATGCTGTACCAGCTCAGCCACACGGAAGCTGCTATCGCCAGGTTGTTTGGATGATGACACCTCACCTCTTACATGGATAGCATAGATTTATTTTATAGACAGTAGCCTCCACTGGGCCCTAACTGGTTGAATCAATGTTGTTTCAATGTAATTTGCCAACGCATTGTGATGTGGAATCTTGTCATGCCCTGGCCATAGAGAGGCTTTAATTCTCTATTTTGGTTAGGCCAGGGTGTGACTAGGGTGGGCATTCTAGTTTCTTTATTTCTATGTTTTCCATTTCTTTGTTTTTGGCAGAATGTGGTTCCCAATCAGAGGCAGCTGTCTATCGATGTCTCTGAGTGGGAATCATACTTAGGTAGCCTTTTTCCCACCTGTGTTTTGTGGGTAGTTGTTTTCTGTATAATTTATTTGCCTTACAGAACTGTTCGTTTTTTCTCTTTGTTATTTTTGTTTGAGTGTTTTTTGAGGAATAAAGAATCATGAACACTTACTACGCTGCACTTTGGTCCACTCTTTCCGAAAAGAGCCGTGACAGAACTACCCACCACCAAAGGACCAAGCAGCGTGGCCAGGAGCAGGGATCCTGGGCCCGGGAGAAGAGGGAGTGGAGGACCTCATGGACATGGGAGGAGGTTATGGCAGGGGACAAGACCCAAGACGATACCAGGAGTCACCGCAACAAGGCAAGCACGAGAGGCAGCCCCAAAAATGTTTTGCGGCGGGCACACGGAGAGAGTGACAGAGTCATGGTTCAGACCTGAGCCAACTCCTAGTGCTACCGTGGGGAGCGAGTGTGGCCGTGCTAGAGTGGGCATTCAGCCAGGACAGATTGTGCCACCTCAGCATTCCTGGCCTCCGGTGCGTCTCTTTGGCCCATGTTATTCTGCGCCAGCTCTACACACGGTGTCCCCGGTTCTCCAGCAAAGCCCAGTGTGGCCTGTTTCAGCTCCCGGTACTTGCTGGGGTAATGGGGGTATACAGCCAGGATGAGTTATTCCAGTTCTGCTCTCCAGACCTCCGGTGCGCCTCCATGGTCCAGTGTGTCCTGCGCTGGCTCTACGCACTATGCCTACATTGCGCCGTCATAGCCCAATGCGTCCTGTGCCAGCTCTCCACACTCACCGAGCTAGAGTACGTATCCAGCCAGGACGTTTTGTGGCAGCTCCACTCACTAGGCTGCCAGTATGTCTCCTCAGTCCGGTGAGACCTGTTCCGGCTCCACATTTGAATCCTCCAGCGTCGATCCGCGGCCCGGAGCCTCCAGCGTCGATCTGCGGCCTGGAGCCTCCAACGTCGATCCGCGGCCCGGAGCCTCCAACGTCGATCCGCGGCCCGCAGCCTCCAGCGTCGATCCGCGGCCCGGAGCCTCCAGCGTCGATCCGCGGCCCGGAGCCTCCAGCGTCGATCCGCGGCCCGGAGCCTCCAGCGTCGATCCGCGGCCCGGAGCCTCCAGCGTCGATCCGCGGCCCGGAGCCTCCAGCGTCGATCCGCGGCCCGGAGCCTCCAGCGTCGATCCGCGGCCCGGAGCCTCCAGCGTCGATCCGCGGCCCGGAGCCTCCAGCGTCGATCCGCGGCCCGGAGCCTCCAGCGTCGATCTGCGGCCCGGAGCCTCCAGCGTCGATCTGCGGCCCAGAGCCTCCAACGTCGATCCGCGGCCCGGAGCCTCCAGCGTCGATCTGCGGCCCGGAGCCTCCAGCGTCGATCCGCGGCCCGGAGCCTCCAGCGTCAATCCGCGGCCCGGAGCCTCCAGCGTCGATCAGCGTTTTTTGAGGAATAAAGAATCATGAACACTTACCAAGCTGCGCTTTTGTCCACTCATTCCGACAAGAGCCGTGACAAATCTGGAAAATTTTGATTTGCAAAAAGTGATCAACGTAAACGGTTGTTTTGAGTGTGACATTCCAATATAATATTAGGAAGGTGTATGTATATACTAGTGTGTATAGACAATATGGACAGTATAAGAATATAAAATGTGTGTACAGCAGTAGTTATATGATGAGCCTTGACGAGAACACAGAACACAGTAGAACACAGTATATACATATGAAGTAGGTAAAGCAGTATGCAAACATTATTAAAGTGAACAGTGTTCAATGACTATGTACATACAGTTGAAGTCGGAAGTTTACATACACTTAAGTTGGAGTCATTAAAACACATTTTTCAACCACTCCATAAAGTTCTTGTTAAAATAAAGTGGTGATCCTAACTGACCTAAAACAGGGAATTTTTACTAGGATGAAATGTCAGGAATTGTGAAAAACTGAGAATAAATGTATTTGGCTAAGGTGTATGTAAACTTCCGACTGCATGTCTGTTATGGGATTTTTAAGAATGACTAAATGATGTATACATTTAGCTTAGAATTATAACTAAACAGAATACTACTATGTTACTGTATGAATGTATGAATCTTATTATAATCATAATACTGAATATAAGGTGTGTAGTTTTAGTCAAGAATTAGAACAAGGACTTTCTGTTCCTTGTTAGAAACGAATGGAGCTATCATCAGACTGGCTGGAATACTGTGTTCCTTACAGGACATTCTGTCCCTACCCAGGGAGGAGAGAGACCTTGGGCTTGTAGTAGATTGTTTAACAGGTGGCAGACAAATCTGAGAAGGCTTGTGAACTACACTGCTCAAAAAAATAAAGGGAACACTTAAACAGCACAATGTAACTCCAAGTCAATCACACTTCTGTGAAATCAAACTGTCCACTTAGGAAGCAACACTGATTGACAATAAATTGCACATGCAAATGGAATAGACAACAGGTGGAAATTATAGGCAATTAGGAAGACACCCCAATAAAGGAGTGGTTCTGCAGGTTGTGACCACAGAACACTTCTCAGTTCCTATGCTTCCTGGCTGATGTTTTGGTCACTTTTGAATGCTGGCGGTGCTTTCACTCTAGTGGTAGCATGAGACTCAGGTAGTGCAGCTCATTCAGGATGGTACATCAATGCGAGCGGTGGCAAAAAGGTTTGCTGTGTCTGTCAGCGTAGTGTCCAGAGCATGGAGGTGCTACCAGGAGACAGGACAGTACATCAGGAGATGTGGAGGAGGCCGTAGGAGGGCAACAACCCAGCAGCAGGACCGCTACCTCCGCCTTTGTGCAAGGAGGAGCAGGAGGAGCACTGCCAGAGCCCTGCAAAATGACCTCCAGCAGGCCACAAATGTGCATGTGTCTGCTCAAACGGTCAGAAACAGACTCCATGAGGGTGGTATGAGGGCCCGACGTCCACAGGTGGGGGTTGTGCTTACAGCCCAACACCGTGCAGGACGTTTTGCATTTGCCAGAGAACACCAAGACTGGCAAATTCGCCACTGGCGCCCTGTGCTCTTCACAGATGAAAGCAGGTTCACAGACGTGACAGAGTCTGGAGACGCCGTGGAGAACTTTCTGCTGCCTGCAACATCCTCCAGCATGACCGGTTTGGCGGTGGGTCAGTCATGGTGTGGGGTGGCATTTCTTTGGGGGGCCGCACAGCCCTCCATGTGCTCGCCAGAGGTAGCCTGACTGCCATTAGGTACCGAGATGAGATCCTCAGACCCCTTGTGAGACCATATGCTGGTGCGGTTGGCCCTGGGTTACTCCTAATGCAAGACAATGCTAGACATGTGGCTGGAGTGTGTCAGCAGTTCCTGCAAGAGGAAGGCATTGATGCTATGGACTGGCCCGTCCGTTCCCCAGACCTGAATCCAATTCAGCACATCCAATTGAGCACATTACATCAAAGTTGGATCAGCCTGTAGTGTGGTTTTCCACTTTCATTTTGAGTGTGACTCCAAATCCAGACCTCCATGGGTTGATAAATTTGATTTCCATTGATCATTTTTGTGTAATTCCCTTGTCAGCACATTCAACTATGTAAAGAAAAAAGTATTTCATAAGAATATTTAATTCATTAAGATCTAGGATGTGTTATTTTAGTGTTCCCTTTATTTTTTTGAGCAGTGTATATTACCTTTGTATCTGAGAGGAGGAGGGACATTTATGACAAAATGTGAGGTATATAAGCCAATGTACATGGTATTATGACCAGAGCTCTCGGGAATAAACGCTACTGAATCATTTTGAGACTGATCTTTGTCTATTTTATGCAAATAAGAGCCTTACAAATTCTTAGAAATGGACAGTGTTTTGCTTGATTGCAATTGAATTGGTTAATGAACATATAGGAATTAAATTCCTCTAACAATGTCAGCAGTTTCTAAGGTGCGTGGTAGAGTACTGGGTGGTAGTGGGCAAGTAAAAGTGACTAAGGTTCAGGGCCGGCTAGTGGTGATTATTTAACAGTGATGGCCTGGAGATAGAAGCTGATTATCAGTCTCTCCGTCTCAGCTTTGATGCACCTGTACTGGCTCCCCCTTCTAGATGATAGCGGGGTGAACAGGCCGTGGCTCGGGTGGCTGAGGTCCTTGATCATCTTCTTGGCCTTCCTGTGAGGCAGTGTGCCCCCGTGATGCATAACCATACTCAATAAGTCATATGTATGAAAATGTATGCACTCACTACTGTAAGTTTCTCTGGATAAGAGCATCTGCTAAATGACTCAAACGTAAAAATGTAACACATTTGGATGACAACTAAACCAAAAATCTGGCAGTTTTTCATGGTTGTGCTTTTAGATGTTTGCAAGCTTAGTGATAACACATTGGGAAACTTCCCAGTTGTCTTTTTGAGTGGGTGAATGAAGGTTGAAATTTCATTGATCAATGTCTTAACAAACAATGACTCATATTTCCACGTTGAAATTACATGGTGTGCCCAATGGGTACATGCTTTTCATGGATGATCTGTGGACATTTGGCAGAACAGTCAAACCTACGTGGTCTACTGATGTGAGTTTATGGTTAACTTGAGTATATTCATCTCAGATGGCAAATGCTATTGACTTTGTATTGGCTGTGTGTTAATTTTTAGCCTTGAGTAGGGATCTCCACCTAATGCAGGCTTGTTCTGCACACACAGTACTGTTGGCCAGGGATTGCCCTCCAGTGGCCACTGTTGATAGGAATTATGGAAATAGGAGACATATTTGGGTCAACACGGAGCAGGATGATACTACAATGCCAAACAGGTGGCTCAGTGTGGCATGGCTCCCGAGTGGCGTTAAGGGGTCTAAGGCACTGCGTCGCAGTGCTAGAGGCGTCACTACAGACCCTGGTTCGATCCCGGGCTGTATCACAACTGGCCATGATCGGGAACCCCATAGGGCGGCGCACAATTGGCCCAGCGTTGTCCTGGTTAGGGTTTGGCCGGGGTAGGCTGTCAATGTAAATAAGAATGTGTTCTTAACTGACTTGCCTGGTTAAATAAAAATTTAAAAAGTTTTTTTTAAATGGCCTGGTGCTGTACATCATTGTCATCATTACACAGAAAGGGCCGCACAACTACACTGTAGTAAAGAGGTACAGAAAACTATAGTGGTAGAGAACCTACAATATTTGAGCCCAAGTTTGTTATTCAGCCTTCGCAAATGCTCTTCCCAGACAGAAATAGATGGGCTTTGGGCATTCCCTTAGCCAACTACCTCAACTCTATATTTTTATACAACGACTGACTGTTTCCTTGTTGAGATTCAATTGGCACATGCGCATTTTCGCTGAGTTGCCATCTTCGAGCAACAGCAATAAGGAAACAGTCGATGGTTATACTTGATTAAAAATTATGATTGTTTTATAAAAAACGATACATTTCAGCAAACAAAAAGGCACACAACAACAGAGGACAAACATAGGTACACGGTAAGGGTTTAAGGAGTCAAATGTTAATTTCAAAACTCTAGTCTGCGCTCAACTCCATGGAGGAGTGGAGCTCAACTCCATGGAGGAGTAGAGTGACGTACTTGGCAAGGCTGAGGATGGTGACTTGTTTCCAAAACACTTGATTGTGTTGCCATTATTGCGACTGCTACTTGCACTATACAAAACAATTATCTTACCCTCTGACTGGATGGCTAAATGCACAGTGAGTCTGTATTGAAAAGACCCAACGTGCTCTCATTTTGTTTTTCTCCAACTCTCCAATTATCTATCAGAGTCATTCCAAAGCTGGCAAAGAGGGAATTTAATTTAACATACAAATGCTCATTGAGTAATCTAGTTTTTTGGGGGGGCAGCGCTGAAGTATCAGATTGAAAAAGGGTCATGCTTGGTTGAGTGGAGGATCATGTTATTTTGTTTTGGGTTGTTGCTTGGGGGGCTATGAACTTTCAATGAGCAATGTCAAATTCCTTGTGTGCAAGAACCAAGAGAGCTCTCTTTATAAGAACCATATGCTCCTCTGATGTTTCAGGAGAAAAGCAAAACTGACCTCATAACACACAATACAATGTCCCTCTTTCTGTTATGGTCTATAGTACACTAACTTCCTCTGTTGCAATTTTCTTCTTTGTCCCTGTACCTTCCCAAGACCAGCGACAAAAACACACCCAAACACACTCACAGGTTCTTTCTCCTCGAACAAAGCCTCAAAATTACCTTGATCAGTTTTCCTTCACTGTTCCCTTGAAATTACGTTTTTTCTCCTTTAGTTCCCTATTCTCAATGTTCTAGTCTCTTTTGTGCAATCACCTCCCTTGCTAAAGAGAAATAAAGAGCAACTGACTGAGGTAAAGACTCACAGGTACTCTCAACCAGACACACACTCATCTCACACACACACTCATCTCTCACACACACTCATCTCTCACACACACTCGTCTCTCACACACACTCGTCTCTCACACACACTCGTCTCTCACACACACACACAGAGTCCCAGGTTGCCCACTACACCGTGGGAACTGCATTGGTCAAAAGTAGCTACAAAGAAGCTGTGAGAAGGGACTTCAATATAAACCATTAATTGTCCTTCCTAGCAGACCCAATTCAGACAGTTGGCACACAGTAGTCTTTTCCGTGTAACTTCACCCAGGTCACCCGAACTGAGCAGGACTGGGAGCCTCCAGGTCCCTGAGAGGATAGATGCCTCAAAAACACCATTATTCAGGATACCCAGCTCCAGGCACACAATGGTAAAAACATCTTAATTAAACCCTAATACAATGACAACAACAGGTGCTTTATGTACCCGGAGATTTGAGTGGACAACACTTGAACGTGAGCCATGGTGGTGACCCACGACAGCCAGTGCAGCGCAGTACAGTGAGTCTGGCTCTGGTGACTTCTGCCTACCGGTGGATCAGATTAACCTTCCCATCATCCGGTTCTGTTTGTCCTCTCCTTGCATATTGCTTTTAAAAGTCAGTCTTTTAAAAGTCAGTCTTCTTGATCACACACTTCAATTGGCAACACTCAGAACTAACTGGATGAAAGATTACTTTGAACCTGCACCTTTTAACCCTGGTGAGCCTTGATGACAGTTGAGTCACAAACAGATGTTGTATTTTGGCAGGGTCAGGGCATCCCAGAGGGCTACTGTAAATCTTTAACTACTATGGCTTGTAAATACAGTTGGACTCCACATGCTCACCCTCAACCTGTTCTGTTCCACTCAACAGTTATTCATTTAATTGAAAGACGTGGGACAAAACACTGCAGATCAGAGGTGAGTTTCCTGAAAGCTTCGTAGCACTAAGTTCATATTTCTTCCAATGCCTACAATGTAGTGGTGAGTACACGATCTGAGTATTATGAAGCTTTCCAGAATCCCACCCCTGTTTGATATTGATCTCAGTCTTCATGACTCAAACCTGCCTGTCAGTGCCTGACTATGCAATGGGCCTCACAAGACGTTGACTGGTCTGGTTAAAAAGATGGTGTGGTGTAAAATTGACATGAAAGAATGTAGCTATGCTGCAACTGCCGTTTAGTAGAGCAGTTGTGTACAACCAGGTTGTTTTGCACTGGGTCAAGGAGAGGCTAGGGTTAACTTGTTTAAAAAGTCTGGTAAAGTAGTGATAAGGGTATGGGAAACCCAGTCAATACCTCTAGGGGAATGGATAAGGACTATACCCTGAGAGGAAAACACAGAAATATTGTCAGATGGATAGAGCAGTAGTAGTATTAGTAGTAATGATTGTTGTAGAAATAACAATGTATTAGTTCTAACAGCAAAATAAACTTTTACACCTGCTCATGCCACGCCCTCTATTGCTCACCCTGTGTCTCCTTGACCTGCTGCCACTCCCCCAGTGCTCGCTCGCTCCCTCTGTGTGTGTGTGTGTGCTGGAGTCAGAGCAGATCCCCACCAGTTGCAACTTGTTCCATTATCAAGACCTCTACAAATGCTCAGCCCTGCCTCTTCCACACTGCCAGATTGTAGCCTCTGCTCAGTCAGTCTGCGTTTTAGCCATTGGCTCACACATTGATTCTGTTTTCATGTTGTGCCCGTTTTTCCTTGCCTGACGCTGTTTTCTCTCCGCTACAGTTCCGTCCGCTCTGACTCTGGTCCCGGTCTCCAGTACCACGTCTCGTCAGTCCTGCCACCCTGCTCAGAACCACCACTCCACTTCTTCCTTGGATTCTGCTCCGGACCTGCTTACCCAGCCCCAACTCCCCTTGCTCCAGCCTCAGCCTCATAACCTGGCATCCTGCAACCCGCCCAAGCTTCCCCTGGCCTGCACCCCATCTTTCCAACAAATACCTTGTATACCTTATCCCAATCTCCTCATCTGAGTCTGCTCTTGGGTTCACCTACTAACAAGAAACAATGCTAAGTAGTAGTTGTGGAAAGAGTACAGTAAACTGATTAAACTAATTTAGATTTGGTGCAGGATCTTTTCTATGAAGTACAGTACCGAGCACAACACCAGACTTCCACTCGCATCCAGTCCCTTCAACCCTCACTGTGCTGTATAAACTGTCATGGTAATCTCACATGGAGAACCTGGAGTGGATTAACGTATATTCAAACAGAGAGATGCTCTGTGCATGTTAACCGTAATACCATGTCTGTGATCTGCCGCATGGAGAATGAGGCATCGAGAGAGGGAGGTGTCACTAAATGGCCAATGCCATCACGGGCGAAGGTCTCAAACCGAATGAGACACCATGAAATGCCACTCGGAAGCCCATTGTGTGGCCAATGATAATGAGGATTTCCATCCATGTGTGCTGTGAATCTGTTATATAAGAGGGTCTTGTTTATTCATAGTGTTTTCAATTTGTGCAAAATCCCCCTTTGGATTTCAATGGCTTCATTATTGGGGCCCGGTTAAAGCCTCTTTCAAACTTCAAAACATAAGAAGTCTTCCCTCCCTCGCCTGGTCAGGCACACTAACACTGGCCTGGTGGCCTGAAATTAAATTACACTGACTGTACGTGCTTCAAAGTATTTTTCTGCTGGAGTATATGGTACAATGTGAGAATGTATGTTGTGTGTGTTCGTGTGTTAGTGTGAGTGTGCGTATTTATATGCCGTACGTGTGGGCTGTCGCAGGCAGCAATCTGCACACTTTTGATGAGCATTCTGGAAAACACCTTAGATCAGCTGTGTTCCTGGGGCTTTATCCATAAGGGCTTCAGTCATGCGGAGTTACTCACACGTATCCTATAAAACCACAGGACGCTGATGTAATATGGGCACGGCTGAGGACTCATAACTGTTCAGTGTTCCTGTTCACAGATCCCAAGGTATCCGGTATGTTCTGCACACAAGCTCACTCAGGTGTTAGCTAGCTAGTAATTGCCATAGCACCACAAAGGAGAGGAGGGGCACACAGCTGGGGCTTTGTTTCTGGGATGTGCTGTACCGTGTAAAGCCTCACTAAGAGCTGTTTCCTGTGGGGTGGAATGGTGCACCAGACACTGAATGCACCAGGTACAGCAACAGCTATAGACTGAGGCAGAGGCTCGGGGGCTGGAGGAACAGAATATTGTGTGACTGGAAGGTTGTTGGAGGTCTTTGAAGGGGTTATAACTGTGTTATGATGGCCAACTTAACTCCTAGATAGAGAATGGTACCCAGAGAGAGTGGTCTCTTCATAACAGTTATAAGCACAGTGCCACACCACCAGTGAGGTTCAGAGTCAGGCAATTTGGTTCAGCGAAGTCAGTTCCTTCTATAGATGTAGATGAAAGCCACCACTGGATTAACAAAGTGGCCAGCTCTGAGGTTTGACCTTTTTTTGGCAACAGCTAGGCTTCCTGGGTTTGACACATAATGAAATAGTTTACAGACAAAAAATACTTTACAATTGACATATGTTTAAAAACATTAACATAGACATTACAGACTTACACGCATACATACATTACTACATATACAGTATGTAATGACTTTGGTTTGATTGATTGTCTTTTAGAATTCTGTCTTTTTGACCTAATTCTTAATGACTTGCAACATATTCAGGTCTACTACACATCTGAGGATGCAGAACTTAATGCAAAACCAAAACAGTGGAATTGTGATGATCAAGGTAAATTCTATCAATTTTGATGGCTTGACAGAAAAGGAATACACTATAGGCCAATAATCATCTGTCTCTCTTTAAGAGAACATAGTATGTAATGTCATGTAAGGGTTAAGTACTTCATGACCTTTGGAGCATAACTTAAAAAAAAAATAAGAACAAGCGATCCTTTGTCTATAGTTGTGTCAATGGAAGTCTCTCTTTATGGCATCTGGATTATGCTGACATCACTATCACGCTGGTAGTGTCAGAAGGCAATCACAGTATGTCAATCACAGGGTTGAGTGAGATTGACACTGGGCACGACCTTCCTGCAAAGCATCTATCAGCCCTTTGATCTCTACAGAGGAGAGGAACACTGAGAGGCACACTGACAGGAGGTTATGTAAAACTGTCTTGGCACAAAGTGCTACTCCAAGTAAAAGACCTGCTACTCAAATAACATAACTTGTGAGTATTTAAATAAGGTAGTTATACTGAAATATTCAGACTACAAATTATTTTATGGAGGATGAATTGTTTACACTGCATGATAAAATCAACCACATGCATAACATGGGAAACTAAAGACATGCACAAGAGAGGACCAAATCATATATAATGTGAATATGTCTACTACCTATTTTACTCAAAGAAACACACTCACACGGGGGATGAGAGTGCTTGTATCCAAACTGGTCGAATATAGTCCAGACTGATACTGTATACCTGTATACCGTATTATTACCAGCCGTTTTGCAACACCCTCCTCTCACGCAGAGCTCAGTTAGATAACGGAATTTATTTAGTCTTTGACAGTTGACCGCCACGCACTCTGGCGCACACTCTAGAAATACGGCTGCCCTGACAAGTTCATGAGAATACTGAGGCTGCTGCATGGTGGCATGTGTACCACAGTGCTCAGCAACAGAGGCTCCGACTCAGAACCCTTCACTGTGGAGAGAGGGGTCAAAGAGGGCTGCATCATCGCGTCCGCCGAGTTCATCCCTGGCATCCTCCACCTCAAGACTCAAGTCCTTTACCAACCACCACCCAACAAGCCCGCTATTCCTCCCATAATACAAGTTGACAATAACACCCTTGAAAACACCCTTTTCCTATACCTCGGTAGCCTTCTCTCTTCCAAAGCCGACATTGACTCAGAGATAAACCACCACCTCAACTTGTGTCAGTGGAGCTAATGCAAGACTGAGGAAAGATAGTTTCCCCACACTGCTATATGGAGCCGAAACATGGACCACCTACAGTAGGCACCTGAAAGCACTGGAATAACACAACCAAAGACCCTTACGAAAAATCCTGAGTATCAGTTTGAAGGACAGGCACACCAAAACCAGCAAGCTGGAGGAGCCCAACATAAACAGCATCACCACTACTATAATACAATAACAAATCAGATAGACAGCTCACCCACTTGGCACACACTGGTTGAATCATGAAATTATGTTGAATCAATGTGGAATAGATGTTGAATTGACGTCTGAGCCCAAGTCACGCCTCCCGAAACAGATAATGTACTCCCAGTTGAAGGAAGGTCAGCGAACCACTAGCGGGAAAAAGAAACGCTACAAAGACAACATTAAAACAAGTCTTTAAAAAAAATCCCCTCCAACAACTGGGAGGACACTGCACTAAACAGACACAACTAGAGAAAACACATTCAAGAGGGAGCGGCACTACCCATAAAAGATCTCCACTTTGCCGCAGAGGACAAGTGGCAGCTACGCAAGGAGAGACTCAACACCAGGAAGGCCTAACCACCAACTACAACCACTACTCATCCCTGCCCACACTACACCAAAATGAGTGCATGCATCCTCCAAAGATGGAGAGGGACAGTTCATGGCTTGATCAGAGAAAGGTGGTCAGGAAGATGGTTAATGAAGAGTCTGATGATGATCATGTAGAGGGCTACTCTGAGAACCAGCCTGAGTTGTGTAGCTACTGGACTTCTCCTCCTTCACAATGTATGGCACCCACTTGAGTGATGCCTCAGCAGCTCTGGGAACCACAAAGCTCACCACACACAGTTCAGACTAGTAGCCAGTTGTCTTCACTACGAGCCCTCTGCCTCAGCACTGCATACCCCTACTACATCTCCCATTCCTCCCAAGCTTCAGATTACTTTTCAATGGATGTTTTCAAAAGATCAGGACCGGTTGTATTAAACATTGTAAGTTAATTTTCCCCCTTAAAGTTTCCTTAAAGTTAAGTAAGGTGCATTTCCCCCTTAAATTAAGTGGAAAAAGTTAAGAGACCTCATGGGCACCTTTAAGGGCTTCATTCGGTATGGATATTAATGTTAACAGCATTTGTGGAGGTGAATGTTGCTTTCCTCTGCCATGGTTTCAAAAGGAAAGCATTCAACAACTAGATAGCTTGCTAGCTACTTCGCTAAATAAGGGAAGGTGCACATTCACAATCCATGGCTACAAAGCTAGATGGCTAGCTAGCTAGCTACCTACCTACTCTGTAAATTAGCTTGAAATGCTAGAAAGTAATAAAATCAAGTTGAGAAAGAACTATAATAAATCTGTTTTATTATCTTCTGAATCAATTTGTTTCTCCTGTCTTAAATGTGGAGGGTCTATTTTGCGATCTTCCAAAATAAATGTGATCTCTTTGACAAGATGTTCCGTCAGTGAATCAGGTCATCTCCATGGTAACCAGAAACTCTTTCTGCCATCTAACTACTGTAAAACCCTTAAATTATGCCCTTAGCTGAAGAAATGTTTGAGGGGTTCTATGCAACACCCTTAATTACATTAGGTAAGGGGAAACTATTCCTTAAGGGGAACGCTTAAACTGTTTTATGCAACCGGGCCCAGGAACCAGCAGCCAGGTGAAACAAAAAAGCTGGTACAGTGTCCAGATGCATCACCAAACAAAAACAGTTAGCCAGATGGCTAGCTAGCCATGCCATAAATATATGCAATGAAACTCAATGTTATCAACCAAAAAAAACAGCAGATTATTATTTTTTTAAACAAGCTACCCGGAACATATCCCCGTCCACGTGATAAAAACTATTATTTTAAGATTGTGCCGACGGAGATGGCATGATCGCGACTAGCTCTCAGGAAACTTTGCAGTATTTTGTTTTTTTAAGTACTATTTTTTACATTATTAGCTCAGGAAATGTTTGTCATTACATACAGCTGGGAAGAACTATTGGATCTTGGAGAGGCGGTAACTCACCAGAACTACCAGCATTACGATCAGGGATACGACTTCCCTGGAGAAGATCCTTTGTTCACTCTCCCCAGAGCAATTTAACTTACTCCAGAGGCCAACCCAAAACATCACCGACGGAGGAGAGGCACTCGAGGCGGCCTGCTGGTTCAACTTAGGAGGCGCGCACGCCACCCACGGCTTATATTACTCGCTAATGTTCGGTCTTTGGATAACAAAGGTGATGAGCTTAGAGCAAGGATTTCTTTCCAGAGAGACATCGGGGCCTGTAACATATTTTGTTTCACGGAAACATGGCTCTCTCGGGATACTCTGTCAGAGTCGGTAAAGCCAGCAGGATTCTCAGTACATCGCGCAGACAGGAATAAATATCTCTCTGGGAAGCAGAAGGGCGGTTTCATTGTTAACGACTCATGGTGTAATTCTAGGAACATACAGGAACTCAAGTCGTTTTGTTCACCCAACCTATAATACCTCATAATGAAATGCAGACCATATTATCTCCCAAGAGAATTCTCCTCCGTCAATTCTTCTCCGTCATCGCCACGGCCCTCAAAGAACTTCCCTGGATTTTATGCAAAATGGAAACCACATATCCTTAGGCTGCATTTATTATAGCTGGGGATTTTATCAAAGCAAATTTGGGGACTAGGCTGCCGAAGTTCTTTCAACATATCGACTGAACCACTCGCGCTACTAAGACTCTCGACCATTGTTATTCAAACTTCCGGAATGCTTACAAGGCCCTCCCCGCCCTACTTTCAGAAAATCTGGCCACTACGCCATCTTCCTCCCCCCGTTCTATAGGCAGAAACTCAAACAGAAAGTGCCCGTGGTTCATACTATTGTTTCTAGTGGTGAAGTGCCCATGCTTCGTCCAGGATGTACCTAGCAAGGACCCAGCACCTCTCCTCCGGGCCATAACCCTTCACATCAGCCAGTTATTGGGCTGTGAGACAGGGGTTTAATTCTAGATACATGGAAAGTGGGATGTATACAGAGAGTGCGGGGCAACAGAAGGTAAACAGCAAAGGGGCTAAGGACCTTAGAAATGGAGAAAGGGCAGATGAAACAGGGAGAAAGTTTGCGGGACTACACCTGGAGGGGCAGATCTCAAGTGGACAGCCATACCCTCTGCCCATGATGATAGCGGGGAGCAGGGGTCTGGTGGCCGTCCGCCTGTCACCGATACCTGGAGGTGGACCGGGCTCTCTTCCAGACACGGCGAAAGCAGCGGACGAACATCTGGGCCGAGGGTATGCTGACCTCTTCCTCCTGCTCAGGGAAGAGTGATAACCCATGGAACACTCAAACGACGATAGACCAATGGCCGAGCAGGGAAGGGTGTTGCGGGCGTATTCCACCCACACGAGTTGTTAGCTCCAGATGATGGGGTTAGTGGTGACGATGCAACTAAGAGAGTCATCTCTAGGTCCTGATTGGCTCACACCGACTGGTTGTTAGATTGGGGTTGAAAACCGGAGGACAGGCTAGCCGATGCCACAATGAGGCTGCAGAAAGCCTTCCACAACCGGGGACAAGAACTGAGGTCCGCGGTTGGAGACCATGTCCCCGGAAGTCCATGGATCTGGAAGACGTGCTGCACCATGAGCTGGGCTGTCTCCTTGGCTGAGGTCAACTTGGAAAGGGGAATGATATGGGCAGTTTTGGAAAATATATCCACCACCATGAGCATAGTGGTGTTGCCTTCTGATGGAGGGAGACCCATGACAAAGTTCAGGGATATATGGGACCAGGGGTGGTGAGGAATGTGAAGAGGTTGAAGGAGTCCAGCCGGAGCTTGTCGCAGAGTTTTATTCTGGGCGCACACGGTGCAGGGGGCGACGAACGTGGAGACGTCAGGAACCAGGGTGTGCCACCAAAAACGTTGTCGTACAAAGGCCAGGGTCCGACGGGAGCCAGGTTGGCAGGCCAGTCGAGATGAATGAGCCCATTCCAGAACCGGGGAACAGGCAGAGTCATCAAATCAAATTTATTTATATAGCCCTTCGTACATCAGCTGATGACTATGCTCTCTCTAATTCTCTCTTTCTTTCTCTCTCTCAGAGGACCTGAGCCCTAGGACCATGCCTCAGGACTACCTGGCATGATGACTCCTTGCTGTCCCCAGTCCACCTGGCCGTGCTGCTGCTCCAGTTTCAACTGTTCTGCCTGCGGCTATGGAATCCTGACCTGTTCACCGGACGTGCTACCTGTCCCAGACCTATTATTTAACCATGCTGGTCATTTATGAACATTTGAACATCTTGGCCATGTTCTGTTATAATCTCCACCCGGCACAGCCAGAAGAGGACAGGCCACCCCTCATAGCCTGGTTCCTCTCGAGGTTTCTTCCTAGGTTTTGGCCTTTCTAGTTTTTCCTAGCCACCGTGCTTCTACATCTGCATTGCTTTCTGTTTGGGGTTTTAGGCTGGGTTTCTATACTTTGAGATATCAGCTGATGTACGAAGGGCTATATAAATACATTTGATTTGATTTGAGCGCTGGGACAGGACAGACCCCACTCCGTCATCTGAGGCGTCGACCTCCACCACGAACTATCGGGACGGATCCGGATGGTTTCGGATGGGGGCGATAGTGAACTGGTGCTTGAGGTCCAAGAACACCCGGTCTACAGCTGGAGACCACGTGAACGGGACCTTGGGATAGGTGAGTGCTGAAAGGGGGGAAGCCAGGGTGCCTTAACCCCAGATGAACCGGTGGTAGATATTGGCGGACCCCAGGAAGCGTTGCAGATGTACTCTGGAGGTGGGTTGCGGCCAATCCACCACCGCTCTCACCTTTCCAGGATCCATCTGTATGTTGCCTGCAGCTATGATGTATCCAAGGAAGGAGATAGTGCAGCGATGAAATGTGCTTTTCTACGCTTTTATGAACAGCTGGTTCTCCAGAAGACGCTGGGAGACTTGTCAGACGTGTTCTTGAGCCAAGCGTAAAAATGAGGATGTCATAGGAGGTAGACCAGGGTTTCCCAAACTTGGTCCTGGTTCTCCCCTGGGAGCAAGTTTTGTTTTCTTGTCCCAGCACTACACAGCTGATTCAAATAACCAAAGCTTTATGATGAGTTGGTTATTGAATCAAATCTGTAGTGCTAGGGCATAAAAACAAAACAGGCCCCCCTCTGGGTGCACAAGACCAAGTTTGGGGAAACCCTGAGGTAGACGAACACGAACCGGTTCAACATGTTACAGAGAATGTCGTCCAGGGCCTGGAACACTGCAGGAGCATTGGTCAGTCCGAATGGCATCAGCAGGTATTTGTAGTGCCCGCTAGACATGTTAAAGGCGGTCTTCCACTCATCCCCTTGCCGTATCCGTACCAGATGGTACCAGAGCCCCTGGAGAGGCTCAAAAGCCAAGGGGATGAGTGGAAGCGGTTAACGGTTTTTAACCGTGGTGTCATTCAGGCCCCGGTAATCGATACATGGGTGCAGGGTTTTCTTCTTCTCCACAAAGAATAAACCTGCACCTGCGGGGGGAGGCAGAAGGACGGATACCCCCTGCAGCCAGGGAGTCCTCAATGTACGTCTTCATCTCCTTGGTCTCTGGACCCAACAGGGAATAAAGCCAGCCCCGAGGCGGTGTAGTGCCCGTGAGAAGGTCGATGGCGCATTCATAGGGCGGATACGGAGGAAACGAGGTGGCACGGGCCTTGCTGAAAACCTCAGCAGGAGCGGTGGAGATGTTCAGGGCTTTTCCCAAGCCCGCAAGAAGACATCCCAGGGCAGGCTGCGCCGACTTCAGGCATTGAGCGTGGCAGAACGGGTTCCATCCCTTGATCGAACCCACAGTCCAGTCAACAAGGGGATTGTGTCTCTGGAACCATGAAAACCCCAACACAACAGGTACCAGAGGGGATTCGATAAGTAGAACCTGAATCGACTCGCGGTGGTTGCCTGACAATCACAGGTTGTGGGTGACTCTGCCAATCGAACGCCTATCCAGCACTCTGATGTGGAGAGGGGTTGGGTGGGGATTCCCAGCTCAGACAACAGGGTAGTGTCCATAAAACTCTTGTCGGCCCCAGAGTCAATGAGTACCCGGACAGATTTGGACCGGTCACCCCACAGCAGGATGGAGAGGGGTACGAGTAAGAGGAGACTGGACATTCTCCATAATGCCCACCAGTGTACTCATACCTCCTGATGAGCCGGGTCTTTTAACAGGACAGGTAGAAATGTAATGACCTGTAGTCCCACAATTCAGACAGCTCTTGGTGTTCAGTCGGTGGAACCATTCGGCAGGAGACAATCTAGGTCTGCCAAGTTGCATAGGCTCCAGAGGAGGCAATTCGGCAGACCTCTGTGATTCCTGGGGAAACTCGGTAACCTCTGATTTTCTCTGCAATGTAGACGCCGAGGACTTTCCAGGACTCCTCGGAGGTGAGGTGTCATCTATGGACAAGCGAGGGGTAGTGGGAACAGACCTCCGCTCCCTCCTACATTCCCGTAGTCGCCCATCCATCCGGATGGTCAAGGCGTTGAGAGAGTCGAGCTTGATGGGCAGCGAGCTCGTCTTTCACCTCCTCCAATAACCCGTGACGGAATGTGTTGAACAGTGCTTCCGGGTTCCAGGCACTCTTGGCGGCCAACTTGTGGAAATTGACTGCATAGTCTGCCACAATACGGTAGTCTTGGCGTAGTCAGAGTAGCTTCCGAGCAGCCTCTCTCTCGGACAACGGAGGATCAAACACTTTCTTCACCTCCGTCATGAACTCCTCTAGACTGAAACACACGGTGGCTTGTTGCTCCCACACCGCCATAGCCAAGGCAAGAGCCCTCCTGGACACCAGTGTTATAATGTACACTACCTTCAAGCGGTCCGAGGGAAAAGAAGAGGGCTGTAGCTCAAAGATTAGAAAGTACTGGGAGAGAAATGCCTGACAGATCTCTGAATCTCCAGCGAAGTGTTCTGGAAGTGGTAAGCAGGGTTCCCGGGAAGCCGGGGTGGGCTGGGTGGGATGCACTGCTGACAACTGGGATACTGAGAGGCTACTGTAGTGGCTGACTGTCTAATAGACAATCCGCTGACTTGCTCCAGCAATGTATGGAAAGTACGGTCATGGCGTTCCGCCAAGGTCTGTAAACATCCCATAAGGTTGTGAAGGAACTCCTTGCGTCTTCCAATGGTGGCTCCGTGGGAGCTTTCAGCTCAGTGTCGCAGAGCTGGTTCAAGTCCGCTAGGTCAGTCATGACCAGTTTGTACTATCAGGACTCAGGATAAAACCCAGATGCAGACAAAACAGGGGGTAGGCAAACGACAGGTCAAGGGCAGGTTAGTAATCCAGGGCAGTGACAGTGTATAGAGTGTGTGTGTGTATATATGTGTGCGTGCATACGTGTGTGCGTCAGTGTGTGTGTCAGACATGCCCTAAACAAATATGGTGACACACATTTCAATGGAACAGGATGGAACACTGGCACCTAATTATAACTAAACAGGTTTGTACACTACGTCAAACTATGGCAAAAACAGTCAGGAGTGCCAACTTCCTAGTAGTGTAAATAACAGCGAAACATGTTGTGTGTAGTTCCCCATACAAGAAGAGGCTTGGTCAATCATATTACCGGACATTGACACAATGTTCCGGTGTGGGCTGCTGTGTCACAAAAGAGTTACAGCTCTGTCCTGTACCTTATCTGTCTATAACGTATTCTAATATAATCTAATTCTAATAAAGTTGTGCTCTCTGACAGCTGACAGATTCATGCTACAGAACTAAACTGTCTCTGACCAGACATGACAAAGGCTGGTCACATAACTGCTCCTTTGGCTGTGTGGTCTCTATTACATCCTGGGTTTTCACTGAGTCCTCATGGGGAGGCTCTTTCATACAACACGGTGCTGCTGTGCTCTCCATCTGTACCTTTTACAGCAGCCAGGTGACAATCATCCCTCCATTCCTGTCTAGATCTGATTAAATTCACTCCCCCGTTTGTTCCAAACGCAGGAGAGCGAGAGAAAAGTACTCAGGAAACCTGAAACCAGATTATGACAAAAAACAAGGTGGAGGACCATCAAGTAGAATGGAGGTAATACCACCATTGTATCAGCACCTGTTCACGCAGAGGTCAAGGTGTGAGTTTAGACTCTACAATTGGAACCAGTATATAGAACACATTGTGAGTATAAAGTTGCGTTAAGTTGTTTTACTATTACTTTTGTTTTCACACTGCAGTTCAGGAAAACATTATCCAACGTTACAGTGATCTTAGAAAAAAAAAAGAGTCAAATGAATGTGGAATGCTACATTTGAGTGTATAGTAGCAAGCCATCGTATGACATACATTTTCTGTAAGATTAATGTAGATTTTACAGTATGATGCAACATAATAGGGTAAGGATCTTGTGACGTAACACCAGGACATAACAAGGAAGTTTGCAAAGGCAGGCCTTAGGTAAACACCTCATAGTTGTGTTAGATTATTATACTGATTTGCTTTATCTTTAATTGGCTACTATGTGGTTTCTTATTCTCCTCCTGGCCTACATTAAAATATTATCAATTGATGGAAAGCTTAGTTTATTTAAAGTGAGACTAAATGAATTGCATTGAAAACCTTCATTGCCAAGTGTTAACTCGTGGTGAGAAGTGTTGCCTAGCAACTGTGCAGAGTTAAGTGGCTTTTTCTTGCTTGCTACATCAGCCTATGCTATGCTCAATGATGAGCAATAATTAGCAATGGAAATAAATAAATATCATCAGGATATTTTCAGTTGGACTGCCTATATGTCATTAGATCACAGCACAGCTAGGAGTCGTAGATCCTGATAATGTCTATTAATAGAACCTTTTGTAGATGTAGCATACTGTGGGTAGATTGCAAAAGAGTAGATACAATTATTATTCCATAACATGATTTGTGGCTCAGCTAGAACAGCATGGTGCTTGCAATGTGAGGTTTGTGGGTTTGATTCCCCACGGGGACCAGACCATCATTTATTTGAATAAAAGTACAAAAATGTATGCACTCACTACTCTAAGTTTCTCTGGCTAAGAGCATGTGCAAAATGATTCAAATTAAATAAAAACATAAATAGAAAATGCTGGTGCTGAAGGTACATGCGATAATATTTCCTGCTATTTAAGTGTAAGTGTTAGCAGAAAAGCTGTTGAAACGTTGAGTAATTCAAACTTTATGTTCAAAGTAATAGCAATGTTTTTTTGTCCTAACACTTGATGGGTTCGAATGGTCTTGTGTCCGCATAAATGTCAATTTGTTGCACAATTTCAGGACAAATATGTTCAGCGACAGGACACTGGGTTTCTTAGATGTCTGTTACTAGCCTGACTTCAATCGCTGACCTGTAGATGACAGAGTAAAACAACACAAACTGCTGAGAGGATGTGAGGGGACTTTGAGAGATAAAACTGTAGAAAGAAAGCCCTGGAGACGCGGAATGGAGCAGCAGTGAAGATCCGGCCTTGTTCTTACTACTTAACTGTATTCTAACATCAGTCCTCTCCCATGAGGATGGGACAAGTCTCTGGTAACACCTTATTGTCCCCTACAGACATGTATTGAAGGGTTGGTTGTTTAGCAACACACTGACAAGTGCGCAACTACGGAGTTGGCTTAGACTGTTGACAACATGTAAACTATATTTTGTCTTCAAATGTTTCTTGAAAACATAAATACGTTTGTATGTTGTACCAGCTGTTGGTTAGCTAGCTAGCAAATGTTTTCCATATTAGCATAGACATGAAAAAATGTCAAAACAAGACGTTGTATCAATAACAAGAAACAACAAGCTGAAATGAGCCATGTACGATTCCCCACAAGTTAGCTTCTGGTCATTGTTGTTAGATATCTGACCAGAATCATAATAACCCACACCTTGCAGACACATCGATGCACATGCATAATTCTTGTGACGTTGTCAGCCAACCTGTAAATAGATGTTACAACAGTAGTTACATCTATAATGGAAAGTTTCCTCTGCAATTCTAATTACATTTCACCATTTACTTTACAGCAAAACTAAAAACCTGCAACACACAGCTTAACAGTTGATAGTTTAGTGATGGCACAAACTAGTTGGCTTCTATTTCAACACCCTGCATCCTACACTGAGTATACCAAACATTAGGAACACCTTCCAAATATTGAGTTGCACCCCCTTTTGTCCCTCCGAACAGCCTCAATTCATCGGGGTATGGACTCCAATGCTTCCCACAGTTGTGTCAAGTTGGTTGGATGTCCTTTGGATGGTGGCCCATCCCTGATACACACAGGAAACTGTTGAGCATGAAAAACCCTGCAGAATTGCTTGACACAAGCCGGTGCACCTGGCACCTACTACAATACCTTGTTCAAAGGCACTAAAATATTTTGTCTTGCCCATTCACCCTCTGAATGGCACATGCACACAATCCATGTCTCAATTGTTTCAAGGCTTACAAATCTTTCTTTAACACATCTCCTCCTTAATCTACACTGATTGAAGTGGATTTAACAAATGACATCAATAAGGGATCATAGCTTCCCCTGGATTCACCTGGTCAGTCTGTCATAGAAAAAGCAGGTGTTTTGTACAGTCTGTTGTATATGCTACTGAGTAGGAAGGGGTAACCCTGGGGTTCTAGGCAACCATGTAAATCACAGATCTGAAAGCACCCCCTTGCTTTTAGACCTTTTAGCTGATTAAAACAGGTCCAGGAAGAGTTGACTTGTAAACCTTGTGATGCCTTTTTCAAAACCCCATGCATCTTCCCCTCGGTGCCTTGAACAAGGGGATGCTGGACAATAGAAGAGCTGGTTTGTTTTGTCCGCAAGTCCTCAGTTCATTATCTGAATGACCTGGAGAGACAATCTATGTCATTTTTTTTTTCTTGGAGGGTGGACAGCAACACACCAATTCTAGGTTGGAGGGGGTGACACAACGTGACCCAATGTTGGCTGTGGGGAGGGGGGGGGGGGGGGGGGATCAGGCAAAGACGAGGGAAAGGGAGTGGTGGGGGGACAATGCAGTGGCTGTCCCTAGTAGGCCCCATAGAAGCCCCATAAAGACCCGATTCTTCCTCCTGTTGGCTGGCCTAGCCGACCCAGCACTAGTTGTCTGAAAACTAGCCTCTCCCTCTCCCCCTTCGGACTCGGCCAAAGCAGAGCAATTTAGGAGAGAGTTGTTGTTTTGGAGAGAGCCCTTGTGGGAGTCATTAAAGTGTTAAGCATTTCCCTTTTATTTATTTCTAAGGGACTCTTGGGAGAGGGATCCGATGAGCGCCTCAAAGGTAATGAGGGCTGACACCGATTGGCCACCCCTACACCACCCTGCGCTACTTTGCCTGCTACCATGGCAAACTGGGAAACGATCGACCCGCCTCTGTTAAGAACCAGCCTGTCGGACAATTTGAGACACTTCCTCTTCTCTACAGGTGGCCACCATCCACCAGCAATGCAGTAAATTAGGCTATTCTTACTGCAGGAAAGGGCCTTCAGACGATGAGGAGTGTGTTGGCTGGTTGTGTGGAAGGAGGTGGTTAGTAGTGATGTGTGAGGTTGATATTTTATTACACCAAAGATCACTGAATCATAATTGACTTAAAAAGGCCCAGCACGACATTAGGTGACTGGCTGGGAACCACCCTGATATGAGGCCATTTATTTAATCATAGACCGAACCGAATGAGTCTCATGTTACTCCTACTGTACCATGACCCTCACAGGTGGCTGCTGGCAACTTAATTGGGGAGGATGGGCTGGAATGAAGTCAATAGAATGGTATCAAACACATCACACACACATGGTTCCATTATTATGAGCTGTTGTCCCCTCACCAGCCTCATGACGACCGTACTATACATATTCAAGAGTTGCGAATAAGGAAGCAGGTATATTCTGTGGGAAGGGCTGAAGTAATCACTCCAATGTTCTGATAGCAGACCATATACCATGATATACCATAGCAACTGAACCACAACAATATAACTGTTGATATAGGCTACTTGAGACTTCAGAAAAGCTGATACAACTTTATAGTTGTTTACATACAAGTGTAGTGACTGTTTGGGTAAACTAGTGTCATTGCCGTGTATATACAATGGGGAAACACATAAGGAAATTGACAATTTAATAGTGTACATGCCCCTGCTTACATTTTAGAAATGGTTTACTTTGCTCGCTCTATTAAGTACCATGACTTTTCACTTGATTGGATTGTCTAACCTCAGCTAATGTGACAATATATAGTCTATGGCTTTATTGTAACATTAGTTAATCAGTAAACGCAGCATTATAAACTTGCCATGTGAAGACATGTTAATTCTTATTTGACACACAAAGCAAAAACTGTTCTGAAGCAGTCTGCTGTAGACGCATCAAGTATGTTTTTTCATTGTTGCATCAGTTCTATGAACTATAGAGGCCCCTGCTGGTGAAGACTATTACTGCACGTTGTTTACCAGTTCCCCACTGCACCCCAAATTGCCTGAACAAAATGTACCATTTCCGTATCATATTTGGTACTCCTGCAACAGTGGAGGCTGCTGAGGGGAGGACGGCTCATAGTAATGGCTGGAATGGAATGAATGGAATGATATCAACAACATGGAAACCACATGTTTGGTACCATTCCATTTACTCCATTCCAGCCATTCCTATGAGCCGCCCTCCCCTCAGCAGCCTCCACTGCTGTAGGAGTACCAAACATGATATGGAACTGGGCATTTTGTTCACACATGCTTAGCTGACCCCTTTCTAAACCCAGGACTGAAAAAAATAAAATAATAATCTGACCATATAGTATACCCTTCATGTTAAAACACAGACAACCAGAGTCACAAAAAAATAGACAGTTCATCGAACTGACTCTCTCCAATGCAGCAGCATGTTGTTGGACTCCTATACACTATTTCACCACTGACAACACCTAGATATTAGTGCAACACTACACCATTTTTGGTTTGGCTAAAATATGTATCTGTTTGAATAGGCAGCACATCACCGATGGAGGATAACATTTAGAGAGGAGATTCATGTCAAAAGACCCCCAGTTGAGCTAAAAAAGGAACTGAAAATAACCATTACCTCGTATACGTCAGTATATGGGAGCCACTGTCTCTTACTGGAGAAAAAAACTGAATGTGATTAATCGACTTTGCTAATGGTAGAATATAGGAAAGGCTCATTGATTTGTGTACCAGAGCATCAATGCAGTTTACACAACAGCCTGGCCTCAAAGAGTAGACGTAGCATAGTACATGTAAATCTGTATGTTAGTATGATATATTATGTTACATAAGGTTACTTAAAGCTGTTCTATGTAACTTTTAAGGCGACGCGATCAAATTCACATAGAAATGATAGTTATAGATCTGTAATTCTCAATGAAAGCAAGTTTAAGAAGCGGTAGATCTGTTCTATGTGTACTATTTCTATGCTTCCTGTTTTTAAGTTTAGTTTTTGCTTCTTTTACTTTCGATTTTGTACACCAGCTTCAAACAGCTGAAAATACAATATTTTTGGTTATGGAAAAGATATTTCAGAGCAGTATAGATGGTGCAATGATTCTCTACACTATACTTGCATGTTTTGTCACAAACAGAAATTAGGTGAACTATTAGACTTTTTGCAACCAGGAAATGGTGGAGAGATTTCTGCATAGTACATCATTAAGCCAAAAACTAAAGAAGGGACCTACGTTGAACTAATGTGGATTAAATGTTGAATTGATGTCTGATGTCATAACATATTGTACAAATTGCAATTTGTAACATATCACACGAAATGGATTATGGACATACACAAATTAATATATACCATACGAAATGTAATATATCATACTATTTTGAGTGTCACAGATTTACGTTTACTATGTTACGTCCAGGTTGGTTTCCAGTGCTCTCCCAGTGCTCTAATATAAAGTCTCTCTCATATATAGAGTGACTGGTAAAAAGGAGGTTATGCAACAGCATTGACCACTTGAGTAACTGGTGTTTTATGGGAGTGAATGGAGAGGCCTCTGAAAGGCATTATAGGAGACCATTAGAATTCACAGCAGCAATGTATTGGTATTAAGACTCTGTTGCTGCTTATATCAAAATCTGCTCCCAGATCTGCAGGGGTCTTTCTTCTCCGTGTTGCCCCCCAACAGCTCCTGGGATGGAGACCAATAGCAGAGGTCCAACAGTCCCCGGACATACTGTGGCAGACCAAAACAACGACTCAGTCAGGAAGTTTCCTGTCTTTACTGCTTTTCACAGCAACACACTGTAATCAAAGCAACTTAGAGTTTAAATAAACAAACAACAAACAAATCTCATTCAAGGCTACTGGGGTTGGATGGATTTCTGTGTTTTGTGCCTTCCCATTGTGAAAACATCGGTTGAATCAACGTTGTTTCCACGTCCTTTAAAAGAAACGACGTTGAACCAATGTAAACTCAGCAAAAAAAGAAACGGTCCTTTTTCAGGACCCTGTCTTTCAAAGATAATTCGTAAAAATCCAAACAAGTTCACAGATCTTCATTGTAAAGGGTTTAAACACTGTTACCCATGCTTGTTCAATGAACCATTAACAATTAATGAACATGCATCTGTGGAACGGTCGTTAAGACTAACAGCTTACAGACGGTAGGCAATTAAGGTCACAGTTATGAAAACTTAGGACACTAAAGAGGCCATTCTACTGACTGAAAAACACCAAAAGAAAGATGCCCATCTGCATGAACATGCCTTAGGAATACTGCAAGGAGGCATGAGGACTGCAGATCTGGCCTTGGCAATAAATTGCAATATCCGTACTGTGAGACGCCTAAAACAGCGCTACAGGGAGACCGGACGGACAGGTGATCTTCCTCGCAATGACAGACCACGTGTAACAACACCTGCACAGGAGCGGTACATCCGAACATCACACCTGCAGGACAGGTACAGGATGGCAACAACAACTGCCTGAGTTACACCAGGAACGCACAATCCCTCCATCAGTGCTCAGACTGTCCGCAATAGGCTGAGAGAGGCTGGACTGAGGGCTTGTAGGCCTGTTGTAAGGCAGGTCCTCACCAGACATCACCGGCAACAACGTCGCCTATGGGCACAAACCCACCGTTGCTGGACCAGACAGGACTGGCAAAAAGTGCTCTTCACTGACGAGTCGCGGTTTTGTCTCACCAGGGGTGATGGTCGGATTCACGTTTATCGTCGAAGGAATGAGCGTTACACCCGAGGCCTGTACTCTGGAGCGGGATCGATTTGGAGGTGGAGGATCCGTCATGGTCTGGGGCGGTGTGTAATAGCATCATCGGACTGAGCTTGTTGTCATTGCAGGCAATCTCAACGCTGTGCATTACAGGAAAGACATTCTCCTCCCTCATGTGGTACCCTTCCTGCAGGCTCATCCTGACATGACCCTCCAGCATGACAATGCCACCAGCCATACTGCTCGTTCTGTGCGTGATTTCCCGCAAGACAGGAATGTCAGAGTTCTGCCATGGCCAGCGAAGAGCCCGGCTCTCAATCCCATTGAGCACGTCTGGGACCTGTGGATCGGAGGGTGAGGGCTAAGGCCCTTCCAACCCAGAAATGCCTGAGAACTTGCAGGTGCCTTGGTGGAAGAGTGGGGTAACATCTCACAGCAAGAACTGGCAAATCTGGTGCAGTCCATGAGATGCACTGCAATACTTAATGCAGCTGATGGCCACACCAGATACTGACTGTTACTTCTGATTTTGACCCCCCCCCCCCCCCCTTGTTCAGGGACACATTCAGGGACACATTATTCCATTTCCATTTCCATTTCTGTTAGTCAGTTTATGTCTCAGTTGTTGAATCTTATTATGTTCATACAAATATTTACATGTTAAATTTGCTGAAAATAAACGCTGTTGACAGCGAGAGGACTTTTTTTTTAGAATAGACGAGTTTAGAATAGACATCTATGCCCAGTGGGTTGTTTCATAATTTTTATGGTTCACCATTGATTTGTTTGATTGCTCTTGTTTTCAAGATCCATATGTATGTACATCATTCTGTAAAATTGTTGTTGAGATGGTCAGCTTTGCTCTGGGAATAAATCATGTCTTTCCTAATTTTACAGAACCCACACACAAGTGATTCCTTGTTGCGTTGGTGATCAGAGATGATATGAGTCACTGAAATAGAATAAACAACTTTTCGGTCATAAAGTGTTACCATCCCCTTGTATTCTTTCATTCACACTGAAAAACGATCTATCAAATGAATCTATCAAGGACCCTTAGAGAGACAGACAATGTGATGGAAAAGCAGAAGATGCAATAGAATGTATGTAAAAACCTAAAGTTCATATTTATTATATTGTTTTTAGGACAAAAAGTCAATCCTCCCGTCTTCAGTAGTCTTCCCGCCAGAGCAGATAGGAGTAAACTAGGTTATACGGGTTACGTAACCACTGTCTGCTTTCATAGATCCTCTCCTTGGCATAGCAGCTCATCTTCCCCTAATCTCTTCTGCCTGATTACTCTCTCACATCTCTCCTCCCCTCCCCTCCCTGACTCATTCAAACTGCTGTGGCTCTCACACACAGCCAAGCAACACATACAGTACACACACACACACGCAGCAGCAGAATCCAGCCGGTTCAGAGCGGATTTGATGGCTGTTTCTGGGTTTGGTCGAATCTATCATAGTCGTTCTCGTCGTTCCATTTTGGTCCCTGGTACAGCTGAAATGTTTGCCTTTAGGCACAGCTGTTCTTTTGCTCTTAATGCTAACCAGCTTTCAGAGTTCATCGATCAGGCCAGTGTCTCTACTCATTGCACGCCATCTAGTCTGTCTCAACAGGCATCATCTATCTCTACTACTGTACATACAGGTTTGTTGATAGCTCTTGATAGGAGTTAATCACAGACTTTGTACGATCAGTCTTCTCAGGAACACAGATTCTGTGGAACTATATTGTCAATGGCCTTTGTTGGAAAATAGTTCATAGTATTGAAGTACAATTCCAGGGAAAGGAGAGGCAATAACAGTTGATGCTGCAAGTATTACTGCAGTTAATGAGTGTGGATAGAATACCACTTTTTACACTGGGTGCTTGAACTTAACGGAGGAGCCCTAGCGTAAGCACCAAGGAGGAGACTGGGTCAAAATAATGATATTCATAACCATTGTTGCTGTTATGCAACAGTAATTCACAACATGTATATGTCATAACATTCTCCATCAACTTGTCTCATCCTTGAGTTATAGAGAACAAAATACAGCTATGCACTAACAAGTGTTAGAACATATGTTGATTGCTAAGTTGTGTCACCTTAGGTCGACTCTCCAGTATTGGATTAGAAGAGATTTCCTTAGATAACATCAACAGTCTAATTCCCCTTCAGTCAGTCATCACCTCATCACCTCAAGGAGATGCTTTACAGATAGCTAGTGCATCTAATTCTAGGATATAATCACAGCTTTTACCAGTCTGCATCCCAATTTGAGCCAAGCACTGCTGGACCCTTGGTCAAGAGTAGTGCACTAGGGTTAAGTGAGGGTTAAGCAATTAGGGTTAAGTGCCTTGCTCAAGAGCACATCAACAGATTTTTCACCTAGTTGGCTCGGGGATCTGAACCAGCGATCTTTTGGTTACTGGCCCAACGCTCCTAACCGCTAGGCTACCGGTCGGTCGCCTTTTTGTATCCGATCACATTGTGTGTGGGAATACTTTGGAACGGATTTCCAAAATTAAACTAACTTGTAGCTTATTTGCTGGTGTTTTTACAGTGTTTTATGTCCAACAATAACAATTGTTGGGGGGGGGGGGGGGGGGGCAAATAAAACCACCAGTTGGAGAACCCTGGTTTATCATATCTCAAAACCGCCAGTTGGAGAACCCTGGTTTATCATATCTCAAAACCGCCAATTGGAGAACCCTGGTTTATCATATCTCAAAACCACCAGTTGGAGAACCCTGGTTTATCATATCTCAAAACCGCCAATTGGAGAACCCTGGTTTATCATATCTCAAAACCACCAATTGGAGAACCCTGGTTTATCATATCTCAAAACCACCAGTTGGAGAACCCTGGTTTATCATATCTCAAAACCGCCAATTGGAGAACCCTGGTTTATCATATCTCAAAACCACCAGTTGGAGAACCCTGGTTTATCATATCTCAAAACTGACCGTTGGAGAACCCTGGTTTATCATATCAAAAGCGACAGTTGACAGAAAGCCTAGCGTTGTCTACAAATAAGGCTCATTATCACAGAGTGAACTGTTGAAAGTGGGGAAAACTAACTGCTCTTAGAAGTGGTTATGATAGGGCCAAATCAGCCCAATCCACTTATTAGTGCAGTGGCTATAGTTTCCTCGGAAAGTAGGCCATTCAAAAACCCATGCAGCATCCGAAAGGGCTTCATTCAAAATGTATTTACAAGGTCTCCTTTATAAACAATTGATATCGCAAGATGTTAATCAATGCAATCTTAGTGTGATTTGTGAAATATATTGAGATAAGCAACTACTATGTTATTTAAGCAGTGGTTATTGATGAAAACATGCTATGAATGATGGGGACATTAGACCCCCTGTGCTTTAGTGCAAAAAGACACGTTGCAACATCAACCATGATCATTATCTCTGTGGTCAGAGATCCTGTGCAAGTGCATCATGGCATGCATTTATGTGCTAGAAAGTTTGTGCATGGTCAGACCCACTTTCACTTAGTCTACATAATCACACACACATCTTATGCTCTGCTGACATCTACTGGCTCTATTGGACAATACCCTGTTACATAACGTGAGAACAAAGGACACATTTGGAAGCACTACCATCACCTGGTGGTAGTCAGTATACATGCAGGCAGAGAGAATGAGGAGAAGCCATATTGGGCTCAAGCTATAGAGCCTGTGTCTTCCCATTACTCTGGTTCAAAATGTCAGTGACACTAGCATGTCACCCGGGCAGAATCTTGCATGGAGTTAGGTCTTTCTCAATGGAATCTTAAATATATTAGGATGTCAAAATGTCCCTATGGACAATACTTCATGTTTACAGTTGAAATCGTAGAATACTGGTTTCAGTTGACATTCAAAATAAATGTTTCCAGGCTGATAACAAGTATTCTGCTTACCATTCTTGATGTAAATGTTCTATGCTCTTTTAAATGCTTAGGTCACGCTTTCCTGCTCTGAAGGTTGAAGCTATTTGCCAACCTGGTACAGTGAGGGTGACTCTGCAAACGCGGTCTCAGCTTCCTGATCTTCTACATCATCTACATCAGGGGTACTCAAATCCTACGAGGTCTGGAGCCGGCTGGTTTTTTGTTCTACCTGATAATTAATTGCACACACCTGATGTCCCAGGTCTAAATCAGTCCCTGATTAGAGAACAATGAAACAATGCAGTGGATCTGGCTTTGAGGTCCAGAGTTGAGTTTGAGGGATCTTACATGATAGGAGTGATCCTGGTGTTTGGTGTGGCCCCTTTGGTGATCAGTCTGTTCAATGTGTTCAGTCTAATCAAAGAGCTGAAGAAGCTCTGGAGACAGATCTTACAGTTCATCAGCTGGGAGAAGATAAGAACGGGCATATGGTTACCTCTCCCAAATGACCAGCTCCCAAGTACTGCCAAGGCGCACAGACATCGGAGGTGGTCAGAGGTGCCCTAGCATCTACAGTGGCCCCATCTCTGTGCTGTACCTTAACCAGAGAGAGAACCAAGACACTAAGGAAGAGGCTGGACCTGGACACATAGCTTGAACAAAGACACGGTCACAGACCAAGACACAGCAAATGACTGGACCATGTATAGTGTGACAAGGATGTAACCCAGAAGGGACATGGAGATGTCTTCACCTCAAGGAACACCCAAAAGACAGTCTGAAAAGAGCCACCGTTTCACAGACAACCAGTCATCGCAGCAGAAGCAAGAACAGACTCAGTCACCGGTGACGTACAAACAGCCACCACCTGTGCATCCATCAGAGGAATGTTTTTTTTGCCCATCTTTTGATAAATATTTTTTTCATGCCGTTTGCTGCAACAAACTATTTGTGATCCATTTTATATGAGCATGTATTTTATTGATATTTTAGTAGTATCACATGTATTGTTATCAAATTAAGTCAATTTAATTTTCAAAAAAATACATTGTTAAAGATGTTATCAAACCAGAATACATTTTGAAATACATGGCCAACATTGATAGTTTACATACATCTTGACACTACACACATTTACAACAAGCCCACTCCCTGTAGGGGGAGTTGACTTTCCTCACATGAAATACAAATATTAGGCTGTCAAAATACTTGGCTGGGACATGGTAAACTCCAGTTCAAATCAAACTTTGTCACATGCGCCAAATACAACCTTACCGTGAAATACTACTTACAAGCCCTTAACCAACAATGCAGTTCAAGAAAGAAGTTGTTTACTCTGTATAGAAAATCAAAGCATGTTCAATCTTCTGAGTCAATATTAAAGCAGTTTGGATCTTGCTGTGATGTCCATGTTAGACATAGGGCTATACCTAACGGAACATGTCAAACATGTTCAACTTCATCTTAATCATGTCCAGCACTACCCCAACATCACCATAGTGGCAAGAAAAAAGTAAGTGAACCTTTTGGAATTACCTGGATTTCAGCATAAATTAGTCATCAAATTTGATCTAATCTTCATAGACAATGGACAAACACAGAGTGCTTAAACTAATAACACACAAAATATATTGAATACATAATTCAAACATTCACAGTGTAGGTTGGGAACAGTATGTGAACCCCTCGGAAAATGACATTTCCAAAAGCTAATTGGAGTCAGGAGTCAGCTAACCTATGAGACAAGATTGGAGATGTTGGTTAGAGCTGCCCTGCCCTATAAAAAAAACTCACATTTTGTGAGTTTTCTACTCACAAGAAGCATTGCCTGACGTGAATCATGCCTCAAACAAAAGAGATCTCAGAAGACCTAAGATTAAGAATTGTTGACTTGCAAAAAGCTGGAAAGGGTTACAAAATTCTCTAAAATCAGTCCACGGTAAGACACATTTCTGCACTGTTGCTACTCTCCCTAGGAGTGGCTTCCCTGCAAAGATGACTGCAAAAGCACAGTGCAGAATGTTCAATGAGGTTAAGAAGAATCCTAGTGTCAGCTAAAGACTTACAGAATTCTCTGGAACATGCCATCTCTGTTGATGAGTCTATGAAACGTAAAACACTAAACAAGAACGTTGTTCATGGGAGGACACCACGGAAGAAGCCACTGCTGTCCAAAAAAAGAATGGCTGCATGTCTGAAGTTCGCAAAAGAACACCTGGATGTTCCACAGCGCTTCTGGCAAAATATTCTGTGGAAAGATGAAACAGTTGAGTTGTTTAGAAGGAACACACAACTGTGGAGAAAAAAAGGCATAGCACACCAACATCAAAACCTCATCCCAACTGTAAAGTATGGTGGAGGGAGCATCATGGTTTGGGGCTGCTTTGCTGCCTCAGGGCCTGGACAGCTTGCTATCGTCGACGGAAAAATGAACTCCCAAGTTTATCAATACATTTTGCAGGAGAATGTAAGGCTGTGTCCCCCAATTGAAGCTCAACTGAAGTTGGGTGATGCAACAGGACAACAACCCAAAAGACAGAAGTAAATCAACAACAGAATGGCTTCAACAGAAGAAAATATACCTTAAGTGGCCCAGTTAGAGTCCTGACCTCAAGCTGATTTAAAATGGTGTGGCATGACCTCGAGCAGTTCACACCAGACATCCCAAGAATATTGCTGAACTGAAACAGTTTCGTAAAGTGGTCCAAAATTCTTCCTGACCATTTTGCAGGTCTGATCCCCAACTACAGAAAAAGTTGGTTGAGTTTATTGCTGCCAAAGGAGGGTCAACCAGTTATTAAATCCAAGGGTTCACATACTTTTTACACCCTACACTGTGAATTTTTACACAGGGCGAAGGCGTAGCCTAGTGGTTAGAGTGTTGGACTAGTAACCGGAAGGTTGAGAGTTCAAACCCCTGAGCTGACAAGGTACAAATCTGCCCCTGAACAGGCAGTTAACTCACTGTTCCTAGGCCGTCATTGAAAATAAGAATTTGTTCTTAACTGACTTGCCTAGTTAAATAAAGGTAAAAAAAATATGTACACAGTGTATTCAATAAAGACATGAGTACATATAATTGTTTATGAGTTTAAGCAGACTGTTTGTTTATTGTTACGACTTTTATGACCAATTTATGCAGAAATCCAGGTAATTCCAAAGGATTTTCTTGCCACTGTATGTGAAAATGGTGCATTTCTATGTTTGTAGTAAAAATTCTGGTTCCAAAAAACGAATCACTTGCGACCCAGTTTTGGCCCGCAGGCCACTTGTTGCCAACCACTGATGTACACTGCATATCATCCATAATGTTTTGTCTGTAGAAACAATTGAGGAAAAATTCATATTAGTCCTCTGTTGCTGATCCTTTCAGTTGAGATTATATTGCAAAGGAATCTTGCGACCCCATCTTTGAATCTAAGTTAAGACCAAAGCAGCACATACTGTAATGTCAAACATCACTAAGTATTTAAATGATAGCATTAAACTCATTGCCATTTCGTGTCAAACCTTTCAGTTCTGGCAACAACAACAAAGTTGCGTCAGAGTAATCGGCTGAAATGTCCATCACTGAGGTCCAGACGGTCAAAGAAAAGGGACACATCACTTTGTTTTACCCCTCAGAAATGCCACAGAGAAAACGCTTCAATTCTCTCATTTTGCTTTCCGGTTAGAAACTGCTTATAATAATGCCCCATGCATGTTAAGAGAGGATTCTAAAGAGAACAGTTCTGAGGAGGTAGGAACATCAATTCCAACGAAACCGTCACCCACGTTCCTTCAACGTTGAATTGCATGCTAATTACTGTTTGGCTGTTGGAAAAAACAAAAACAAATGCAATAAAACGCCCATAGCTTGTCAGAAACATGAAAAATGGCACTACACAAAATGGCTAGACACACTGAAACACTGTCTGTATATCATCAATCCTAGTTCATATTTACATAGTTTTGCATCAGTCCCCTGGGGCATGAGGCTCTTGCTTCAGTGCGTAAGTCAGGGCTGTGCTAGGTGGCCATATCATCACGTGGCAGGTTGAGCCTCACAGCCCCTCCCCCGGCCGAGGAGGCAGAGTAGTAGGCCGTGGCGGAGGTGGGGCCATTGGTCTCCATGGTGAAGAGCTTGCAGGTCCCTGGGGGGGCGGGGTCAGGAGCATCCCGTTCGGGGCTGGACGCCCGTGATGACCCCGGTGAGGCCGAGGGGCTGAGCTGTACTGCCGTGGTGTCCTGCAAAGTGTGCTCACTTGTCTCGATCTCAAACGTCGCTCCCCCAGCTAAACCTCCCCGCCCCATCATCCCCATGCTCCTCCCGCCCACCTTCGATCTCCGGGAGCCCTGGGCGGGGGGCAGGCGGCTGCAGACACAGCACGCGCCGAAGAAAGAGAAGGCCACCAGGAGCAGGATGGGCCCTATGATGATGGGAGGGTTGGCAGAGGGCACCAAGGTGCTGAAGGCGAATGCCCCCACCAGGGTGATGTTGATGCCTGCCAGCATGATGCACAGGCCGCATGCGCAGCACAACGCTGGCGAGGGCAGGCCATGGGGGCGGGACTTCCTCTTCTTCTTCTTTGGTTCCTGCTTCTTGGGCACAGGAGTGCTCGAACTCCTGTCAGTGACGACCATCTCTTCTTCTGTACCTCAAGGCTGCTCTGTCTCTCCGTCTTTCCTTAGCTCTATATTTCTATTGTTCAGCAAGGACTGTTCCCCTTGGCAACAGACCACAGAGGGAGGCCATGGCTGTGCTGGTTGATTGCTCACAGTGTAAAATCTCCTGAATCAGAGTAGGAAATATAAATGTTTAAGCTGAATGTGTTTTCAGTTATACAAGTTTCTAAGGTGGAAATAACAGACAAGGACATGCAGAACTCATGTTCAATGATGGTTGTAATTCATGCACTATCGTGATTCAATGATGATTGTAGTTTATGCATGACATTATGATGATAATTCTAGCCTTGGTCTGAGCACTAAAACACAATTACAATGCTATCAAGAGGCCTATCAAGAGGCCTTGGTGAGAAAGCTCATGTCGTGCTTCACTTGACCAAGGCTACGGCTCATATAACACTAAATACTCCCCCGCAACTTCTCCAGTTCACACATCTCAATTTTGGGCCTGATTCACTGCACATTACACTAGTCTGGCCTATGGCCCTAATTCAACAACATAGATAACACGTGACAAACCTCTACGCTAATGGTAAACCATAATTTGCTGGAGCCAAGTACGCATGCATAAATATTTATTGTTCATGAATATCTAAAAGTATAACGTGTATTGAGGGAAATAATAAACATTGAAATGAAAGGTTATGCAGTGTGCATGGGTGCAGAAGAGGTGGCAGGGTATTAGGAAGGTATTGATTGACCAGTGACTAAATTGTCAGTGAACTTGGGAAAGGACAGCCTAGTCGACATACCAATATTACCTCTTAAAAATGACCATACTGAATGATTACATTATTACTTGTCTTTTTAAGTATTTTAAATAGATATTTGATAAAATATACAATATTGTGTGTAAATGTACTAAACAGTGACTGCATTCATTCAAGGCTGGTGGGTGAATAAGGTTTGAATTGCAGAGTAGCAACCAGAAACGATACAATTTTCATTCATCAAACATACACTCCCTAAAAAGAAAGAATCAGTTATAAACCGCATAATGGTTATTTTAGTATCTAGCCTATTGCTGCAGGAAAATGAAATGGCATGTTTGGTATAGCCTTTCTGAGCTTGGGCATTGAGCATTTTTTGTAGAATGCGCGCAGGCATCAAATTCATCCTTGTACTGAACTGTTGCATATAACAACGTTCAAATTCATTGATTTCCGAGATTCATCTTACCTTCTGTGCTGATGTTCAGAATAGTTGAAGGTTCCTTTAGAATTAGCCTACATCTCCAACACGCATTTTCATACCGAATCCCATTCGCATACGGATGGTCCGGTTAGAACGACGTGTATATGCCGAAGAGTTGATTTTCAGATTGAACACCTCATAGTGTGCCAATCAATAGTAAATATTACAACCATGGCCGGTCGACGTAGTTAGGGCATCTGTGAGAGAGGCTCATTCAGGTGAAGGCGTTGCTCTTCTTGACATATGGACGCTTGTTGTGTCCACGTGACTGTGCAGTCGGATACATGACGCCTATACAATTCTAGGATACATAAACCTCTCTTACATAAGACCTGTCCAAATATTCTCATCATCTTTCTTTACTCAGGAGCTGCTCTTCAGATAAAATAATAATGAGTGCGTTTCCATAATCCCGCCAGTCTTGTGATTGACAACACCTGTTTTGGATGGGTATATAGGAAGTAGGATGTTTGCACAGTGCTTTGAGACGTCCCCCTCTCCTCACTGGGTAACACAATATATGTATGTATGTGTGATAATGAGCATCTTGCGTCCATACAACACCACTATCATATACACCGCTCCACGTGGTGTACTGGAGGAGGAGCGGTGGGTGTCTGATGAAAGAGCATTGGGGGGAGGCTAGCGGACTCTGTGGACAGCTCCCGGAGTTGGAACAAGCTACGCAAAGCTATTACATCATTGCACATATTGCAAGTAGGCTAGTCTTCATTTGTTGATCATGCATGAACAAATAAACCTGGTCTTAGATCAGTAGCATATATTCGTGGATGCCAAGGGATTCCAGGCTATCCCAACAAAAAAAGAAAAAGAAAAAAGAAAAAAAGATACAAGATAATGTATCCTTCTTCTTTCTGTGTTTCATAAATGTCCTTCAATTCGCAAGAGAGCATCCAAGCGAATGCTTTGTATGTGTAGCCCATCTATGCTGTCTGGTCAAAAAGAGTATGACAGTGTTGCCGCCCTTAGCAGTCAATGCAAAGGAAGCCAGCAAGCATTTGGCCTCCCTCAATAAAAAAGGTATAAAATAATAGGCAATCAGAATTCAGCTAAACTGACTGAGCTCAGCTATGAATGGTTCTGGTACACCAAAAAAAGTGAAAAGTGAAGCCAGTTGGATTTGGTTTCACACCAATCACATCACATTAGAAGCCAAACATCGCTGACAGAAAACTTGAATTGTTGCATTTCGTTGTGTAGTTGTCCTCATGTGGCTAGCAAGCTAGCTACCATGGTTCCTCCTTTAAAAGTTGAGAGCTTTCACCTCGGGCTTCATTGCTCCAGACCACCACAAGGGGGAGTCAGAGCACTCATTATGCATTTTTGTCCCAAGGTTTTTATATGACCAATCATATCAAATCAAATCAAATCAATTTTTATTTGTCACATACACATGGTTAGCAGATGTTAATGCGAGTGTAGCGAAATGCTTGTGCTTCTAGTTCCGACAATGCAGTAATAACAAGTAATCTAACTAACAATTCCAAAACTACTGTCTTGTACACAGTGTAAGGGGATAAAGAATGTGTACATAAGGATATATGAATGAGTGATGGTACAGAGCAGCATAGGCAAGATACAGTAGATGGTATCGAGTACAGTATATACATATGAGATGAGTATGTAAACAAAGTGGCATAGTTAAAGTGGCTAGTGATACATGTATTACATAAGGATACAGTCGATGATATAGAGTACAGTATATACGTATGCATATGAGATGAATAATGTAGGGTAAGTAACATTATATAAGGTAGCATTGTTTAAAGTGGCTAGTGATATATTTACATCATTTCCCATCAATTCCCATTATTAAAGTGGCTGGAGTTGAGTCAGTGTCAGTGTGTTGGCAGCAGCCACTCAATGTTAGTGGTGGCTGTTTAACAGTCTGATGGCCTTGAGATAGAAGCTGTTTTTCAGTCTCTCGGTCCCAGCTTTGATGCACCTGTACTGACCTCGCCTTCTGGATGATAGCGGGGTGAACAGGCAGTGGCTCGGGTGGTTGATGTCCTTGATGATCTTTATGGCCTTCCTGTGACATCGGGTGGTGTAGGTGTCCTGGAGGGCAGGTAGTTTGCCCCCGGTGATGCTTTGTGCAGACCTCACTACCCTCTGGAGAGCCTTACGGTTGAGGGCGGAGCAGTTGCCGTACCAGGCGGTGATACAGCCCGACAGGATGCTCTCGATTGTGCATCTGTAGAAGTTTGTGAGTGCTTTTGGTGACAAGCCGAATTTCTTCAGCCTCCTGAGGTTGAAGAGGCGCTGCTGCGCCTTCTTCACAATGCTGTCTGTGTGAGTGGACCAATTCAGTTTGTCTGTGATGTGTATGCCGAGGAACTTAAAACCTGCTACCCTCTCCACTACTGTTCCATCGATGTGGATAGGGGGGTGTTCCCTCTGCTGTTTCCTGAAGTCCACAATCATCTCCTTAGTTTTGTTGACGTTGGTTGTTGGTAATTAAGCCTACCACTGTTGTGTCGTCCGCAAACTTGATGATTGAGTTGGAGGCGTGCGTGGCCACGCAGTCGTGGGTGAACAGGGAGTATAGGAGAGGGCTCAGAACGCACCCTTGTGGGGCCCCAGTGTTGAGGATCAGCGGGGAGGAGATGTTGTTGCCTACCCTCACCACTTGGGGGCGGCCCGTCAGGAAGACCAGTACCCAGTTGCACAGGGCGGGGTCGAGACCCAGGGTCTCGAGCTTGATGACGAGCTTGGAGGGTACTATGGTGTTGAATGCCGAGCTGTAGTCGATGAACAGCATTCTCACATAGGTATTCCTCTTGTCCAGATGGGTTAGGGCAGTGTGCAGTGTGGTTGAGATTGCATCGTCTGTGGACCTATTTGGGCGGTAAGCAAATTGGAGTGGGTCTAGGGTGTCAGGTAGGGTGGAGGTGATATGGTCCTTGACTAGTCTCTCAAAGCACTTCATGATGACGGAAGTGAGTGCTACGGGGCGGTAGTCGTTTAGCTCAGTTACCTTAGCTTTCTTGGGAACAGGAACAATGGTGGCCCTCTTGAAGCATGTGGGAACAGCAGACTGGTATAGGGATTGATTGAATATGTCCGTAAACACACCAGCCAGCTGGTCTGCGCATGCTCTGAGGGCGCGGCTGGGGATGCCGTCTGGGCCTGCAGCCTTGCGAGGGTTAACACGTTTAAATGTCTTACTCACCTCGGCTGCAGTGAAGGAGAGACCGCATGTTTTCGTTGCAGGCCGTGTCAGTGGCACTGTATTGTCCTCAAAGCGGGCAAAAAAGTGATTTAGTCTGCCTGTGAACAGGACATCCTGGTCCGTGACTGGGCTGGATTTCTTCCTGTAGTCTGTGATTGACTGTAGACCCTGCCACATGCCTCTTGTGTCTGAGCCGTTGAATTGAGATTCTACTTTGTCTCTGTACTGACGCTTAGCTTGTTTGATAGCCTTGCGGAGGGAATAGCTGCACTGTTTGTATTCGGTCATGTTACCAGACACCTCGAGTGGTTCCAATGACGAATTTTGACACGAGCCACCCTTGCCTTGTGTCGTTCTTCAACAAAGATGGCTGCCAAAACATTACGGTGGAACCAGATGTAAGTTGTTATAACATCATGTATCTCTTTTTATTTTACCACTACAATCTGTTCGTTGGACAAAACTGGAAAAAAACAACTTGTGTAGAAAGTAAACATCCGCACCTCGATGGTGTCAACTGTGCTTATGTCTGCGTAATGAAAAAGTAGGGAAAAATTCAAACTTATATTTCTGGTCTAGCGATTGATGACAAACAAGCTCGCTGCCCAGACTTACATCATTACAAAGAGAGGATTCTCCTGATTAAAATGGTGACCTGTAACAGTTAGGCTTCCATCCCGCTCCTTTCTGGGCTCAAACCAGGGACCCTCTGCACACATAGACAACAGCCACCCTCAAAGCATCGTTACCCATCGCTCCACAAAAGCCTACTATGTACACGGATTTCAGAGCACTCTTGTCTGAGTACCAGACACTGGTTGAATATGGCCATTGTCGGAAAAAAATAGTAATTAAATTGTTTCCAGCAGCACATTTACAGTCACCAGCGCTCTGGTTAACACTAAAACTGCCTTACCAGTTCTGCTAGGACGAGTAAACGGTCAGAGTGGTCTCATTTGTGTCTGGAAGTAGCTAGCCAACGTTAGCTTGGGTGCGTCAAGCACCGTTGTAAGGCCAGAATGCTCAAATCAACCCTACTCCTCCGTCCAGTGTGCTCTCCCGAGAGCGAAACGGTCTGAATTTACAAACTGACCATTTTTTCTCTGAATGGAAACACCATAATATTAATCAAATGAATTAAGCCAAATTTCCTAAAAATCAATCCCGTATACTATGTTATTACAAAAAAGGTTTTAAAGGAGGAACCACTGTGCCTAAAATCATCCCTTCCCTAAATTAGCAATGGATGCAGATCGGGATTTGGACTTGTGGTTTTACTTCATTCTCTGCACTGACCAATGATTATGGTGATTCTGATCCAACCATAAATTCATACATTGTGCCCCTGGCCTGAGAGTACGGAAGTTCAACATATAGCTAGATGTAGTAACGTTAGGGTAATGTTAACTAGCTGGCCTGGCGCATCGTTGCCCATGTAAGGAAGTTAGGCTAGCAAGCAATAATTTTAGCCAGGTAACCTAGGACAACAAAAATTAAATGCTTGTATTGCAGAGTCATAGGCCGTTTAGGCAACATAAAAGAGGATGGCATTGGTGTTTCTCTACAAGTAGGGTGAATCACCAAGTTTTTTTCTCCTTGCACGCATGCACCATCATATTTAGCTTATGTAGATTGGATAAAATAGTTTTTGGTATCTTTTAGTTGTCACTATATTAGACTGAGCATAGGTGATTAGATTATGTTGAAATGGTGCTGGAATAGTGGAGACAGTTCCTGTTTCCTTTGCAACTTGCGGTAACTCTCTGTGGTTCTAAATCAATGGCTGTTCGGTTGTCCGAAAATGTCAGAAACATTAACTTGCTTCACCATGCTCTGTAGGTCATGTAACTGTTTGTTATATGCAATATGTTTTGTATACTTCACCAGACAGAGGTTGCTCTCCGGTTTTGTGATGAAACTAGGGTGTGGTTGAATTTATTTTGCCACTGTGTCTTCTTATTGTCTTGACTTTAGGCCTGTATATCACAGTGTCAAGACATTGACACTGTGATAAGCATTGATAAGCAAAAACAATTATCACAACACATAGGTTGTAATGTGTAATATTTATTCCTGGCTTGGCTTTCCCAGTGATTTTACCCACACACCGCTATGCCAAACAACATGGCTAATGTTTGGCATGACAATGAGTGACAAGGAGTTGGCATGTGGCTTTCAGGCCACAAATGGGAATAAACCCTTCTTCTTTCAAGCATTTGAAATTCGAAACTAGCTTAATCTGAAAAAAAAAACATGCTCCCTAGAGTGAAAGTGTCCTCATGTAACCTCAAAAGACCAGAAGCATTTACTCCATCACTGTTCACAACTTGAAATTGTATTTTATTTGACTATCTTTCAATCATACATGATAGCATTGAACAACAATGGAAATAAAGTAATTTGCAAGTATTTGCATTGTTATTCAGTGAAAAGGGCACTGGAAAGCAAAGGCCCTGCATTTAAATTCACAGTGTAAGTTAGCCTTACTGAAACTTTGTACATTCATTGGAGGGTTGGCTACCCCAGGTCAAATAAAAACTTCAGCAACAGTTTCCTGTTATGAAATTAAGTATTAAGTTAGAATAGAGCTTACATGACGTAATTGTAAACTCCTAATTTACAAAAAAGTTGTGGACTTAAAGATCCTGACAGCGAGACAAGAAGCCAACATAATACTGCATTCATTATTCAATTCCAGGCTCAGAGCACACATCATGCTGTACATCTGAGCACTGCGTTTTCCCCATGCTACTACCCATGCAGCAGCCACTGCCTGGCTGAGCTCTCCTGAATATAAATGCATTGCGTTTCAATGCAGGAGTGCATTTTGGTGTGTGTGCGTGTGTGCATGCTTGTGTGTGCAGTGGTGGAAAAAGTACCCAATTGTCATACTTGAGTAAAAGTAAAGATACCTTAACAGAAAATGACTTAAATAAACGTCACCCAGTAAAATACTACTTGAGTAAAAGTCAAAAATTATTTGGTTTTAAATATACTTAAGTATCAAAAGTAAATATAATTGCTAAAAAATACTTAAGTTTCAAAAGTAAAAGTACAAATCATTTCAAATTCCTTATATTAAGCAAATCAGATGGTGACATTTTTTTATTTACATTTTTTAACGGAAAGCCAGGGGCACACCCAGGGATGTTCTCTTGATAAGTGAGTGAGCCCTTATATGTAAGGGCTCACTCGTCAGGTTATAATAGTCAGAATCACCACTTGATTATTTCACTATCTTGTGTGATGAGCTGAGTTACTATCCAGTAGTTGATTTTACTTGGTTGATGCCAAATATAAACGTGAGGGAAATCACTTCAGGGAAGAACAAGAAACCTCTATGCTCATATATCTGACTAGTATATACAGTTGAAGTCGGAAGTTTACATACACTTAGGTTAGAGTCATAAAAAAAGAAATTCAACCACTCCACAAATGTCTTGTTAACAAACTATAATTTTGGCAAGTCGGTTAGGACATCTATGTAATTTTTCTAACAATTGTTTACAGACAGATTATTTCACTTATAATTCACTGTATCACAATTCTAGTGGGTCAGAATTTTACATACACTAAGTTGACTGTGCCTTTTAACAGCTTGGAAAATTCCAGAAAATGATGTCATGGCTTTAGAAGCTTCTGATAGGCTAATTGACATAATTTGAGTCAATTGGATGTGTAACTGTGGATGTATTTCAAGGCCTATCTTCCAACTCAATGTCTCTTTGCTTGACATCATGGGATTTTCAAAATCAATCACCCAAGATCTCAGAAAAAAAATTGTAGAACTCCACAAGTCTGGTTCATCCTTGGGAGCAGTTTCCAAACACCTGAAGGTACCACGTTCATCTGTACAAGCAATAGTATAAACACCATGGGACCACACAGCCGTCATACCGCTCAGGAAGGAGAGTCGTTCTGTCTCCTAGTGTCAGGTTCTGACCATAGTTCTTTTGTGTTTTCTTTGTTTTAGTGTTGGTCAGGACGTGAGCTGAGTGGGCATTCTATGTTGTGTGTCTAGTTTTCCCATTTCTATGTTTGGACTGATATGGTTCTCAATCAGAGGCAGGTTTTAGTCATTGTCTCTGATTGGGAATCATATTTAGGTAGCCTGTTTTGTGTTGGGTTTGGTGGGTGGTTGTTTCTTGTCTTCTGTCTTTGTGTCTATGCACCAGCTAGGACTGTTTTGGTTTTTCACATTTGTTGTTTTGGTATTTTGTAGTGTTCACGTTTATGGTCTTTATTAAACATGTTGAACTCTAACCACGCTGCGCTTTGGTCCAATCCTTCGTCCACAGAAGAAAACCGTTACACCTAGAGATGAACGTACTTTGGTACGAAAAGTGCTAATCATCCCAGAACAACAGCAAAGGACCTTGTGAAGTTGCTGGAGGAAACCGGTACAAAAGTATCTATATCCACAGTCAAACGAGTCCTATATCGACAACCTGACAGGCTGCTCAGCAAGGAAGAAGCCACTGCTCCAAAGCCACCATTAAAAAAAGCCAGACTATGGTTTGCAACTGCACATGGGGACAAAGATCATACTTTTTGGAGAAATGTCCTCTGGTCTGATGAAACAAAAATAGAACTGTTTGGCCATAGCGACCATCGTTATGTTTGGAGGAAAAAGGGTGAGGTTTGCAAGCCGAAGAACACCATCCCAACCGTGAGGCACAGGGGTGACAGCATCATGTTGTGGGGGTGCTTGGCTGCAGGAGGGACTGGTGCACTTCACAAAATAGATAAATAAATAAAATTGTGGATATATTGAAGTAAGACATCAGTCAGGAAGTTAAAGCTTGGTCGCAAATGGGTCTCCAAATGGACAATGACCCCAAGCATACTTCCAAAGCTGTGGCAAAATGGCTTAAGGACAACAAAGTCATGGTATTGGAGTGGCCATCACAAAGCCCTGACCTCAATCCTGTAGAAAATGTGTGTGCTAGCAAGGAGTTCTACAAACCAGACTCCGTTACACCAGCTCTGTCAGGAGGAATGGGCCAAAATTCACCCAACTTACTGTGGGAAGCTTGTGGAAGACTACGCAAAACGTTTGACCCAAGTTAAACAATTTAAAGGCAATTCTATCAAATACTAATTGAGTGTATGTAAACTTCTGACCCACTGGGAATGTGATGAAAGAAATAAAAGCTGAAATAAATAATTCTCTCTACTATTATTCTGACATTTCACATTCTTAAAATAAAGTGGTGATCCTGACTGACCTCTACTAGGATTAAATGTCAGGAATTGTGAAAAACTGAGTTTAAATGTATTTGGCTAAGGTGTATGTAAACTTCTGACTTCAACTGTAGGTATAGGATAATAATATTGCCAATAAAACGAGATTTTAGAAGAAAATACTGTTTATTCTTCTGGATAATTAAGAGAAGGCACACTGTGTAGCTTCTGAACTGTACTGTGGAATTAAATGAACATCTGATTTACCAGCTTGTGAAGTCCATTTGAGACCAAGTGTGAGTAGGTGAGCAGGAGATACTGGATTTGTGCAGTCTACTATAAAAACAATTTATTGGAGCTCTGGATCAGGGAGGGTCTGCTTTAACTTCTGCCTGGACAAGATGTCTGGTATGTCTGAGGATGTCCTGCAACAGAATAGTGTGGGTTTTAGGAAACATTGCCTACCTCATGGTAAATAATGTGTGAAAATGTGCATGCATGCCCATGTGTCTGTGTGTGGGGGTGTGTGTGTGCATGTCTGATTCAGATCAGACATGCATTCCCTGCAAGGTTGGTGAATGACAGAGTCAGATGATGAATGGAATCTGGGGTCTTGGTTACCATGGCAACATCCTATGGGCACAACTTGATTGCTTGGTTATGACAAGGAATCAGTGGCAATTTTAGCATGTAAATCCTGGTGGGCCAAAGAAAAAAACGTGGGATACATGCCAGCAAAGCCACTACACAACACAACACTAAACAATACGTTAATTGCACTATAACGATGACAAGCGGTTCCCACAAACGGCCTACATAAACCTGTCCCAACATCTTACCACTGCTACACCTGGCTATCAGCGGAGCCTTGTCTGGCAGCGAAACAAATAATTCAGCCTCATTTACTGCTTTTAAAAAAACATAGCTGATATGGCTGACTTGCTTAAACAAATGTGGCTTCTAATGACAGTTGAGATGTACAAACTACAGCATATAAGAGGCAATCATTAATTTCGATTAAGATATTAATGAGAAAGCTAGGACGGACGTAGTCACTATAACTATTTGTTCAGCACTTTTGAAATGGACAGTGACAGAATTCATAACATGGGCCGTTCTTACAATATTCTCCCTGTACACCAAGTCAGAACTGTACTGTAGGATAAATAAAAGGGGCATATAATCAGACAATGAATATTTGATGATCACATCTCTCTAAAACAGGTTATAGGCTACATGTGCACCACCAAGTCAGAACAGTAGGCCAAATTAAGAGGGGAAAATGGGCCAAATTATTAGGGTGAGGCATATGGGCTACTAACATCTTACTACAAAACATACACTTAGTATTACTTTCTTGGCTACAGTATAAATATCTCTCCGGCATATTACATAATTTATGCAGCAGCATACAATACAACTTGTGCTGTGTTCACTTGAGCGCGGCGGTCCTTCGTGGGCAAATTTTGTCATCAAAGTCTGGCATTCTATGGATTTATGGTGCTTTCAAAACAACTGGGAACTCAGAATAAAACAAGGTTGAATCATGATGACATCATTGAGCTTCAGGTCGTAGCTCTAGAAAGAAGACAGATTTACAAATACGAGTTGGATGACCATTCAAAATGTATTTTCCCAGTCTGAGCTCATTTTTTCATGACTTCCCAGTTGTCGTGAACTCACTGAAGTCAAGTTCTCGCAGTTCCGAGTTAACAGTTGTTTTGATTGCGGCACAAATCATGCTTCATTGACTGCACGGCCAATGTTGAATGTTTATCATTTTAAACTTGGAAAAGAGACCCTTGATCCCAGATTTGGGACCACACAGCCACTTCACTGAATAGCACGCTAGTGATTGCTTTGCAATGCTTGCAGTTAGCCACGGTCATTGATTCCTTCCAAACCACTCATTCTTGAATTTACGAGATCCAACTTATGTAATGTTCTTGCCCAATGGCCAATGAGCACCGATACATTTTACCTATAATTTCTAATTTCTCTTCATATGACAAGGATTAAAAAGGACTTGCCTGTAGATTGTCAACTTGATTCATGAAGATCACTGCTAGCTAAGATATTTAAAGTATGTTGACATGATCAGTCCAATCAAAGCTACTGTACATATACGTGATTTAACATTCTATCTGTGGCCAATGACCTTGAGCCTTCTTGGATGGGCACTTCTAATGTAACTCTATGGCAGCACCCATGGGGCGAGAATTTTCTAGCTGAACCGTTGTAATGAACACGATGGGAGACAGAGAGCTGGTTTCAAGTGCAGGGTGCAGCAGGTGTTTATTTGTAAAGGACCACAGATGGAGGCCGGTAGCTGGATCCAGGGGCAGGCAGGCAGGTCATACACAGGGAGTCCAGAAAGACAACAGTACAGGCAGGGAAAAGGCTAGTAACGTTGTCCAGGAGATCAGGCAGTTGGTTGATAACAGCAAATCCAATAGGCTAAAGTACAGGCAGGGAATAGGCATGAGGCAGGTCAATCATCATATCATACACAGTAGGATTAAATTACAGGAAACCCATCACTCCAACTAGACATGCATCACAAAACAAACTATACCTCACAATGATGGGGTGCAAAGAACGGAACTAAATAGTGTGTGATAATGACATACAGGTGTGTGAACAGGTGATCAGAATTCAGGTGATTGGGATCTGTGTTTGAGAGTGTGAGCTGGAAAGTGGTCTGGAATGTGAGCTGCGTTCAAGGGATCTACGTGTTTGAGAGTGTGATTTGGAAGCAGACATTACAGACGTGTTGTCCCCATGAGTAACATAACATTGAGCTAATCACGGCGCAACGTTCCGTATTTTCTGCTGGCCCGCCCCACCACCACAGAAAGCTAGGCTGAAACACCTGCATTTTGGAGCTGTCTTACTCAAGAAAACAAAAAAGAGACCATGTTTGTATGCAGTTTTATTAACTCAATGATATTTTATTTTACATTGTTTGCAAACTGATATGTGACATGTATTAATGCAAAAATAACATGCAAAACAGGCAAGCTAAAAATGTGGGGCTCTGGCTAAGGAGACAGAACACACATATTGGTTCTTTGTACTGAACTGGATATGATTCTTTTTTGTTATTTTTGTTCAATGCAAATACTTGATCAAATACACAATCTATGAAAGTATACATTTGTTAGATAGCAATGCTAATGGGTCATTCCACGAATAGAGTACATTTTGGCTAGTGTAGCTTGGTCAGAAAGAGCACATGCTCAACCTAATTAAAAACATGTTTTCTCATCTCAAGGAGTGAAAAAAATATATACTATCGTAAGTGCAAATAAAGTGCCATTAAAGAAACAGTGTTGACCGTAACAGGGTTTGGGTTTTCATCTTTAGGGTACATTTGTAAATTCACTGTGGCTATCTACTCCGATTTCAGAGCACTCTTGTCTGACTGTGCCAGAGCAGAGAATAACTGATTAATTTACAAAAGCTCAACACCGGTTGAATATGGCCCGGTGTTTGTAAAGGTCGGCAAAAATAACGTAATTCAATTGTTGCCAGCAGCACAGTTACAGTCCCCAAAGCTCTATAACATGAAAACAGCCTAACCAGCTCTTCTAGGGTGAGTTAAATGGTCAGAGCGAGGTGTTCTCTCGTTTGTGTCTGGGAGTAGCTCGCAATCTAGCCAACGTTAGCCACTTAGTTGGGTGCTTGACTGACGTTGTGAGGTCAGAACACTCTGGTCAACCCTACTCCTCGGCCAGAGCATCCAGAGTGCTCTCTGAAAACTCTGACAACACTGACTTTACGAACACCCAGTGGGTACTCTGAGTGGCACTCCAGATTGAATTTACGAACACACCCTAAATCAGCCATGAACTAAATAGTTCTAAATAGTTCCCCTTGTGACGGGGCAATTCAATGCAAGCTTCACACATTTTTATTTATTGTTGAAATACTTCTAGCCTGTCTATCTATGGGTTTATAGCCTGTCTATCTATGGGTTTATAGCCTGTCTATCTATGGGTTTATAGCCTGTCTATCTATGGGTTTATAGCCTGTCTATCTATGGGTTTATAGCCTGTCTATCTATGGGTTTATAGCCTGTCTATCTATGGGTTTATAGCCTGCCTATCTATGGGTTTATAGCCTGTCTATCTATGGGTTTATAGCCTGCCTATCTATGGGTTTATAGCCTGTCTATCTATGGGTTTATAGCCTGTCTATCTATGGGTTTATAGCCTGTCTATCTATGGGTTTATAGCCTGTCTATCTATGGGTTTATAGCCTGCCTATCTATGGGTTTATAGCCTGTCTATCTATGGGTTTATAGCCTGCCTATCTATGGGTAACAGGGTTGACAGGTTATGCCCGAAGCACTCAGTTTTCCAACACAAAACACAAAAAAATTGCCAAAAAAGGTAGAAACGGCTCACCTGCTTTTAACTATTATATGTTTCATGTTTCTTTAAAAAAAATGAATTGTTTCACCATAATAAAACGAGTTCAGTTCACGTAACAGGGTTGACCTTGAGGGACAGACAGTAAATTAATCACTTATCACATGAATTAAAGAATTATCCCTAGAAAATACTTTGTCAAAGCAGAAACATATCTCGGGCTTAACAATGATGGGGAAAACATTTTGAGATGAAGTGGGTTAAAATCTTCCTAAAAGTCCTCCCGGGTGGCGCTGTGCCACCAGAGACTCTGGGTTCGTGCCCAGGCTCTGTCGCAGCCGGCCGCGACCGGGAGGTCCATGGGGCGACGCACAATTGACCTAGCGTCGTCCGGGTTAGGGAGGGTTTGGCCGGTAAGGATATCCTTGTCTCATTGTGCACTAGTGACTCCTGTGGCGGGCCGGACGCAGTACATGCTAACCAGGTTGCCAGGTGCACGGTGTTTCCTCTGACACATTGGTGCGGCTGGCTTCCGGTTTGGATGTGTGCTGTGTTAAGAAGCAGTGCGGCTTGGTTGGGTTGTGTTTCGGAGAACGCATGGCTTTCGACCTTCGTCTCTCCCGAGCCCGTACGGGAGTTGTAGCGATGAGACAAGATAGTAACTACTAACAATTGGATACCACGAAATTGGGGAGAAAAGGGGGTAAAATAAAACAAATATTCCTAAAAGTCGAAAGGGGCAAAGAAAAGTCTTTATTCATATTAAAAATCTGATTTATTCCATTTTCCATGTGGCTTATATTAAAGGAAACTTAATTTAATACAACCGGCTTTTAAAATTCGATATTGGTACACAATTTCAAGTTAAAATGTCAAAGGGACGCAAAATGTACTCTATTCATGGAACAACCCGAATGTTTTAAATGCTTCAGTGCTTAACTTGTTTCATTTTCTCCATTGACAGTAAGCTCTATATTCTTACTGTTGCCTTATAATTTAGATGTAATACCGTGTGTCCCCTGCTATTATCCTCACTGTTCATTATAGCAACATGTTATCATGAGAAGGTCATGGTAGTGGCAACACAACACTGGTGAGTCTGCCAGTACCCCTGACTCATCTCACAGACCAATCTCACAAACACATTACTCGAGAGTCTACATGAAGCCATTACATTAATCTGGTCCCAGCAGAGACTATCAAAAACCTCTCTGAACTGAGTGTGAGAGAAGCAGGCAGGCGCATAGCATCATACTTTCAAGCAGGCTGCAATCCAAATCATTCCATTATCTGGAGTGCCCCTGAGTGGCTGACTGTTAGCTAGGCATCATCAGCTGATGTATGAAATAAAAATATTCACAACCCAAGGGATTCCCATACTGTGAAACTAAAATGTACATGAATATTTCAAATATGATAAAGTTTGAGTGTGTGTGTGTGTCCGTCCATCTGTCTGTCATATCTCAACCCTCATCTGCGGAGGCCTCAGCGATTGGTCTGGCGTCAATAAATGTCCCTACCCGGTTCTTAGAGCCCTCTAGATTCACTTTCAGAGAACGGAACACAACAACCTCTGGGTCACATTGAACAATGAGAATATCTATGAAGCATACTGTTATAAAACCACTACTTGAAGTGAAATATGTGTGCATATTAATACAATGTGAATACAATTTGCATTATCAGTTCATGCCTGTCTGAGAAATGACCACTTGTAAAGGTCATTGTAACCTAATAAACACTACTGGCGATGCAGTGTTTGGCTGGCCTCAGCTGTCTGTAGCTTATACAACTTAGGCTAGCCATCGCTCTACATCATTCTATTATAGAATAGACTAACTGCTATGGTAAGTGACTGTGGTGCCTGTCCAGCATCCTACAGACATAGCTCTCTCCAGCCCAATTGCTGCTGTTCAAAGTAATCTCCATCTCATCAAAGAGTAGTGAGTGTGATGAGTATTTTCTAATGTAATGGGCATGCTCTTTCATCACACACTCTCCTGGCAGAGTTTATTATCATGTCCTATCTGGCCCAGCCTGCAGAGTTATAAGGCCTTTTACTTAGATCTTAGAAATGGCCCTTTAGTTTTTAATAAAGTTTTTATTCTATCCAATGAATTGTATGACTTCAAACTATAACTGACCACAATACTGGTGACTACAGCAATTGACTAAAAACTACAAACATGGCCAACTGACATGTACCTTCTTGTTTCAATGTCTCTGCAGGTTGTTCAGGGCCAGGAGGGTTGGCAGGCATTTTAATCTCTGTGGTCTATCTTTACAATATTTACACTGTAAACTGTAACTGAGGGATTTTATACTGCATTGTTGGAACGTCAGACATTTGTATCTCTATCCTAAGGTGTCATATGGGTCTAAGAGGTCATACTTTCTCTGATGTACAAGGCCTGCTGCAATGTCTAATATTTGCCAAGACCTGTACAAGACTGTGAATGATCATTGGACCATGCCATTTTCCATCCACCTCCATCGAAAACACACCCGGGGATCGTTTGATCCGCTGGTGTAATCTAAGTTGATAGCAGCATGGAATACCCTGCTCCCCAGTTGATAGCAGCATGGGGAGCAGGGTATTCCACTCAACCCAGGAGACTATGAGAAGTGCAGTGTCCGAGAGAAGAAAACAAGTGGCCGGCTTTTGATCTACACTTACTGCAGAGTATGTCATTCAAAGTCAACTTTGAACTCTGCATTTTGTTGTTGTTATGATCATCCCAAACTGTAGGGTATTTTCCTTGTAATAAAATAACAACGTATTGCTTTTAAACAAAACAATAGGGTAGTAATGAATTCCTCAAATAGTTGTAGACATTTTGTATGGAGAAATAAAGCACACAGACAACCCCTTATGTTCCATGATGGGACTTTCCCCATTCACTGCAGAATCTAAATGTCCTGAGGTGCAGGTGTTCGCATATTATTTCCTCCGAAGAGTACAATTGCAATCCAAGTAGGCTATGCCTGTGGCTATAAACTGAATGAACCCAACTGTTCTTGCGAAGATCTTTTCGCTCCTGTTGCAGCCTGGCGACTGGTGAGATGTTCTGGCAGCATAGACATGCGTGTGAGTCGCACACAGCCACCCTCAGGACCAGCCACTGTTTAATGGCAGCTCTCTCTGTCGCTCAGAACGGAAATCAATAAGTGTGTTCAGCCTGCCTGCCTCAGGGTAGCTGGAGCTGTTTAGATGCATTCACAACTCCTAGTGGACTCCTGAGACTGAAAGAGCGTCTGGGCTAATAAAGTTAGTAAAGGGAAATCCACTTATCAAAAAAGAGTGAATACATACAATTAGAATACATTAAAACAAAAGCAAAAATAAATGAAAAAACATTATTTTCAGAACGTCATGAGAATTGGAGAAAGAACATAATTGTATAGCACATGTTTTCACCAGTAGGCTAACCATCATGTGGTAGCTCATTTGTAGTTGAGTAGCACAAGACGGGAATCTGTCCCATTTTTTTTTAAACTGAGCACACTGCTCATAAACATCCATATCAGTCAAAATGTTTACTAAAAACACTTAATTTTAAGTCATTTTTTTTTACATCAAGGTCATCTATTTGCAATGAGTTTATTTACTTTTTTTGTGAACATAATTTCCCCTTCCCTGCACAAGAAACTTCAGAGTGCATCCTTTACATTTGCATGAAGTGTTAATATATTGGGGGAAAAGACTACTGGTGGTTTCACCATCAAAGATGAACTAGTTTCTGAACTGAATGAGCTACCAGTAAATATCTGTAGGCATATATTTTAGCTATAAATAATGTTTGCATGCCTCTTGCAATGTTATGCCCTGCAAGTACCAATGAAATGTTGCATAGCACTTTTTGTATAGCACGTTTTGCATAGCACATTGCATTGCACTAAGCAAAACCAAAGAATAGGTGTAGTCCTGGATGTACTTCCCCATCCCCTGCACCCATGAAGATTCCTCCTACGGCATCTTCATCACACTCCCTTGACCCCCCGATGATGATGCACCCTGCCACGATGCTGAGCAGGGCCAAGCCCACCCGCAGACCATGGTTCTCCCCAATGCTGACCCTGTTCATCCGGCAGGTGGAGAGGAGACCCCCCACCTCGTCACCACCCACCTAAGGCCCCAGGCACACAGAGGAACTAGGACTGTCAGAGACTGGACCTAACCTAGCCTTCAGATTCTGACCCAGCTGTAGCACCTGTGTCCGCAGCAACATTGGATGCAAGTACTCATCACCACTTTTACTCTCACTGACACAGGAGCACTTTCTCTGGCAGCCAGGCAGTGTCTCTGCTCTGGCCTGCTTCAATACTCCTCATGCATCATTAAAGACAGGGCTCTGGTTTCCCTTCGCCACTGAAAATTTAAAAAAGCCTGTTTCATTCATTCATTCACCCTCAAGACAGGGGTATGCAAACTACTCTACAAATCTGGTCACAGGTGTCCCTACCTCCCCCTCCCCCACAAGAATACTTAGACAACTGATGGCTCAGTCAGGGATGGTAATTAGGACTAAACTGTGAGTGGTCACAGAGCCTCTGTAGTTCCCCTCCCTGTGGTACAATGGGAGGCTTCTGTAGTAAAGGCTGGGTGTCATGAAGCATAAATGCACAGTCACATTGCCTACAGCTCTCGAGACCCTGGCTGACGTGGAATGTGCACTGAGATTAAGGTAACAGAATGCTTGTGATTACGCAAAAGACAAGCAGGAGAGAGAGAAAGAGAGGGAGAGAGAGGGAAAGGGAGGAGAGAGAGAAAGAAATAAAGAAAGAGAGAGGATAATAGAACACTGCCACTGTTAGTGTCTGTGAGCTAGAAGTGAATGTAGTGAAAGGTTCTGAGAGTCCTCTGTGGTCGAGGCCCGAGGCCATCCACAAAGACCCGTAGTTGCCATAGGAATAGCATATCCATGGCAACAGAGGGAGCTGAGGGTGAACGGAATTAACACCGGCGAGTTGGGTAACAAATTAAGTTATCGGGAGGGAAATAACAGTGACACATTTCCTGTTCAAGCTGCATACTTTTCCCTTTTTTTCCCTTTAATCGTAACATCTAATATTAATGCCTTGTGGTAATATCCTGGTGCTTGAAAGACATGTTTGCTTTCCAGACAGTATATTACTTTGTAACAATGTGACAGGGTCATTAAACATTTTAAAAAACAACTGTGAGTGAGTGAGAGAGAGAGAGAGAGAGAGAGAGAGAGAGAGAGAGAGAAAGAGTTTCACACTATTGAAGAAAAATGTGTGTTCCCTTGTATAATACAAAGGCATTAGGATTGTGTAAAATAAATGAAGGAACACGTGAAACATATATGAATATATATATAGTAGGGTGGGGAATAAAATACATCAACATGGTCAGAGCAACAATTTAGAGGTTCATTAGAGACGTGCAGTGGGAGGATAAGGAGCTACATCAAATTAACGTTGTGGAAATGTTGTCTCAGTGACTGGTCATCTAGGGCTGTCTCTGTAGCAGGGGATGGACAACAAAGATGACTGGCGTGGGTTTAAAATGATTCGGCCAAGTCACTGTCAATAATCAGTTCCCTCAACCTGAAAGCAGATCAACCCAAGACTGATGACATGCAAAACCTTGGACATTTTCCTCTGTTCTCCCTGGTGATTGGCTATAAATTGGCTGAGGAGATTCTGGGACATTTGTACAAGCATCATTAACCAAACGTATAGTATTTAACACCTATATCAAACATTGAATCTTGATTATTTAAATGTTACTTCTATTACAATTCCATGATAACCTTATATAATCCTCTAATCTGGCACACTTTTGCTAAAAATTGAAGGCATATGAAGGGAGCAACACGTGGTAAACAGCATAACCTTCTGGTCAGTGGAGGGATTGTGCTGTGTAGGCTACACACCCTTCGGTTTGACCTAAACGCGCTGTGACAGCTCGAGTGTTTCAGTGGCGAAAAAAAGTTATACAATTACCAAGAAATAATTGGAAAAGTTCACTGCGGGCCAATTAATGGGGCTTGTCCAGGGCTTCTGCACCGCAACCCTGGAGCGAGTTCACATACACAGCCTACAAAACCTCAGGTGAGTGCATGCATGCATGCGGGGGAAAAGCTGTGGTGTACCTTGAACACACATGTATCATTTGAAACGACCTTTAACTACTTCAAGGTATTTGGTCTAAGGTGTTTATCTTTATAAAGAAGGTTAATATCAAGGTTGGATGTGCTGACGCTAAAGCTACGCTTTCACCAGTAACGTTAGCTATTGTAATGGTTTTGTAATGCAAACGTCATTATTTTATGTGCATCATTAGAATTGCAATATCTCCGAGGTTGTGAAATGCAGAAAGTGGTTTTGCCCTATCACAAAAGATACGTGTGTGACTTAGTAAAGTCAAATCCCAATGTGGAAAAACTACAATGAGGTTTAAGTAAATCTAGGCCTATCGCAAATTCAGTCCTCAATCATGTAGGCTAGAATCTTCCTAGTCCCTCAATATATTTTTCTTCTTCCATGCATGACTATCAGCAAAGAGAAGGAAATGCCTATGCCATTTGTCTAAAATAAGTCAAACATGACCACCAGATCAAGTTTATCAAAGCAGATTTGTCAAACAAAAATGCTATTCTATTGACTTGTATCGTAGAGAGACCTACATTTTTAGTCTTAAATTTTGTATTTTCCTTTTAGGTCCCTGAATATGTTGTGGCGCTGGTACACGATACAGAGCAGTAGCCTATGGACAACTTCAGGGTAACGGAATTACGCCGAGATTCAGAGTTTTCACATTAAACTGTATGCCAAACAAAATCCATTGATTTCAAAGTTAACAAACCAAACAACTATATTCACAATAACTACTTCTAACAATTTCCACAGAAAATGTTACCCCCAAAACCTTTAAAGTACAGTGCAGCTACAAAGTACCGACTTTGCATCGGCACCGTTCTTCAATTAAATGTTTTTGTAAGATGTTCTGTGTAAATTGTTAAAAGTAGTCCTTGTGCAGAGTTGTATGGTTTGTTAAATTTAGAAATCAATGGGTTTTGTTTATCAGAGAGTTCAATGAGAAAAATCTGAGTCTCATAGTAATTCTATCATCATGGAATTCCCCCTATGGAACAAAGGAAATTCTGCACATGCATGACATGAACACATTACCAAGTAGAAATTTCACAGTAATCTAGGCCTAAATTCAATGTTATATTGACTCTCGTAGAAATTAAACTACAACCAACAGCAACTCCGAGATAGTGTAGCAATTTTACCAAGACAAACTATGTTATATCCCTCATAAATCAAATCCAACCTGACATGTAGGCAACAAGATATGAAACACAATCCAAGGATTCCAACTATGTCTCTAGCTAGAGGTCCATCCAATTGCCGATAGATTATCATGCAAATATTCTAAAATCGGCATAAAGCAAATATGCAGATTTTCCCACCAGTGGTGTTTTACGTTTTTGTTTGTCAAACGCCAGTCAAGCATCCATCATCATGTCACTAGAATAAGACCCTCAATATTTACTGGAAAGGAGTGTCAAGCTCACCATACACCACCTTGTGAAGTTCATCATTGATTTAATCTGTAACCTAATAAACTGCGTGGTTTTCCACCATGTCGAATGAACAAATTCTGTCTGCATTTATAAAATTCTACCGACACTACCTTTTTTTCCATCAAAGCTGTCGTGATTAGTTTAAAAAAAAAATGTGACTTTACTTTCATAAACTGTGGATGGAAACGTGGTTAGTGTCAGTAGAAAGGGAAGTTTGGGGATGAGGACACTTGAGTTGTTGGGTAACTTCTGCTCTCTCCATTAGTGTCCAGTGACAATCTCAATTTTTAAAAGTTCTTATTCTGTTATTAACTCATACCCAAATAATGTTGTTGACTCATCCTATACTTGTATTTGCGGCCAAAACATGAATTGGAGAAAATAACAATTCAAAAACTCCGCCTCAGACTTGTATCTCAAACAACAGAATGTTTTAAAAAAAATGCTTGCTATTTCAGAATGTCATGTTGGCTCATTGGCTGAGCTGGCCAATCTGCAGTCTACTTGCATGAATATGTGTAATGACCAGTATATGCCCACACTATTCTGTTGTTGGTACTCCCACACCATACCAACACATCAGTCATTTTTTAACATACTTTTCCTTCCAAATTTGTTTAATTAAGTATTTCACTCTTATTGTAATTAATGATAGTTCATATTTCATAGAAAGCTGGAAACACTGGACAGTTACTTTAACCCGCTCCTAAATATGTAACCTTTACCCAAGAAGCACAGAGTATTCAGATGGTCTGTCCTGTCGGCATGATCATTTAGCAGACGCTTACATCTAAATCAACTTACAGAACTGTCTACATTAACAGTGAGTGACATTCAGAATGTGGCCCATGGAGGAATCAAAACCACAGCTCCTGTTGTAGCCAGTACCCTGCTCTAACCACTGAGATATTGGAACATGTTTTCTAACAGACATGATTGAGAGCATATGGCTAGTCAGGTGGACATTGTCCATTCTTTAGCAATGAAGCTGGACAATAACCTGTAGATGCCAACAAAAAAACCTTACCCATGGGGAATAACATTTATATGGCTCTATACCTCTTTGTCTCCTTCACACACTTCTGTTGTGCGGGTATAAACTAGTGACGCACCGATATGTCATTTTTGACCGATATCTGATATTTTCCTGCCTTACAACAGACCTGCCTTTCAACAGGCCTACAAGCCTTCAGTCCAGCCTCTCTCAGCCTATTGCGGACAGTCTGAGCACTGATGGAGGGATTGCGTTCCTGGTGTAACTCGGGCAGTTGTTGTTGCCATCCTGTACTGTGATGTTCGGCTGTACTGATCCTGTGCAGGTGTTGTTACACACGGTCTGCCGCTACAAGGACGATCAGCTGTCCATCCTGTCTCCCTATAGCGCCCTTTTTGGCGTCTCACAGTACGGACATTGCAATTTAATGCCCTGGCCACATCTGCGGTCTTCATGCTTCCTTGCAGCTTACCTAAGACACGTTCACGCAGATGAGCAGTGACCCTGGGCATCTTTTGGTGTTTTTCAGAGTCAGTAGAAAGGCTTCTTTAGTGTCCTAAGTTTTCATAACTGTGACCTTAATTGGCTGTTAGTATCTTAACGTGGGGAACAGTGTTTAAACTCTTAACAATGAAGATCTGTGAAGTCATTTGGATTTTTACTAATTATATTTGAAAGACAGGGTCCTGAAAAAGGGACATTTCTTTTTTTGCTGAGTTTATAATACAGTGGCTTGCGGTATGTCTCTGAGGTTGGCACATCTAGCCACTGGGAGTTTTGCCCATTCAAGGAAAAACTGCTCCAGCTCCTTCAAGTTAGATGGGTTCCGCTTGTGTCCAGCAATCTTTAAGTCATACCACAGATTCCCTAATGGATTGCGGTCTGGGCTTTGACTAGGCCATTCTAAGACATTTAAATGTTTCTCCTTAAACCACTCTTGTGTTGCTTTAGCAGTATGCTTAGGGTCATTGTCCTGCTGGAAGGTGAACCTCCATCCCAGTCTTAAATCTCTGGAAGACATGTTTCCCTCAAGAATTTACCTGTATTTAGCGCCATCCATCATTCCTTCAATTCTAACCAGTTTCCCGTTCCCTGCCGATGGAAAAACATACCCACAGCATGATGCTTCACTGTGGGGATGTGGTTCTCGGGGTGGTGAGAGGGGTTGGGTTTGTGCCAGGCAGTGTTTTTTTTTTGTTGTTGTCTCATGTGACCAGAATACCGTCTTCCATATGTTTGGGGAGTCTCCCACATACCTTTTGGCGAACACCAAATGTGTTTGCTTATTTTTATCTTTAAGCAATGGCTTTTTTTGTCCACTCTTCCGTAAAGCCCAGCTCTGTGGAGTGTACAGCTTAGTGGTCTCATGGACAGGTACTCCAATCTCCGGTGTGGAGCTTTGCAGCTCCTTCAGGGTTATCTTTGGTCTCTTTGTTGCCTCTCTGATTAATGCCCTCCTTGCCTGGTCTGGGAGTTTTGGTTGGCGGTCCTCTCTTGGCAGGTTTATTGTGGTGCCATATTCTTTCCATTTTTTAAATAATGTATTTAATTGTGCTCTGTGGGATGTTCAAAGTTTTGGATATTTTTTTTATAACCCAACCTTGATCTGTACTTCTCCACAACTTTGTCCCTGACCTGTTTGGAGAGCTCCTTGGTCTACATGGTGCCACTTGCTTGGTGGTGCCCCTTGCTTAGTGGTGTTGCAGACTCTGGGACCTTTCAGAACAGGTGTGTGTGTGTGTGTGTATATATATATATATATATATATATATATATATACTGAGATCATGTGACAGATCATGTGACACTTCGATTGCACACAGGTGGACTTTATTTAACTAATTATGTGACTTCTGAAGGTAATTGGTTGCACCAGATGTTATTTAGGGGTTTCATAGCAAAGGGGGTGAATACATATGCACTCACCACTTTTCCATAATAATTTTTTTAAACAAGTTTTTTTGTTTGTTTCACTTCACCAATTTGGGCTATTTTGTGTATGTCCATTACATGAAATCCAAATAAAAATCTATTTAAATTACAGGTTGTAATGCAACAAAATAGGAAAAACACCAAGGGGGATGAATACTTTTGCAAGGCACTGTATGCCAATTATGTGATGGTCCGATCGTATTCTGTCCCCATCGACACTTTAAAAAACAACTTTTGGTGCCAGAGAGAATGGTTACTTTGTCAAGACGACTAGCGACGACTAGCTTGATTTAGCCTCCACGGTGTATCTCACTTGGTCAGGGTATTTAAGCCTCCATATATATATATATATATATATATATATATATATATATATATATATATATATATCCACTAAATCCAATATGTCCATGACATTCATGATTTCCTTAACTGCATGAGGGTGATAGTTTGTAGTGTGATTTCCTTTACGGTCCATAGACTTATTTAAAACCATATTATAATCCCCCCGGATCCCATGGCCACTGAGAGAACGGGACCCATCCTTAGACAAGAGCACACAGTGCCACCCACAAAGCTGAAGCAGATCAGCCCCCAAAAGCATTTCCATCGACCTCACCTCGACAGCTATTTAAAAAGAATTATACATTTTAAAAATCCTGCTTTTTAATTAACAATTCATATTTGTAATGTAGGTACAAATATAGGTAGGATTGTTACCTCTTACCAGTATTGCCATTACAAAAATGACTTTTTCACCAAACAATTCTTGTGATTCATCCAATATTGTCCCTAACATCTTTACTCCCAAGCAAAAGTTGTGGGATGCATACACACTCAACCCCTTTCCTCAACAAACAACCATACACTCAGATGCTCAAAAGTTGTTCCATCTCAGAGCCCAACTCAAGAAAGACCTTGATTTACAAATGCATATACAGTTGCAGCTGTATGAGAAGGCATGCAAAAAATTGACAAAAATGGGGAGATTTGACAATGGTTAATCAAATCTCCCCATTTTTGCCTAGCTGATGGATATCAGATATACCCCTTTCCCCTGAAACACTCACACGCAGTCCCCCAATTTGACCATATATCCCAAGCATCTCTGTGCAGTCAGACATTTGATGATTTTGTGCCACCAGGGCCACAATAATATGCCCCCTCTGAATGGCCGAGTGTGACCCCCTCCCCATGGGTTACTGCAGCTAGTGTTGCCAGCACTGCCACTGCCTGGGTTGGGCACACCCAACTGGAATCCCCACCGGCTAGGTACAAGATGGTCAAGGTTCACATTAGCAGCTTTGAGAATTTCCTTGTATATTATGCTCTCCCATTGGGGGGCTTTGGTTTTGTAGGACCAAACCAGCCAGTGGACATTGTCCATTCGTTAGCAATGAAGCTGGACAATAACCCGTAGATACAAAAAAACATACTCATGTGAGTAACATTTAATATTGCTCTATACGTCTGTCTCCTTCACACACTTCTGTTGTGTGGGTATAAACCAGTGACTGAGGAGCTAACAATTTTTCTGCCTAGTCACAAGGTCAGACGGTCAGTCTTGTTGCCTAATTTCACAACAATGAGAAATGGGTGACTTAATGGCCGATCTGATGGGAGAGCTTTTGTATTTGCTTCTGTTACACTGACAACCATTTTACAATTTGTCATTCCCCTCGTGGAATGTTCAGACTTGAATAATGGGATTTACTTCTCAAAAGTAATTACTCAAACTATTTTGTAGGCTAAGGCAGGGCAGAGGTTGGAGAGTTCAGCTCTTACAAGACTCAAGCTTTTCACCCAGCAAACCACTCATTTTCATTTAGGTGATCTAATTTGCTGTTCGGTTAGTTTGATTATTTGTAGTGTCAGTGTATAAACAGTGCATTCAGAAAGTATTCAGACCCCTTGACTTGTTCCACATTGTTACTTTACAGCCTTATTCTAAAATGAATTATAGGTCACCCCAATCTACATACAATTCCCCATAAAGGAAACAGGTTTTTAGAAATGTTAACAAATTTATAAATTAAAAACTTATCACATTTACATAAGTATTCAGACCCTTTACTCAGTACCTTGTGTATGACACTACAAGCTTGGCACACCTGTATTACGGGAGTTTCTCCCATTCTTCTCTGCAGATCCTCAAGCTCTGTCAGGTTGGATGGGGAGCAGCACAGCAATTTTCAGGTCTCTCCAGTGATGTTCGATTGGGTTCAAGTCCGGGCTCTGGCTAGGCCACTTAAGGACATTCAGAGACTTGTCCCAAAGCCACCCCTACATTGTATTGACTGTGTGCTAAGGGTTGCTGTCCTGTTGGAAGGTGAACCTTCTCCCCAGTCTGAAGTCCTGAGTGCTCTGGAGCAGGTTTTCATCAAGGATCTCACTGTACTTTGATCCGTTCATCTTTCCCTCGATCCTGACTAGTCTCCGTCTCTGCCGCTGAAAAACATTCCCACAGCATGATGCTGCCACCATGCTTCATCGTAGGGACGGTGCCAGGTCTCCTCCAGACGTGACGCTTGGCATTCAGGCCAAAGAGGTCAATCTTGGTTTCATCAGACCAGAGTCTTGTTTCCTGTGGTCTGAATCCTTTAGGTGCCTTTTGGCAAACTCCAAGTGGGCTGTCATGTGCTTTTTACTGAGGAGTGGCTTCCGTCTAGCCACTCTACCATAAAGGCCTGATTGGTGGAGTGCTGCAGAGATGGTTGTCCTTCTGGAAGATTCTCCCCTCTCCACAGAGGAACTCTGGAGCTCTGTTAGTGACCATTGGGTTCTTGGTCACCTCCCTGACCAAGGCCTTTCTCCCCCGATCAGTTTGGCCAGTTGTAGGAAGAGTCTTGGTGGTTCAAAACTTCTTCCATTTAAGAATGATGGAGGCCACTGTGTTCTTGGGGACCTTCAATGCTGCAGAGATATTGTGGTACCCTTCCCCATATCTGTGCCTTGACACAATCCTGTCTCGGGGCTCTACGGACAATTCCTTCGATCTCATGGCTTGGTTTTTGCTCTGACATGCACTGTCAACTGTGGGACCTTTTTTATAGACAGGTGTGCCTTTCCAAATCATGTCCAATCAATTTAATTTACCACAGGTGGACTCCAATCAAGGTGTAGAAACATCTCAAGGATGATCAATGGAAACAGGATGCACCTGAGCTCAATTTCAAGTCTCATAGCAATTTACTTACATAAATCTATTTCAGTTTTTTTATTTGTAATAAATTAGCAAACATTTCTAAAAACCTGTTTTTGCTTTGTCATTATAGGGTGTTGTGTGTAGATTGATGGATAAAATAACAATTTAATCAATTTTAGAATAAGGCTTTAAATGAAGACAAACCCTTGAATGAGTAGGTGTGTCCAAACTTTTGAGTGTGTGTTACATAAATATATCATACACTAAGCAAAAATATAAACGCAACATACAACAATTTTACTGAGTTACAGTTAATTTGAGGAAATCAGTCAATTTTAAATAAATTCATTAGGCCCTAATCTATGGATTTCACATGACTGGCCATACATATTTTTAATTGAATTAACCTTTATTTAACTAGGCAAGTCAGTTAACACATTCTTATTTACAATGACGGCCAAACCCTAACCCGGACGATGCTGGGCCAATTGTGCGCCGCCCTATGGGACTCCCAATCACGGCCGGTTGTGATACAGCCTGGAATCGAACAAGGGTCTGTAGTGACGCCTCTAGCACTGAGATGCAATGCATTCGACCGCTGCGCCAGATATGCATCTGTTGGTTACAGGTACCGTAAAAAAAAAAATTGGCCTCAAAAATGGGCTTCGGGATCTCAAGGTATTTCTGTGCATTCAAATTGCCATTTATAAAATGCAATTGTGTTTGTCTGTAGCTTATGCCTGACCATAACACAACCCCATTGCCACCATGGGGCACTCTGTTCACAACGTTGACATCAGCAAACCGCTCGCCCACATGATTCCATACAGTGTGCTCTGCGGTTGTAACGCCGGTTGGACGTACTGCCATATTCTCAAAATCACCGTTGTAGGGGGCTTATGGTAGAGAAAGGAACATTAAATTATCTGGCAACAGCTCTGGTGTACGTTCCTGCAGTCAGCATGCCAATTGCACACCCCCTCAACTTGAGACATCTGTGGCATTGTGTTACATAACTGCAGATTTTAGTGGCCTTTTATTGTCCCCAGCACAAGGTGCACCTGCATAATGATCATGCTGTTTAATCAGCTTCCTGATATGCCACACCCTGTCAGGTGGATGGATTATCTTGGTAAAGGAAAAATGCTCACTAACAGGGATTGTTAGAGGCGATTTTAGACGTTTGTATAAAAGACTGAAAGTACAGAGCTCCATGTACAGTGGGGCAAAAAAGTATTTAGTCAGCCACCAATTGTGCAAGTTCTCCCACTTAAAAAGATGAGGCCTGTAATTTTCATCATAGGTACACTTCAACTATGACAGACAATATGACGGGGAAAAAATTGAGAAAATCACATTGTAGGATTTTTTAATTAGTTTATTTGCAAATTATAGTGGAAAATAAGTATTTGGTCAATAACAAATGTCTCAATACTTTTTTATATACCCTTTGTTGGCAATGAAAGAGGTCAAACGTTTTCTGTAAGTCTTCACAAGGTTTTCACACACTGTTGCTGGTATTTTGGCCCAGTCCTCCAAGCAGATCTCCTCTAGAGCAGTGGTGTTTTGGGGCTGTTGCTGGGCAACACAGACTTTCAACTCCCACCAAAGATTTTCTATGGGGTTGAGATCTGGAGACAGGCTAGGCCACTGCAGGACCTTGAAATGCTTCTTACGAAGCCACTCCTTCGTTGCCCGGGCGGTGTGTTTGGGATCATTGTCATGCTGAAAGACCCAGCCACGTTTCATCTTCAAAGCCCTTGCTGATGGAAGGAGGTTTACACTCAATCTCACGATACATGGCCCCATCCATTCTTTCCTTTACACAGATCAGTCGTCCTGGTCCCTTTGCAGAAAAACAGTCCCAAAGCATGATGTTTCCACCCCCATGCTTCACAGTATGTATGGTGTTCTTTGGATGCATCTCAGCATTCTTTGTCCTCCAAACACGACGAGTTGAGTTTTTACCAAAAAGTTCTATTTTGGTTTCATCTGACCATATAACATTTTCCCAATCTTCTTCTGGATCATCCAAATGCTCTCTAGCAAACTTCAGACGGGCCTGGACATGTACTGGCTTAAGCACGGGAACACGTCTGGCACTGCAGGATTTGAGTCCCTGGCGGCATAGTGTGTTACTGATGGTAGGCTTTGTTACTTTGGTCCCAGCTCTCTGCAGGTCATTCACTAGGTCCCCCCGTGTTGCTCACCGTTCTTGTGATCATTTTGACCCCACGGGGTGAGATCTTGCGTGGAGCCCCAGATCAAGGGAGATTATCAGTGGTCTTGTATGTCTTCCAATTCCTAATAATTGCTCCCACAGTTGATGTCTTCAAACCAAGCTGCTTACCTATTGCAGATTCAGTCTTCCCAGCCTGGTGCAGGTCTACAATTTTTGTTTCTGGTGTCCTTTGACAGCTCTTTGGTCTTGGCCATAGTGGAGTTTGGAGTGTGACTGTTTGAGGTTGTGGACAGGTGTCTATTATACTGATGATCTAGAAGAAAAAGAAACGCACACCTATTAAGACGAGGTGCTGGCTAGCGGAGTAGAAAACTTGAAAATAAAAGAGCCGCACACTCTAGGAGCTCAGATGCAAAACTTTAATTACCAACGTTTCAACAGCCAAGCTGTCTTCATCAGGGTATAATCACAAACACTGCGGGATGACTCGTTTATATATAGTGTCAAAAGACACAGGTGTCTGTAATCATGGCCAAGAGTGGCCTAATATCATTGGTTAATAATCCGAATATTAAAATGTCATTCAAAGAACAGCATACAAACAACAAATGGATAGCATACGATCATAGATTAATTTGACTACACAAGTTTACAAACAATTACAATGGCAAAGTCACAATCACAAGAATGGCTTCAGATCAAAGTCTACGTTGAGAACGAAGGGAGCAAGGGTCTTTAAATTAAAGAACCATGCAGCCTCGGAGGAGGCCGCAGGCACGCACATCTACGAGATATCGCACCCGACAGGGTAAGAAGAAACTACTATCAGAGGCAGAGGAGACCGTTCACACGGTCCCAGAACCCACGGGACTGAGTGTCTTTAATTTATCAAGCAAGATATTGAGCCCTGCCCATGTCTCTTTGCTTAATAAAGGTTATATTTTGTGCCTACAACCCAGTGCAACGATTTTGATGTTAAGGTAGACATGTTTAAGTTTTTTAGAAACATCCGTTTAAGGGAATACTTTAGCTCCCCTAATTCTGATATTTCTACTGAACATGTAGGTTGCTCTCCTGCACATCCTCCGACTCCTTTTAGAAGCAAGAGTTATTTTATACCTCCAGCCAATCGCAATCACTCTATCGAGACATATTGCAGACTTGTGGAAAATGTTGGACTTCTCCTTAAGAATAAACAGGGATCCAAATCTTTCCAGAATTTACCCAAGAATGAAAAACAAGCTTTGCTTGATTTGCAATCCGATACGACAGTCCTTACCCTCCCTGCTAATAAGGGTGGGTCTGTTGTACTCATGGATAGGACAGCTTATGTACATGAGTGTCATAGACAGCTGCTTGACAACACCTTTTACAAGAAACTCAGAAGTGACCCCACTTCCCAATTTCAGAACAGTATCTTGACTGTCCTAGATGGATATTTAAGTTCTGGTCAGATAACCAAAAGAGAACATGCTTTTTTGGCTATTCAACACCCTAAAATTGCCACTTTCTATACTTTGCCGAAATTACACAAGAATGTTACACAAACTCCAGGGCGTCCTATTGTAGCGGGCATTGATGCAGTAACAGCCCCTCGATCTACTTTTATTGACTTATTTATTAGACCACTCGCAGAACAGCCCCTCTCATTTGTAAAGGACACCAGCAGTATGATCTTTATCATTGAATCTCTTGATCCTCTCCCTGAGAATACCTTGTTAGTTACTTTTGATGAGTCATTATACACTAATATTCCACACGAGGGCAGTATTGAAGCTATGGAACATTTTCTTATGCAACGTGACCCTATTGAACTACCTTCCAGTGCATGCATTGTAACATTGGCTGAAATAGTACTCACGCATAACTATTTCATGTTTCTAAATTATTTCTTTATTCAGACGAAAAGTACTGCTATGGGATCCCCCATGGCTCCTAACTATGCTAATTTGTATGTGGGTTACATGGAGAAACAGTCTATTTTCAATCCTCTCAAATGTTTTCTTGCCTCACATTATTTGGAAACGGTATATTGATTATATTTTTGTTCTATGGAGGAGTGATGCAAAACAGCTCCAGGCGTTCCATGCTTTTCTTACTTAACTCCTGTTCTGAGCATCTGAGATTTACGATGCAATCTGATACACGTCAAATCAGTTTTCTTGATCTTCTGATCTTGTGTGAAGATAATGTTCTATACACTGATCTTTACAGGAAGCCTACTGATCGTAACAGTTTGTTGAGGGCTGATAGTTGTCACCCACTTCCCTTGAAAAATAGTTTGCCCTACAGCCAATTCTGTCGAATCAAAAGAATTTGCAAAAAACAATCTGATTTCGACAGAAATATGGCTGAGACGCAAAGAAAATTCAAGGAGAGGGGCTACAAGAATGATCAGATTAATATTGCCATTGAGAAAATTCAAAACATGACCTTTTTCATGGTCAGTCTCGCAAAAATACGCATTCTTGCGTTCTAAATAAGTGCTCTGAACAAATTAAGGGAATTGTTCACAAACATGGGCACATCCTAAAATCCGATGATAATCTCGGTAATGTGTTTTCGGACCTTCCCTTGGTCGTATTCTCGCGGGACAGAAATCTCAGACCAATTGGTAAACTCTGATTTACCACCCCAAGATATTCCTGAACAACGTCTATTTGCGCCCCTACTGGATGGAAATTACAAATGTAATGGCTGTGCTCAATGCAATGGCACTTATAAATGTAGATCCTTCAAACACCCACAAACAAGGAATTCGATCCCAATAAAAGGTGTTATTACGTGCTCCACTAAGGCAGTTATTTATCTTATAACTTGTCCTTGTGGTAACAATAATGTAGGTAAAACAAAGCGTGAATTAAAAGTACGTATATCAGAGCATCGTAGCACCATTAGGTGTAAAAACTTGACTTATCCAGTTGCGGCCCACTTGGAGGCAGGTCACTCGATTTCGTCTCTGCGTTATATTGGTATCGAACATGTCACCCTCCCTAGGAGAGGGGGTGACCTTGATAATTTATTGTTAAAACGAGAGGCTGTCTGGATCTTTAATTTAAAGACCCTTGCTCCCTTCGGTCTCAACGTAGACTTTGATCTGAAGCCATTCTTGTGATTATTGTGACTTTGCCATTGTAATTGTTTGTAAACTTGTGTAGTCAAAAATAATCTATGATTGTATGCTATCCATTTGTTTGTATGCTATTCTTTGTATGACATTTTAATATTTGATTATTAACCAATGAAATTAGGCCACTCTTGGCCATGATTACAGACACCTGTGTCTTTTGACACTATATATAAACGAGTCATCCCGCAGTGTTTGTGATTATACCCTGATGAAGACAGCTTGGCTGTTGAAACGTTGGTAATTAAAGTTTTGCATCTGAGCTCCTAGAGTGTGCGGCTCTTTTATTTTCAAGTCTTTTATACTGATAACAAGTTCAAACAGGTGCCATTAATACAGGTAACGAGTGGAGGACAGAGGAGCCTCTTAAAGAAGAAGTTACAGGTCTGTGAGAGCCAGAAATCTTGCTTGTTTGTAGGTGACCAAATACTTATTTTGCACCCATAATTTGCAAATAAATACATTAAAAATCCTACAATGTGATTTTCAGGTTTTTTTTCCCTAATTTTGTCTGTCATATTTGAAGTGTACCTATGATGAAAATAGGCCTCATCTTTTTAAGTGGGAGAACTAGCACAATTGGTGGCTGACTAAATACTTTTTTGCCCCACTGTATCCTACCAACGGGACATTTAAAAACTGAGTCGTGGCTGAATCAATAGGCTAAGGACCCTGGCACTAAACATTTCCATCTGCAACTGGATCCTGGACTTCCTAATGGGCCGCCCCCAGGTGGTTATGGTAGGTAACAACACATCCACCACACTGATCCTCAACACAGGGGCCCCTCAGGGGTGCGTGCTCTGTCCCCTCCTGTACTCTCTGTTCACTCATGACTGCACGGTCAGGCACGACTCCAGCACCACTATTTAAATTTGCAGATGACAACAGTGGTAGGCCTGATCACCGACAACGAGACGGTCTATAGGGAGGAGGTTAGATACCTGGCCATGTGGTGCCAGGACAACAACCTCTCCCTCAATGTGATCAAGACAAAGGAGATGTTTGTGGACTACTGAAAAAAGTGGACCAAGCACGCCCCTATTCTCATCGACAGGGCTGCAGTGGAGCAGGTTGAGCTTCAAGTTCCTTGGTGTCCACATCACCAACAAACTAACATGGTCCAAGCACACCAAGACTGTTGTGAAGCGGGCACAACAAAACCTATTCCCCTTCAAGAGACTGAAAAGATTTGGCATGGGCCCTCAGATCCTCAACATTCTACAGCTGCAGCATCGAGAACATCCTGACTGGTTGAATGGCAACTGCTCAGCCTCCGACCGCAAGGCACTACAGAGGGCGGTGCGAACGGCCCAGTACATCACTGGGGCCAAGCTTCCTGCCATACAGGACCTCTATACTAGGCGGTATCAGAGGAAGGCCCTAAAAATTGTCAGACTCCAGCCACTCTATTCATATACTGTTCTCTCTGCTACCGTACAGCAAGCGGTACCAAAGCACCAAGCCAAGGTCCAAGAGGCTTCTACCCCAAGCCATAAGACTTCTGAACATCTAGTCAAATGGCTACCCAGACTATTTGCAGTGCCCCCCCCCCCCCATCAGTGTTGATGACGGCAAATCAGTGGCCACAGAAGAACAAGCCATAGCTCTCACAAAAAAACTCAGATGTGTGCTCTCAGGGTGGGTTCAAGTTGTCTTAACAGTATTCACATTTAATGACCAATTCGATCTAATAAATTCTGATTATTATTATTTATTATTACATGATTAAACTAATTATGTAAACTTAATTAACTAGGAAGTTGGGAACCACAAATGTTGATTTACAGAGCTATAATTTTCAGAATATAAGTTATTTTAATATCTGATCGATTAGTCATTCTCATTAATGTATTATTACCTTCTATCAGTCTCATCTGAACGTCATAAAATTCTTGGTTATGTGAACAAACCCTAGCATAAATTATGAATCTGCGATCTACAAATTGGCTTAATTATTTACTAACTAATCAAATCACATAAATACATAACACAGCAGATATTATACATTGGGTTGCTACATGATACAAAGGAAAGTCCCTAGTAGACAAAACCGATATGACGGCTTGGTAGACAAAAGAAAGGGGTGTGACTGAGGGAAAGCGGCAAACTCGGAAGATTACTACACTCATAGAAATTGCTAATAGTTTACATGAATGACATCTCATTCGAAAAGAAATTGCAATTTATATTTACGCCCATATGTCGTTGTCTTCTATGTTAGAATCCTGTCTGTCTGCTGGAGCGTTAATCAGTCTCTCCTGGTTGCGTTTCCCTGAAGATCAAAGTATTTTGTGGTTGTTAGAATGGATACTTCAGAGTACCATTCAGAAATGTTCTCATAGAACAAATGTTTTGTCAGTTGTCTGTATTCTTGTCCTAGGTTTACAGAATTACTAGTCTGCTGCTAGAAATGATATGTCTAAGATTTGCTCTTATTCTGTAGAGATTGAAAGCCTGAGTAACCATTTCCAGCCATGTAGCCAATGCGACATGTGGTATAGTCTTGTCCTTTGGTAGAGTTGTAGTTTAAACCACTTCACACACCAGCGTCACCCGGCATGTTATGGTCTCAGAAATTCAACCATTTGCAACCTACGCTTACACCGGGATTTGCGTGGTCTGGTGTGAATTTCATCAGGAGTGGGTTTTATACTTTTCGGTAGAAAAGGGCGGTCCATGACGCCTATAATGCGATGTCTGGGCTCACGGGGGTGTGGCCACTGACTAGTTGATCTTTATATGAAAATCCATACTCATTTAGAAGGTTCACATCTTTTCACAAATAGTTTCATGTTTAATCACATTATTTTCCCAATATTTAGATGTAAACCTGACAGTTGGGAAATGTACACTTTAAGACATACCGTTATGTGTGTTTCCTGTCCTTCATGAGATCACCAAATGAAACACACTCGTCATAACTGTCCCTGTTAGAGCTCTAGGGGCGCTATTTCATTTTTGGATAAAAAACGTTCCCGTTTTAAGCGCGATATTTTGTCACGAAAAGATGCTCGACTATGCATATTACAAAAAAAACACTCTGAAGTTTCAGAATCTGCAAAGATTTTGTCTGTAAGTGCCCCAGAACTCATTCTACAGGCGAAACCAAGATGATGCATCACCCAGGAATTAGCAGAATTTCTGAAGCTCTGTTTTCCATTCTCTCCTTATATGGCTGTGATTGCGCAACGAATGAGCCTACACTTTCTGTCGTTCGCCCAAGGTCTTAGCAGCATTGTGACTATTTGTAGGCATATCATTGGAAGATTGACCATAAGAGACTACATTTTCCAAGTGTCCGCCTGGTGTCCTGCGTCGAATTCGGTGCGCAATTGCCAGCTGCTTCTACTTTACCATTTGATTCAGGGGAGAAAGCATGTGTCCAAGAACGATGTATCAATGAAGAGATGTGAAAAACACCTTGATTGATTCTAAACAACGTTTGCCATGTTTTCAGTCGATATTATGGAGTTAATTTGGAAAAAAGTTCGCGTTTTGAGGACTGAATTTTCTGATTTTTTTTGGTAGCCAAATGTGATGTATAAAACGGAGCTATTTCTAATACACAAGGAATCTTTTTGGAAAAACTGAGCATCTGCTATCTAACTGAGTATCCTCATTGAAAACATCAGAAGTTCTTCAAAGGTAAATTATTTTATTTGAAGGCTTTTATGTTTTTGTTAATGTTGCTTGCTGGATGCTAACGCTAATGCTAACGCTAAATGCTAACGCGAAATGCTAACGCTAGCTAGCTACTTTTACACAAATGATTGTTTTCCTATGGTTGAGAAGCATATTTTGAAAATCTGAGATGACAGTGTTGTTTACAAAAGGCTAAGCTTGAGAGATGGCATATTTATTTCATTTCATTTGCGATTTTCATAAATAGTTAACGTTGTGTTATGCTAATGAGCTTGCTGATAGATTTACACAATCCTGGATACAGGGGTTTTTTCATAGCTAAACGTGACGCAGAAAACGGAGCGATTTGTCCTAAACAAATAATCTTTCAGGAAAAACTGAACATTTGCTATCTGAGAGTCTCCTCATTGAAAACATCTGAAGTTCTTCAAAGGTAAATGATTTTATTTGAATGCTTTTCTGTTTTTTTGTGTAAATGTTGCCAGCTGAATGCTAATGCTAAATGCTACGTTAGCCATCAATACTGTTACACAAATGCTTGTTTTGCAATGGTTGAGAAGCATATTTTGAAAATCTGAGATGACAGTGTTGTTAACAAAAGGCTAAGCTTGAGAGCTAGCATATTTATTTCATTTAATTTGCGATTTTCATGAATAGTTAACGTTGCGTTATGGTAATGAGCTTGAGTCTGTATTCACGATCCCGGATCCGGGATGGGGAGATCAGAAAGGTTAAGTGTCCACGGACCAGTCTCAAATGTAGAATTTGTTTAATTCTCCCATTTTGAGGATTTAGGAGTTAGTCCTTTGTTCTCTCTCTGTGCTCTCTCCCTCTCTTTTGATGAAGTCATCCCCGACAAACACTCTATTTCATGGAAGAGATGGCTCTCAGAGCTTGAACAAATGTCCAGATTCTAGATTGACAGGTGCATGATGCCTGTGAACTTTGGTCAAGACCGCATAGCTGCATCACTTCAGGGACTCAAGTGAACAAAATTATTGCACGGCAAGTTACCTTAGGTTCACAAACGGTATGCAAAAGGTCCACATCGCATTCATGTTGGGGAAATCAAGGGTGACTCCACTCAAGCAGATGACGATCCCCAGACTATAACTTGCTGCAGCAACATTGGTGGTGCGAGTGGACAGGATGTTAAGGTTGGAGCTCACGATTGAACTCGAGGACTCAACTTTCTGGAAAGACGGCCAGTCTGTGCTAAAATACATCCGCAATGATACCACATACCTTTGTGGCTAATGGGTCAAAGATCACAGCAACCCTATTGAAAGCAGTACAGTGGAGGTATTTGAACTCCAAACACAACCCAGTCAACGATGCCTCGAGGGTTACATGTTTAAACTTTCCTGAACTCAAAGAGATGGCTCAACTGACCAGAATTCCTGGAGAAAGCAGAAACATTATGGTTGAAAGTCCCAGAGGAGCTTGGCTCCATCCCTCCGGATGATCCAGAGGTGAGAAAAGACGTCATCGTGAACAGTACAAGTGTAGAAGAAAAGAGTCCAACCAGCAAACGGAGTACTATTCACCATGGAACAGCTTGAAGAAAACAGTTGCCTGGCTGCTTAAACTGAAGATACTACTTCTACAGTTAAGCCTGAAAAGTAAAGTTCTAACACAAACGGATCCAGGATCAGATCAGAGTTTAACAAACTCACTGAAGGAAAAAATTGACAATCATAGCTGATTTTATATATTCATCTTAATTCAGGGAGTAGATATTGAACAAGTTTTTTGGAAAACTTGGTCACATAAACTGAGGGAGATTTTGTCATTCTGTTACCAACATCTGCACTGTTGTAAAATTGTCGGTGGAAATTGATAAAAGTAGTCCATTGTGCATAGATTTCTATGGTTTAAGTTTGCAGTCAATGGTTTTTGTTTGACACAACAGTCTCAACATCATTCTGTTACCTTGGAATGGCCCATATTGATAACTTTGGAATTCAAACATTATGCTGGATGGGTCTCTGGCCTCTGCATTTGGTTTGGAACCAGTTATGCAGCTTTTAAAAATAGAAAATGCATTTGTTTTACTCACAGGTAACATCATAGGCCTAGTACAATCTTGTCTTTATGGTACGATGTAGGTGATTGTAAGATGATAAACATTAAGCACCACGCAATGCTGAGATGGCAGTGAAACTTGTATTGGTAGAATTGGTATTGGCTACAAAAAAAACTATTTTTACAGTAGAATTTAATCTCGTATGTGATCACACTTTCCCAACAACTTGAATATTGTTCACTGTGGAGTTGTAAAGTCATGTAAACAGCGCTAGCTCCTTAACACATCCATTGCTACACAGCTAACATGAAATATGAATTGTTTAGTTTTTGATCATGGAAATTGGTGTGTTTTAGCAACATCTCATACACATTAACAAGTAAAGCCAAAGATGGTTTATTTATAGCGATGGACAAAACTACTTTAAATTACGGGAGCCTGGCTGTCCCATGCCTCTGTCAGATGTTTCTGTTATTGGTTATGCCAAAAATTAAAATTTTGCCATAACCAAGGTTAGCTATAATGGCTGAAGCACAAACACCAACCTGTATTTGGAACATGAAATAACTGTGAACCCAAGCTAATAGCAGAAATGTTCATACTTCAGCAATGAAAACAATTTAGGAAATTACAAGTGGTTCATTCATTACTAGCCATATGAGCATATATTGCATAAAAATACAAATAATGGTTGAGTTTTTATTAAGCATGTACACAGCAATAGATCATCAAACCTCACATCCTAGTATTTCTGACCATTTTAGAAATGTTACGTGGTGACGGTAACGTTTAGTCTTCCCATCCTATCAGAGTGCACAACATAAATGTCAATGTGGCATTACTTCTGTCTTTGGCATAGGTTTGGTTATTAGGCCTAAGCTTCTTCTTGGCATCCCATGGTCAGATGTTAGCCGGATCCCCCAAACCAGCTCTTTTGGAGGTCTGTGGTGCAGATGCCATTCTTTTGTCTTCAATACATGGTTTTCTGGACTGCAAGAAGGAAACATATTTGATGACATATTCATTAAAGGGAAAGTCAAGTTTCCATTGGAATTTTGTGTTATGTGAGCAAAAGTTTGGTTGCATGGTATTCTGATTTGCATTCAGTTCATAGTAATGATATTACACTCAATAGTTGAGGGTGACATGCATAATTTTGAGTTGTGCATGGCTGATCTGTGGTGGTTATAATTCAACACTGCCAGCAATAAGGCCCCAGCCTCATGCACCCTAGTATAGTAGGCAAACACTTTTTACACTGAACAAAAAATATAAATGCTACAATTTCAAAAATGTTACTGAGTTACAGTTCATATAAGAAAATCAGTCAACTTAAATGTATTAAGTTAATTCATTACGCCATAACCTATGGATTTCACATGTCGGTGAAGACAGATATGCATATGTTGGTCACAGATACGGGGTGTGGATCAAAAAGTAGGGGTGTGGATCAGAAAATCAGTCAGTATCTGGTGTGACCACCATTTGCCTCATGCAGCGTGACACATCTCCTTCACATAGAGTTGATCAGGCTGTTGATTGTGGCCTGTGGAATGTTGTCCCACTCCTCTTCCATGGCTGTGCGAAGTTGCTGGATTTTGGCTGGAACTGGAACATGCTGTCGTACATGTCAATCCAGAGCATCCCAAACATGTTCAATGGGTGACATGTCTGGTGAGTATGCAGGCCATGGAAGAACTGGGACATTTTCAGCGTCCAGGAATTGTGTCCAGATCCTTGTGACATGGGACCGTGTATTATCGTGCTGAAACATGAGGTGATGGCGGCGGATGACTGGCATGACAATGGTTCTCAGGATTTCATCAGAGTATCTCTGTGCATTCAAATTGCCATCGATTTTAAATGCAATTGTGTTCATTGTCTGTAGCTTATGCCTGCCCATACCATAACCCCACCGCCACCATTGGGCACTCTTTTCACAACGTTGACATCAGCAAACCACTCGCCCACACACTGCAAAACACGCCATCTGACATCTGCCCGGTAGTTGAAAGTCGATTACGACGTCGAACTGCCGTCAGGTCAAGACCCTGCCTGGTGAGGGCGACAAGCACGCAGATGAGCTTCCCTGAGACGGTTTCTGACAGTTTGTGCAATAATTATTTGGTTTCATCAGCTGTCCAGGTGATTGGTCTCAGACAATCTTTAGGTAAAGAAGCCGGATGTGGAGGTCCTGGGCTGGCGTGGTTACACGTGATCTGCGGTTGTGAGACCGGTCGTTAGATAAACTGCCAAATTCTCTAAAATGGTAGAGAAATTAACGTTCAATTCTCTGCCTTGGATTATCTTGACAAAGGAAACATGCTCACTAACAGGGATTTAAACAAATTTGTGCGCCAAACTTGAGCGAAATAAGCTCTTTGTGTATGGAACATTTCTGATCTTTTATTTCAACTCATGAAACATGGGACCAACACTTTACATGTTGCGTTTATTTGTGTTCAGTGTAGATTCTTGCATAGCCAACATGGGGATGTGATTCTGGAAAAACTGATTCAAAATTGAATCCCCTCTACATTACTAAAGAGATCACCTCTTCATACATCAACACTTGCAATTAATGGGTCGCACGTTTCATCACCAATATCGTTTTGAATGTTCTTTGGAAGACTGATGCCGACTGTATGTTCTATTCAATGCAGATATTTCAAAAGGAAGCAAATGATTAGGATGAAAGCCTTTTGTCATCAATGTGATGTCACAAGATTAACTGTAGATGCAGCATAACTTTAGCTATGATTTGAGTTTACAGCACTGGATTTTAGCTAGCTAACGTTAGCATTGCTATCTATTTTTTTTAAGACCTTTGCAATCTTGCATAAGTACATTTGACGATATAATGATGGTAAAGTTTTCTACTAATTATTTGCCTACTTTAGCAAAGTCATCTTATTTTCAGGCCACTGTAGCTAGTGTAATTTAGACTAAACAGTCATTATTCCCCATTCAGAATGACCGGACACCACTCAAATTTCGGGCACCACTATTCTATGGCTGTGGTTAAATCTAAATGCTGACGCTAACTAAATAAATTGCATGGGCTGAAATGAAGATATGATTTGTAAACAAATCCCCACAGACTCTGAATAGCAAATTCATGTGGCTCTCAGCAAAAGTATCCTTAGGCTACCGTGGTGATCTTTCTACAACGAGTAAAAAATATGTAGCGCTTTGCTGGAACATTAGATGAATAGCTAGTAAATGTTGCTAAGCTAACATTTAGTTTTGAGTGTTAGCTTACCAGGTTTCAGCCCAATAATGGACTAAAGGAGCCTAACATTACTTCTTAGTCCAAGGACATGTTCTGTTTTTAGAAGCAAATTGGCTATGGCAGCCAAATACTTAAGTGAATTGATTCTCAATTGTGGTACGGTTCTAGAAACGCAAAGCCCTCTACTTTCACATCAATAATTTCACAAATGCAAAATATCCACTTATTGGACACTGTTTTAACACTTGCAATCGACAGTATTTTTCAGTGACAACACGTTTGTGGCGTCCTTCTGTTTACACACAGGTGTTTGGAGACACAGATGGCTAATTAGCATAGGTAGTCTGTTTCCTGTAAATAAGCACTGTAACATGGAAATATGGCTGTGTGGGAAAGCAAAATTTTTATTTTTTTTGCTGATATGAAAGATCTGTTCGTTTTATGTTTGCAAAACCTTACCGCAAGCAATGCGTTAAATTTCAGCATTTGGACTCTTGACAAAAGACCCCTGGCCAGAAGGTACTGTAATGTTCTGACTAGATCATAAAGGAACAATTGTCCAGACAGAGGATTGAGTTTACAAATTGACGGTTTATTAACCCAACTATACACAGGCTACTGTTTGGCCGTAGCCCAAGCAAAATAAATGAAAGACCCCACAAACCAACCGTGACCTTCTCTTGTGAAGCCCAGATGTAAGCGAAAGAACAATGGCTAAACCTGGTCTTAACTTCCAATGCTCCAACCTCCCTCCACGCCACTCCGCCAACCACCAGGATGCCCGGCATCAGAACATTCCCGGGATTGGCAGATGGCATGTCGGACCTTGCGAACACTGGGTACTGGTACGTACAACACAACCAACTAATAGTCTAACACATAAAACACAGCTGTCTGTGTGGGTTGCGACACAGGCCCCCCCACCACAAAGTCCCTCGTCCCCGAGGGAACAAACGGTCTCTGAAGCGACCTGGAGGTCTCCTTTGCCTGCGTGGCCGTGATGGTTGCAGAGTGTCCAGATGTGAAACGGGGCTCCATCCTTGGCAGGGGGCTGCCCCTCTGGGACCCAGGGGATGAAGGCAGGGATATGGGGGACAAGAAAGCGGGAAAAGGGGAATACAGTCCGTGGCTCTGGGGCACAACGTGGTGACACAGGGAGATGGGGAGTGGGCTGTCTGGAGCCTTGTCTGCGGCACCTGGGGCTGGGTGCCTGGAGAATGTCATTGCCAGAGAGGGGAATTGTGGGGGTCTCTGGGGTTTGGGGAGAAGAGACCCTCTGTATGGGGCTAATCTGTCCCGGTGCAGTGCCACCTTTCTCCCCCTGGGAGGAAGCTGCACCCGGTAAACAACCTCCCCTACCCTCTCCAGGACGCTGCAGGGTCCCACCCAGTGACTGTCCAACTTGGGGCATCTGCCTTTTTTCCTCAGGGGGCTATAGACCCAGACCAGCTCCCCAGCCACAAAGTGCCTTCCCTGGGTGTGCATGTCATAGTTCCTCTTCTGCCTCGCACCTGCATTCACCAGCTGCTCTCTGGCGAAGGTGTGGGCTGTTTCCAGGCGGTCCTGGAGTCTCCGGGCATACTCCGGCCCCGGGGGAACATGAGGGCTATCCAGGGGCCAAACAAACGCCATCTCCGCAGATCTCTCTCCCAAGCATGAGGAGGGCAGGCATGCAGGAGGTGGAGTCTGAGACAGCAGAGCGGCATGCCATCAGGACCATAGGCAGGTGCTTGTCCCAGTCATGTTGGTGTTTGGCAGAGACGATGGCCAGCTGCTGTCCAAGCGTTTTGTTGAAGGACTCCACAAGGCCATCACTTTGTGGATGGAAAGGAGTAGTGCGGGTCTTGTGCATACCCAGCCTCTCACACATGGTGGCGAACACACACGACTCAAAGTTTCTGCCTTGGTCGCAGTGGATGGACTCCGCAGCTCCAAACCTGCTGAACATCCCCGCTGTCAGGGCGTCGACAATGGTCTCTGCCTCCTGGTCAGGCAGAATAGGCCTCGGGCCATTTTTATGAAATAGTCCATGGCCGTGAGCACCCAGCGGTTTCCACTGTCTGTGGTGGGGAATGGCCCAACTACATCCACTCCCACCCTCTCCATGGGAGCCCTCACTGGGAACTGTTGGAGCTGAGCATGAGTGGCCTGGGGGGCCCTTTCTCGCTGTGCAGTTGTCACAGCGGCGGCACGTCCTCCACATCCCTCTTGTGCTGCCCCCAGTAAAAGCCCTGACGGAGGCGGCGGAGTGTTTTTGTGACCCCAAAGTGTCCAGTCCCCACTAGAGGTCGACCGACTGATTTTTCAACGCCGATACCGATTTTATTGGAGGACCAAAAAAGCCGATACTGATTAATCGGCCGACTTTATTTTATTTATTTGTAATAATACTGAATGAACACTTACAGTGCCTTGCGAAAGTATTCGGCCCCCTTGAACTTTGCGACCTTTTGCCACATTTCAGGCTTCAAACATAAAGATATAAAACTGTATTTTTTTTGTGGAGAATCAACAACAAGTGGGACACAATCATGAAGTGGAACGACATTTATTGGATATTTCAAACTTTTTTAACAAATCAAAAACTGAAAAATTGGGCGTGCAAAATTATTCAGCCCCCTTAAGTTAATACTTTGTAGCGCCACCTTTTGCTGCGATTACAGCTGTAAGTCGCTTGGGGTATGTCTATCAGTTTTGCACATCGAGAGACTGAAATTTTTTCCCATTCCTCCTTGCAAAACAGCTCGAGCTCAGTGAGGTTGGATGGAGAGCATTTGAACAGCAGTTTTCAGTTCTTTCCACAGATTCTCGATTGGATTCAGGTCTGGACTTTGACTTGGCCATTCTAACACCTGGATATGTTTATTTTTGAACCATTCCATTGTAGATTTTGCTTTATGTTTTGGATCATTGTCTTGTTGGAAGACAAATCTCCATCCCAGTCTCAGGTCTTTTGCAGACTCCATCAGGTTTTCTTCCAGAATGGTCCTGTATTTGGCTCCATCCATCTTCCCATCAATTTTAACCATCTTCCCTGTCCCTGCTGAAGAAAAGCAGGCCCAAACCATAATGCTGCCACCACCATGTTTGACAGTGGGGATGGTGTGTTCAGCTGTGTTGCTTTTACGCCAAACATAACGTCTTGCATTGTTGCCAAAAAGTTCAATTTTGGTTTCATCTGACCAGAGCACCTTCTTCCACATGTTTGGTGTGTCTCCCAGGTGGCTTGTGGCAAACTTTAAACGACACTTTTTATGGATATCTTTAAGAAATGGCTTTCTTCTTGCCACTCTTCCATAAAGGCCAGATTTGTGCAATATACAACTGATTGTTGTCCTATGGACAGAGTCTCCCACCTCAGCTGTAGATCCCTGCAGTTCATCCAGAGTGATCATGGGCCTCTTGGCTGCATCTCTGATCAGTCTTCTCCTTGTATGAGCTGAAAGTTTAGAGGGACGGCCAGGTCTTGGTAGATTTGCAGTGGTCTGATACTCCTTCCATTTCAATATTATCGCTTGCACAGTGCTCCTTGGGATGTTTAAAGCTTGGGAAATCTTTTTGTATCCAAATCCGGCTTTAAAGTTCTTCACAACAGTATCTCGGACCTGCCTGGTGTGTTCCTTGTTCTTCATGATGCTCTTTGCGCTTTTAACGGACCTCTGAGACTATCACAGTGCAGGTGCATTTCTACGGAGACTTGATTACCCACAGGTGGATTGTATTTATCATCATTAGTCATTTAGGTCAACATTGGATCATTCAGAGATCCTCACTGAACTTCTGGAGAGAGTTTGCTGCACTGAAAGTAAAGGGGCTGAATAATTTTGCACGCCCAATTTTTCCGTTTTTGATTTGTTAAAAAAGTTTGAAATATGCAATAAATGTCGTTCCACTTCATGATTGTGTCCCACTTGTTGTTGATTCTCCACAAAAAAAATACAGTTTTATATCTTTATGTTTGAAGCCTGAAATGTGGCAAAAGGTCGCAAAGTTCAAAGGGGCCGAATACTTTCGCAAGGCACTGTATTTTAACTTAATACATCAATAAAATCAATTTGGCCTCAAATAAATAAACATGTTCCATTTGGTTAAACTTCTTGACGCTACCCATCCCCTTAGTGGGATAATTGTTGCTGAATTGCATAGCGCCACATTCAAATAATATTACTAAAAATATTTATATTCATGAAATCACAAGTGCAATATAGCAAAACACAGCTTAGCATTTTGTTAAATCACCTGTCGTGTCAGATTTTGAAAATATGCTTTACAGCGAAAGAAATCTAAGCATTGGTAAATTTATCGATCACTAGACAACTTTATGAACACCTAGCATCAAAGTAGCTTGGTCACAAATCAGGAAAGCAATCAAATTAATCGCTTACCTTTGATCTTTGGATGTTTTCACTCACGAGACTCCCAGTTACACAATAAATGTTCCTTTTGTTCCATAAAGATTATTTTTATATCCAAAATACCTCAGTTTGTTTGGCGCGTTATGTTCAGATATCCACAGGCTCGAGCGGTCATGACAACGCAGACAAATTCCAAATAGTATCCGTAATGTCCACAGAAACATGTCATACGTTTTTTATAATCAATCCTCAGGTTGTTTTTAAAATATATAATCAATAATATATCAACTGGCACTGTCTCTTTTTCAGTAGGAGAGGGAGAGTCCATGGCTGCCCCACTGTTACTCAAGCAAAACTCATGGGAACACTCAGCTATCCACCGACGCTATGTTATCTTTCTCGCTCATTTTTCAAAATAAAAGCCTAAAAGTATGTCTAAAGACTGACACCTTGAGGAAGCGATAGGAAAAGGAATCTGGTTGATATCCCTTTAAATGGAGCGAAGGCAGGCTATGGAACATGGAGCTTTCAAAATAAAAGCCACTTCCTGGTTTGATTTTCCTCAGGTTTCGTCTGCAATATCAGTTATACTCACAGACAATATTTTGACAGTTTTGGAAACTTTAGTGTTTTCTATCCTAATCTGTCAATTATATGCATATTCTAGCATATGGGCCTGAGAAATAGGCCGTTTACATTGGGAACGTTATTTTTCCAAACATAAAATGGTGCCCCTGAAAGAGGTTAAATAATGCAAAAACAAAGTGTTGGAGAAGAAAGTAAAAGTGCAATATGTGCCATGTAAGAAAGCTAACGTTTCAGTTCTTTGCTCAGAACATGAGAACATATGAATGCTGGTGGTTCCTTTTAACATGAGTCTTCAATATTCCCAGGTAAGACGTTTTAGGTTGTAGTTATTATAGGACTATTTCTCTCTCTACCATTTGTATTTCATATACCTTTGACTATTGGATGTTCTTATAGGCACTTTAGTATTGCAAGTGTAACAGTACAGCTTCCGTCCCTCTCCTCGCTCCTCCCTGGGCTCGAACCAGGAACACAACGACAACTGCGTTACCCATGCAGAGCAAGGGGAACAACCACTCCAAGTCTCAGAGCGAGTGACGTTTGAAACGCTATTAGCGTGCACCCCGCTAACTAGCTAGCCATTTCACTTCGGTTACACCTGCCTCATCTCTGGAGTTGATAGGCTTGAAGTCATAAACAGCTCAATGCTTGACGCACAACAAAGAGCTGCTGGCAAAACGCACGAAAGTGCTGTTTGAATGAATGCTTACGAGCCTGCTGCTGCCTACCACCTCTGTCAGATACTTGTATGCTCAGTCAGATTATATGCAACACAGGACATGCTAGATAACTACACATGGTTGATGATATTACTAGTTTAACCTGTTAGATCTCTAGGGGCGCTATTTCATTTTTGGATAAAAAACGTTCCCGTTTTAAGCGCGATATTTTGTCACGAAAAGATGCTCGACTATGCATATTCTTGACAGTTTTGGAAAGAAAACACTCTGAAGTTTCAGAATCTGCAAAGATTTTGTCTGTAAGTGCCCCAGAACTCATTCTACAGGCGAAACCAAGATGATGCATCAACCAGGAATTAGCAGAATTTCTGAAGCTCTGTTTTCCATTGTCTCCTTATATGGCTGTGATTTGCGCAACGAATGAGCCTACACTTTCTGTCGTTCGCCCAAGGTCTTAGCAGCATTGTGACGTATTTGTAGGCATATCATTGGAAGATTGACCATAAGAGACTACATTTTCCAAGTGTCCGCCTGGTGTCCTGCGTGGAATTCGGTGCGCAATTGCCAGCTGCTCGTACTTTTCCATTTGATATAGGGGAGAAACCATGTGTCCAAGAACGATGTATCAATGAAGAGATGTGAAAAACACCTTGATTGATTCTAAACAACGTTTGCCATGTTTTCAGTCGATATTATGGAGTTAATTTGGAAAAAAGTTTGCGTCTTGAGGACTGAATTTTCGGATTTTTTTTGGTAGCCAAATGTGATGTATAAAACGGAGCCATTTCTAATACACAAAGAATCTTTTTGGAAAAACTGAGCATCTGCTATCTAACTGAGAGTATCCTCATTGAAAACATCAGAAGTTCTTCAAAGGTAAATGATTTTATTTGAAGGCTTTTATGTTTTTGTTGAAATGTTGCGTGCTGGATGCTAACGCTAAATGCTAACGCTAAATGCTAACGCTAAATGCTAACGCTAAATGCTAACGCTAAATGCTAACGCTAAATGCTAACGCTAAATGCTAACGCTAAATGCTAACGCTAAATGCTAACGCTAAATGCTAACGCTAAATGCTAACGCTAAATGCTAACGCTAGCTAGCTACTTTTACACAAATGATTGTTTTCCTATGGTTGAGAAGCATATTTTGAAAATCTGAGATGACAGTGTTGTTTACAAAAGGCTAAGCTTGAGAGATGGCATATTTATTTCATTTCATTTGCGATTTTCATGAATAGTTAACGTTGTGTTATGCTAATGAGCTTGCTGATAGATTTACACAATCCTGGATACAGGGGTTTTTTCATAGCTAAACGTGACGCAGAAAACGGAGCGATTTGTCCTAAACAAATAATCTTTCAGGAAAAACTGAACATTTGCTATCTGAGAGTCTCCTCATTGAAAACATCTGAAGTTCTTCAAAGGTAAATGATTTTATTTGAATGCTTTTCTGTTTTTTTGTGTAAATGTTGCCAGCTGAATGCTAATGCTAAATGCTACGTTAGCCATCAATACTGTTACACAAATGCTTGTTTTGCAATGGTTGAGAAGCATATTTTGAAAATCTGAGATGACAGTGTTGTTAACCTTTCTGATCTCCCCATCCCGGATCCGGGTTCGTGAATACAGACTCAAGCTCATTACCATAACGCAACGTTAACTATTCATGAAAATCGCAAATGAAATGAAATAAATATGCTAGCTCTCAAGCTTAGCCTTTTGTTAACAACACTGTCATCTCAGATTTTCAAAATATGCTTCTCAACCATTGCAAAACAAGCATTTGTGTAACAGTATTGATGGCTAACGTAGCATTTAGCATTAGCATTCAGCTGGCAACATTTACACAAAAAAACAGAAAAGCATTCAAAAAAATCATTTACCTTTGAAGAACTTCAGATGTTTTCAATGAGGAGACTCTCAGATAGCAAATGTTCAGTTTTTCCTGAAAGATTATTTGTTTAGGACAAATCGCTCCGTTTTCTGCGTCACGTTTAGCTATGAAAAAACCCCTGTATCCAGGATTGTGTAAATCTATCAGCAAGCTCATTAGCATAACACAACGTTAACTATTTATGAAAATCGCAAATGAAATGAAATAAATATGCCATCTCTCAAGCTTAGCCTTTTGTAAACAACACTGTCATCTCAGATTTTCAAAATATGCTTCTCAACCATAGGAAAACAATCATTTGTGTAAAAGTAGCTAGCTAGAGTTAGCATTTCGCGTTAGCATTTAGCGTTAGCATTAGCGTTAGCATCCAGCACGCAACATTAACAAAAACATAAAAGCCTTCAAATAAAATCATTTACCTTTGAAGAACTTCTGATGTTTTCAATGAGGATACTCTCAGTTAGATAGCAGATGCTCAGTTTTTCCAAAAAGATTCCTTGTGTATTAGAAATAGCTCCGTTTTATACATCACATTTGGCTACCAAAAAAAATCCATAAATTCAGTCCTCAAAACGCAAACTTTTTTCCAAATTAACTCCATAATATCGACTGAAAACATGGCAAACGTTGTTTAGAATCAATCCTCAAGGTGTTTTTCACATATCTCTTCATTGATACATCGTTCTTGGAAACATGCTTTCTCTCCTGAATCCCAGGAGAAAATGCCTGCACCTGAAGATTACGCACAAATTTAGACAAAGGACACCGGGCGGACCTCTGGAAAATGTAGTCTCTTATGGCCAATCTTCCAATGATATGCCTACAAATACGTCACAATGCTGCTAAGACCTTGGGCGAACGACAGAAAGTGTAGGCTCATTCCTTGCGCAAATCACAGCCATATAAGGAGAGAATGGAAAACAGAGCTTCAGAAATTCTGCTAATTCCTGGGTGATGCATCATCTTGGTTTCGCCTGTAGAATGAGTTCTGGGGCACTTACAGACAAAATCTTTGCAGATTCTGAAACTTCAGAGTGTTTTCTTTCTCATAACTGTCAAGAATATGCATAGTCGAGCATCTTTTCGTGACAAAATATCGCGCTTAAAACGGGAACGTTTTTTATCCAAAAATGAAATAGCGCCCCTAGAGCTCTAAGAGGTTAACAAAAGGCTAAGCTTGAGAGCTAGTATATTTATTTCATTTCATTTGCGATTTTCATGAATAGTTAACGTTGCGTTATGGTAATGAGCTTGAGTCTGTATTCACGATCCCGGATCCGGGATGGGGAGATCAGAAAGGTTAACTAGTGATTTTGATTGTTTTTTTATAAGATAAGTTTAATGCTAGCTAGCAACTTACCTTGGCTTACTGCATTCGCGTAACAGGCAGTCTCCTTGTGGAGTGCAACGAGAGGCAAGTGGTTATAGCGTTGGACTAGTTAACTGTAAGGTTGGATCCCCCGAGCTGACAAGGTGAAAATCTGTCGTTCTGCCCCTGAACGAGGCAGTTAACCCACCGTTCCTAGGCCGTCATTGAAAATAAGAATGTGTTCTTAATAACTGACTTGCCTATTTAAATGAAGATGAAATAAAGGTGTAAAAAAATATATATCGGCCAAATCGGTGTCCAAAAATACAGATTTCCGTTTGTTATGAAAACTTGAAATCGGCCATTCCGATTAATCGGTCGACGTTTAGTCCCCACCCCCCCATGAGTACTCCGGAGCACAGCCTCCTGCAATGCTTTTGGGACCACCACCTCTCCTCTCCCAAGCAGCAACGCTTGAGAAGCCCCATACAAACCTCCTGTAGTACGAGGCCAGGCCCAGGAAGCTCTTCAGCTGACACTGGTCAGTGGGGGTGGGCCAGTCTCGGACAGCCCCCACCTTGTCCTCCATGGTGCTAATCCCCTCCTACCCCACTCGGTGGCCAAAGTACACCTCTCTCCTCATGAAGTGGCACTTCTCAGGGTGGAGCTTCAGACGTGCGGCAGCCACCTGCTCCAGCACACACCGTAGCGCCACCAGGGCTGACTGGAAGGCGCTGCCATGGGCCAGGATGTCATTGAGGTATACCAGACACTGCTGTCGGGGGATGCCATCCAGCACCCTGTCCATCAAACGCTCAAAAGTAGCTGGGGCGTTGCACAGGCCAAAGCACTGGACCTTGAACTGCCAGTGTCCTCTGTTAGTGGAGAATGCAGTTTTGGCTCTGGCCTCTGGGGAGAGGGGCACCTGCCAGTAGCCACTGCGGAGGTCTAGTGAGGAGAACCAGGTTGACCCCCTAACCAGGTCCAGCGTCTCATTGATATGGTGTATCCTTCCTGGTTACCTCATTCAGCCGCCTGTAGTCTGCACAGAACCTCAGCTTGCCCCCCTTAGGGACCATGATGATTGGCGCCGCCCAGGGGCTTTCTGAGGGCTGGATGACGTCTGCCCGCTGCATCTCCAACACAGCCTTGTCTGCCGCCTCCCGGCGTGCCAGCGGGGACGCATCTTGATGGGTCGAGCATCACCTGTGTTTGATCTCATGCTGCACCAGATGAGTCTGATCCACCTTTTCCTCACTCAGCGCAAAGCTGTCTCTTAATTCAAACCGCAACTGCCACAACCGTTCCTGCTGCTTGGGGTCAAGACCAACACAGTTCCTCCCCCATATCTCCCTCACTGCAGACAGTGTCCTCTTCTCTCCCATCTGGGGTAGCTGGGCTGGGGGGACATGGCCCAGGCTCGCGGAGGGATGTGTCGTGGAGGTAGCTGGGGGAAAGTTCACACACAGATGTGGTGGGGTGGGGGGGGGGGCGGCCATGAGTCTGCTGCTTTAACTGTTGGAGTAAAGGGTTTGTTGGGTTGAGTGGGATTTGACATTAGGGGGGGCCATGGTGACTGCCGGCCCTCCCTGGAAGCTCAGTGTGCCCCTATTTAGGTCTAACTGGCAGCCTGTGCTTCTAAGAAAGTCCAACCACAGGATACAAGGGTCCTGCACAGCCGCCACCCACACAGGATGAGGCACAGGCCTGCCCCCTACTGTCATTCATTATTTCCTTCCCTTTTTCATGGGTGCCAGCTCACCTGCGACTTTGTGGAGCTGCACAGTTTTGGACTCACACAGAGTCCAACCTGGCACAATATCCGGCCTCACCAGGGTTACTGTGGACCCAGTGTCCACCAGGGCAGGGCATCCTCTCCACGGTGACAGGGACATGACAAAAGTCCCCAACACAGGTCTGGCCCACCTCAACAACAGGCTCCATCAGCTTGCCCTCGTCTGCTTCTGGGGGAAGTGGAGCCTTGCTTCTCCGTCTGTGCCGGTGGGCTCTTCCTGAAGATGGTGGTTGAGAAAGAAAGCCAGGGGTCTGTACTACCTGGTCCATGCGGACCCCGAGCCGTTTCCCTGAGCGCTGGGGGACATGGGGCAATCCCGGCGTAGATGGCCTGGCTGACCACAACCCCAGCAGACCCTGGGACCAGGGCGTGTGTTTCATGCCGCCTGTAGTGACACCGCACGAATGAGTTCTGTCATTCCAGCCATCCATGCAGGCTTTTCTGTCTCCGGGCTGCTCTGCCCCCCAGCCCGCACAGAGGGTCTGTCTCCCTGAACCCCCACCAAAGCCCCAACCCACACCAGCTCCCTCTCCAAAGCCATCTCCAAGGCTATCTGAAATGACTCGTGATGAGCCAGCTGGGTCTGTATGCACAGCTAAAGTGCTAGGTCGCTCTGCATGGAGGGGAGGCATGTGTACATATGCCCGCCGAGAGAGGCTCTCAATGTCATTAGCTAGCACCCGTAGAGGCTCTCCAGGCTGCCTGCATCTATTACTCAGTTCGGAGCGCAGCAGCCCGGGCTGTACACACTGTCCATAGTGCCACAATGCTCCCACTAAAGCACCATAATCACGTCTGTCCTTGAGGCTAATCAATATCAAACAGGCCAGAGCTTCATCAGTGAGGCATAAAGCCAACTGCTGTGCCCTTTCCTCATCCGACCACCACCTAAAATGAGCTGGACGCAGCCGGGAACTGGGTGCCGCCATGTTTGTTTACATCCTGAGCCCCAGATTCCTCGTCCCGCCGCGTCTACGTAACCCTTTCGGTCCGTCCACCAGAATCCTCGCAAGGCACAGTTGACGAAGCACTCATGCTCGCTTCAGCCGCCATCACTCTAACGACCTCCTTCAAGCGGCCTCTGGGCTCCGACGCCCTGGCGATCTCCTCAGCCAGATCCTCTGACGTCCATGCACACGCACCTCCTTGGTCATAATCGTCCCCTACCTCCACTTTCGGGATTCCCTCGACGCTTTTTCAACCCCCGTTCTCACATATGGTAGCTAGCCACAGAAGTCAGCTGGCTAACGTTTATCAACGTTTTTTTTAAACTCCTGACACCAATGTAATGATCTGACTAGATCATAAAGGGACAATTGTCCAGACAGAGGATTGAGTTGACGGTTTATTAACCCAACTATTCACAGGCTACTGTTTGGCCGTAGCCCAAACAAAATAAATGAAAGATACCCCACAAACCAACCGTGACCTTCTCTTGTGAAGCCCAGACGTAAGAGAAAGAACAATGGCTAAACCTGGTCTTAACTTCCAATGCTCCATTCCCCACCACGCCACTCCGCCAACCACAAGGATGCCCGGCATCAGAACATTCCAGGCACACTGGGTACTGGTAAGTACAACACAACCAACTAAAAGCCTAAAACACAGCTGTCTGTGCAGGTCGCTACAGTACTATTGTCAATATGCACTAAAGGTAGTTGGCGTCTATGAATTGAGTAACCATGTTTTAGTGCATCAGTTTCCGAAGAATTTATCTACCATCTGCTCTTTCCACATCATTCATCCAACTCATTTTTTGGCTGGCTAAACTTAGTTTTTTGACAGATCGTTTGCTGTCTGTCTGCTGTTGACAGCATAGTCCTTGGAAACTTTCCTTCCGTCTGTGCCGTAAGTAAAGTTGTCCATTTTTGTTGTGACTGTCCAGAGATACTTTTGAGGGGATGGGGAAACTCCATTGGAGAATTATTAACTCCCACTGTGCACATTGTCCATGCGTCATCAATGGTCTGCATGGTGCATTCTGGCCGATGATGGGACAAGGAGTAACTTTATACAAAGAGTTATTGGGAGTCAATTGGGCGCTACCTTAACCCAACATTAGCCTGAATTACGTGAACAAGAAGTACTATATTACAAATATATTTTGGGATGTGAGATGATTAACTTGTGACATTACGTACTTTTGAGGAAAATAGGCAGGTTTCTCGACTCATACACTGACTTTTAGAAGGGATTGCGTGACGCAACGCAAACAAGATGTGTCGACAGTGTGCTGAGTGGGGCTTTGTACGTTTCTCCATTCATTGGCAACTGGGATTCCTATCTCCACCTTTTCTCTAAATATCTCTGGACTGTCTGGGACTTGTGTCCTGGGAGAGGCCAGGGGCCACGCCTCTTACGTGAGTGTACTCGGGGCCAATATTCCCGCCAAATCGTACCAGACCACGATTATTCCAGCAGCAGTGGAATAGGCAACCCTAGGGTCTCTTATCCTTGCCACTTATGTCAATTTTAGAGCTATTTGAACGATTAAAAAAAAACATTTAACCTTTTTTAATGAGTGGAAAGTACTGGTTCTCGATGGCCTATTGTGGCTGACAACTACACCCAGTATGGGACTACAGGTCCAGTCAATCCCCCATCTAGAGGGATGCTGAAAAGAGGGATGAGAGAGTGATTGCCCTCTGAATGTTGGCGATTTGCCCAAAACCTCAGCCCATAGGGAAGAGGTGTATTTGATCTTGAAAGAATCTGTGATGTGTGGTTAACCCTGTCTGGTTGGTGTTTCTAGGGTTGGTTTAGGTGTGATTTTTGTTTCTTGGTCTAATCCTATCATATTTTCACTTAGATGTGGTGGTGTCTTCCTCCTCCACTTGCCCCACCCTACTTCATCATTCTCTCCTCTGTCTTAAATACATACTGGCTGTAGGCCTACATTTTAACTTGGCAACTCAGTATGAGAAATATGGACTAATTCCTATGATATGTCATCTTGTCTAAACAGCCAGGTCATCATCACGTGAGGGTATATGGCCTTTTACAGTGTATACCCCCCCATGTGCTTTCTCCCAGGGAAAGTCTTAAAGCACTGTGTAAACTGACAGTTGTCAATGTGTGTGTTTTAAATTTTTTGTCTGTACACTGCTCATGCCAAGATTCTTCTAATTCCAGTCAGCCATTCATGCCAACGTAAGATTGAGTGATAACATTTTAAGGCCCCCTCTTTCACCACAATGCTCATTTCCAGTTCTCAGTGTCTGAGGAACAGGTAGAACCAGAGCTACTGGAAGTTAGTGGAACCTGTCATATTGTGTCTGTAGGTGGGACAGACGTGAGTTTAAGCCTAGGCTCCGTGCCTATTGTCAGTTAGGGCCACATGGACACATTACATCCCCGTGATTTACTCTCATATCCCCCTTATTATTATAAGGGATGTGTTAGTACGTCTGTCTATATGTAACAAAAACTATGTGATGGGCCCCCATTATTTAACAGAGGCCATTCAAACTCTCCAGGGCCCAGTTTTTCAAAAGCTATCTATCCAGATTTTGCCAAATGGAATGAATAGAACAGGAGTCCCCATTCAAATGAAGTTCTATTCATTATATTTCTATGCATTCAATCCCATCGGATAGGTGAAATCCATTTAACTTTTGAAAACTGGGCACAGAGGTTGCTACTGGATTCTCCCTCGCTTACTACCTTCAGCTACCCAACCCTGCTCTGATGACCAATGGCCATTCCCACTTTTTCTGCTGAACCAATCAGAGAGAGGCATAGTGGTTAGGGGAGGATGGGTCTAAATGTTGAAACAGGGTGTGTTCCTGAAACTAGCTGGGTGTTGTCACTTAGTAGTGTGCTCAGCCTTTGGTTTAAATCTGGGTTGAATGAGTCCCAACACAGCTGTCTTCCCTCATAGCTGTACACATTTCTCTCTCTGACTTAGTCTGCCTGAGCTTTCTGTGGCTATTTCTAGAAGGTAATTTGATTCAACATTTTGAGGACTTCAAGGGAGAAACAAGAAATTCTGGGACTAGCATCTCTCTTTTTGACTCCTCTGTTTTGCTGGGCCTGGCCCATTGTAGGGTCATTGGTTGTTGCTCTCTTGGCCGTGTGCCTAAAGGCCTGAGGGTTTGGGGACAGTACTGAGGACAACTTAGTAGGTGAGTCGTGTTAACAAAAAAATGTCTTGACTGTATAATCTCAGTAATGCTCAGTGCTATACTCCATCTAGCACTGCAGTGTCTATTTCAAGTTTTTTACTTTTATAAACTGTTAGGATAGGTTTTTCTTGTATTTAGAGCTGTATTACTTGGTGGATATGAAAACGCTGTCCCATCTTTGTGTGGAGTGGGTTTTATTGCCGTTGTATGGAAAGGACATAAAAAATAAAATATCCAACATTCTCTCTTTTGTTCTTCGCTCTTAGTTTGGTTTGCCGGCTCACCTCCAAGCCACTCCATCTCTGTCATGTTTCTCAATCCCTCATCCATTACTATCTAGTGAGCTCATACCACATACTGACTGTTCAAATGTGTTCACCTCACCTGTTTGACTGGATCTGTTAGTCATTGAGAGAACACATTGTCTCAAAGGAGTCGCTAAGGGAATGTTAAATGCTGCTGAACAAGCTCTTTGTAAAACTACCACCATTTTGGGTCGCGGTGTGTGAGATGATTTTATTAGTATAGTGGCGCGTTTGTTTTTTAGGTTGACTCCATGCTAAAGCCTATATAGTATATTCTTATGTGTAGGTTAAAGCTGGTGGGGCTGCAACTGCCTGGTATGCCAGATTCATCTATGGTATACAACTGCATGCAAATGTAACCTATCCCCTGTTTCTTGCTAGAAACTGAAGTAAACACTGAACAAGTGAAATGCAGTTCAGTTGTAATTGTGCTGGTGTGTCTGTTTGCCTTTGCAGTCTGTTGTGTAGATAATCCCTAATATTACATCATATGTTTTATGTCCATGGCTGATAGTGGAATAAAACACTTAGCTACTATAGAAAAGTTCATATAATATTACTTATCTGTGAAAAATCCCAGTAGGATCTATTGGGCATTGACTGACCTACAGTACATGGTCAGACCGACTACAATGCCCTTTGTGGCGATTTTTACGGTTGTGAATGATGTTTGTTTTGTTTGTCTATCAGATAGATAGTCAGTCATCAAAGCAGAGCCTCCGGTTCAGATATATGATGGGCCTGTGCAGCTGTCTCTGTTTGTTTAGTAGGGGAGGCAGTGTGACACTAGGCTGCTATGTTCATCGCCTTATGTCTCTGTGTACTATAGGCCTAAGGACACACCACTGCTTTCCATGTAGGCATAAAAGCATTAGCTGCCATTATCACCAGTCACTGTCTTTTCAACCGAATTGTATTTTTGTCTTTTTTTTTTCAGGGTTTTTTGATCAACTGAATAAAGGAAAGAGGCCATCAAAATGCTGCTAGAACTGGGATCCAATATTATGTCGTTGTATGAGTATTTATTGCAGAGAACGGGTGAGTGCTTTCTCTAAAATTGATATTTTTATTATTACAATTTGTAAATGAATGAAATGCATTTGAATTGCAGTTTGTAGATGATGAACATGTTGTACCATGCTGTGTGTGTAACCTGTATTGTTGTCTTTGATAAATTGCTTATCCTCAGACCACCGGTTGTTGCCCTACCCGTTGATGCGGACCCCCTTCCAGATGACCAGCATCCTGTTGGGCTATGTGTTCTTCTCGCTGTATGCAGGGCCTCGCCTGATGGTACACCGCAAGCCCTATCACCTCAAATCAGCCATGATCGTCTATAACTTCAGCATGGTGTTCCTCAACGCCTTCCTTGTCTATGAGGTGAGCAAAGCAGTTAGTCGTTCAGCAGAATTTAAGCTCTTCAAAGAACCTTGTTGTGAAGACAGACTGTACTCTAGGTGCAATTATATATATTTATATATATTTATATATATTTTTTTTATATATATTTATATATTTATTTATTTATTTATTTATTTATTTATTTACAGCTTTTATGGATGTATGATATGACAGCCAGTTCTGTGCTTTGCCATTGCAGTTCCTGATGTCAGGATGGGGCACCACCTTTACCTGGAGATGTGACCTTTGTGACTACTCAAGCAGCCCACAGGCTCTAAGGGTAAGCTTTATTTATAAGAGAATCTGCTTTCTATCTCATGAGATGCCACCCATGTTTTCATGCTTTATTTATAAGAGAATCTGCTTTCTATCTCATGAGATGCCATCCATGTTTTCATGCTTTATTTATAAGAGAATCTGCTTTCTATCTCATGAGATGCCACCCATGTTTTCATTCAATGAAAATTTTTAAATTATATATTTTAAACATGCATAGCTATTTTAATAGGTCAAATTATATTATTTGATGCCATCTATTTATTCTCTGTACTTTCCTCTCCTTTTTGTCAGATGGTTCGAGTGGCTTGGTGGTTTTACTTCTCTAAATTCATCGAGCTTCTGGACACAGTAAGAATGTTTTTTTTCTATTAAAACATGTTTGTGAATAAAAAAATATTGGCATGAACTGTCCTTTGACGTTAGCATAAATCAACTTCTGACTTCATCTTTCTGACACACATGGAGATTTTAGAATTTGTTTGCTTTAGAGTAATTTAAACTCTTGTCTGCTTTGCAGTTATTCTTTGTGCTGCGTAAGAAACACAGCCAGATTACATTTCTTCATGTCTTCCATCACTCCTTCATGCCCTTCACGTGGTGGTGGGGTATGACCATCGCTCCTGGTAATCTTGACCTCATAATGACATCATCCCCATGCAGTGTGCTTACAGTCGCACATATAACATGTTTAACTTTAGAGTAGTTAACTGTGGGGGGGGGGGGGGGGGGGGTTGTTGTTCAATAAACCTCATAACCACAAAAGGAACGTTTTACAATTTTACCAGGGAATAAGGAGTTTAACAAAATGATTTAGGAACAACATGTATTTTGTTATGCCCCTGTGACTATTCAGAATCTCTGAATGGGGCTCTCGGGTGGCGCAGTGGTCTAATGCACTGCATCTCAGTGCTTAGAAGCGTCACTACAGACACCCTGGTTTGAATCCAGGCGGTATAACAACTGGCCATGATTGGGAGTCCCGTTAGGGCGGCGCACAATTGGCCCAGCGTCGTCCGGGTTTGGCCAGTGTAGGCCGTCATTGTAAATAAGAATTTGTTCTTAACTGACTTGCCTAGTTAAATAAAGGGTACATTTTTAAAAAATTGTTTATAATAATGTGCCTGTCATTGTGAATCTCCAGCAGGGGGAATGAGCTCGTTCCATGCCATGGTCAACGCATGTGTCCACGTCATCATGTACACCTACTACGGCCTGTCCGCTGCAGGACCTCGCTTCCAGAAATACCTCTGGTGGAAGAAGTACATGACCGCAATCCAGCTTGTGGGTGTTCTTTCTTAATGATGTAGAATTGGAAGAAACTGTTAAACGGAAGCATTGATTTGTGTATAGCTGCCAATGTTACTGTTGTGAATTGGTGACTCGCGCGCCATCTACAAACATCATTAATATGTTCTCCCTTATTTCTTCCTTCTTCAGATCCAGTTTGTGCTGATCTCACTTCACATCTCTCAATACTACTTCATGGAGAAGTGTGACTTTCAGGTGCCCATGTTCATTCACCTCATCTGGATGTACGGAACCTTCTTCTTCGTACTCTTCTCCAACTTCTGGATTCAGGCCTACATAAAGGGTAAACGGCTGCCTACAGCCACCAAGGAGGCAAAGCTCAAGCAGAATGGCGTTACTAATGGTCATACCAACGGCATTACCATTGGCAACATTTCCGTGGTGCCCAACGGCAAACAAGTGGAGAATAGCAATGGGACAACAGCGCACCGTGTCAACGGCCATAACCAACTAGGCAAAGTGAAGGAAGTCTAGCTTTGTCATTTTGGACGGGGAAACATAACTGTCTGAGTGAGCCTCCAAAATGCCAAAGATTCCAAAACAATGCTACTCGTTCACATGTTAGCTACTGATCACTTTCCTCAAATGTATATTTTTTATATTTATTTACACTGCTTTTGGGATATGAATGGCGTAATGGATTTACCAGTTGGTCCCTACTTGACACACTGTTAAATTTTGAGTGGTTGGAGGGAACTACTAACTGTAGATCACACTGTATGAAGAGGTGTTCATCCTCACTATTATTCACCTCCAACCCAGTTTTGAAATGACCAATGAAAGCCCACCCTTGGACTTTAACTTCTTGTTTGGCTGGCATGACTCCTGTGTTGCTTGAAAATATTGTAGTTTCCACTGAAAGGACTGGAACATGCTTGTAAATGGCTGACCCAGGTCTCTTTCAAAGAGATGGGATTTGTATTGATGTCCATCATGGTTTTGTTTTTTGGTGCTGTTTATATTTAACTTTTTTTGAAATAAAACACATTTTAAGTAAGGCTGAGTCATTAAACATACTTACCGGGAGGCACATAAGGCATCCACAATCAAATACATCAGCCGATGTCACAAAGTGCTGTACAGAAACCCAGCCTAAAACCCCAAACAGCAGGTTTCTCGACTCAAACACTGACTTTTAGAAGGGATTGAGTGACACAACGTGAACAAGATTTTTCGACAGTCTGCTGGGTGGGGCGATATACGTTTCTCCATTCATTGGTGGCTAGGAAAAACTCCCTAGAAAGGCAGGAACCTAGGAAGAAACCTAGAGAGGAACCAGGCTATGAGTGATGGCCAGTCCTCTTCTGGCTTGGCTGGGTGGCGATTTATAACAGTACATGGCCAAGATGTTCAAATGTTCATAGATTACCAGCAGGGTAAAATGATAATCACAGTAGTTGTTGAGGGTGCACCCGGTCAGCACCTCAAGGAGTAAATGTCAGTTGGCTTTTCATAGCCGATCATTCAGAGTTAGAGAGACAGCAGGTGCGGTAGAGAGAGAGTCGAATACAGCAGGTCCGGGACAAGGTAGCACATCTGGTGAACAGGTCAGGGTTCCATAGCCACAGGCAGAACAGTTGAAACTGGAGCAGCAGCAGGTGGACTGGGGACAGCAAGGAGTCATCAGGCCAGGTAGTCCTGAGGCATGGTCCTAGGGCTCAGGTCCTCCGAGAGAAAAGAGAGAGGGAGAATACTTAAATTCACACAGGATAACACAGGAGAAATATTCCAGATATAACGAACTGATCCTAGCCCCCCCCCCGACACAAACTATTACATAAATACTGGAGGCTGACACACTGTGGCCCTGCGTGACGATACCCCCAGACAGGGCCAACCAGGCAGGATATAACGCCACCCACTTTGACAAAGCACAGCCCCCACACCAGAGGGATATATTCAAACCAACTTACTAGCCTGAGACAAGGCCGAGTATAGCCCATGAAGATCTCCCCCACGGCACAACCTGAGGGGGGCGCCAACCCGGACAGAAAGATCCTATCAGTGACTCAACCCACTCAAGTGATGCACCCCTCCTAGGGGCGGCATGGAAGAGCACCAGTAAGCCAGTGACTCAGCCCCGGTAATAGAATTAGAGGCAGAGAATCCCAGTGAAGAGAGGGGAACCGGCCAGGCAGAGACAGCAAGGGCGGTTCATTGCTCCAGTGCCTTTCCGTTCACCTTCACACCCCTGGGCCAGACTACACTCAATCATAGGACCTACTGAAGAGATGAGTTTTCAATAAAGACAAATGTCGAGACGGAGTCTGCATCTCTCACTTGGGTAGGCAGACCATTGCATACAAATTGAGCTCTATAGGAGAAAGCCTTTCCTCTAGCTGTTTGCTTAGAAATTCTAGGGACAATAAGGATACATGTGTTTTGTGACAGTAGCGTATGGTAGATATACAGCAGGACCAAATCGAAAAGATAGGTAGGAGCAAGCCCGTGTAATGCTTTGTAGGTTAGCAGTAAAACCTTGAAATCAGCCCTTGCCTTAACAGGAAGCCAGTGTAGAGGCTAGCACTGAAGTAATATGATACATTTTTTTGGTTCTAGTCAAGATTCTAGCAGCCGTGTTCAGCACTAACTGAAGTTAATTTAGTGCTTTATTCAGGCAGCCAGAAACTAGAGCATTGCAGTAGTATAATCTAGAAGTGACAAAAGCATGGTTACATTTTTCTGCATCATTTTTGGACAGGAAGTTTCTGATTTTTGCAATGTTACGTAGATGGAAAAAATCTGTAACGCCAAGGGCCTTCGCAGATTTATTTGAGACGACTGTACAACTATCAAGATTAATTGTCAGTACCAACAGAAGATCTGTTTGTTTTTTGGGACCTAGAACTAGCATCTCTATTTTGTCTGAGTATAAAGTTTTTTAAATTGCCACCATCCACTTCTTATGTCTGAAACACAGGCTTCCAGGGTCAGCAAATTTGGAGCTTCATCATGTTTCATTGAAATGTACAGCTGTGTATCATCCGCATAGCAGTGAAAGTTAACACTATGGTTCCGAATCACAACACCAAGAGGTAAAATATATAGTTAAAACAATAGTGGTCCTAAAACAGAGCCAAGAGGAACACCGAAATTTACAGTTGAGGACAAACCATCCACAGAGCCAAACTGATAGCTTTCCGACAGATAAGATCTAAACCAGGCCAGAACTTGCCCATGTAGACCAATTTGGGTTTCCAATCTCTCCAAAAGAATGTGGTGATCGACAGTATCAAAGCAGCACTAAGGTCTAGGAGCATGAGGACAGATGCAGAGCCTTGGTCTGATGCCATTAAAAGGTAATTTACCACCTTCACGAGTGCAGTCTCAGTGTTATGATGGGGTCTAAAACCAGACTGAAGGGCCTCCCGGGTGGTGCAGTGGTTAAGGGTGCTGTACTGCAGCACCAGCTGTGCCATCAGAGACTCTGGGTTCGCGCCCAGGCTCTGTCGTAACCGGCCGCGACCGGGAGGTCCGTGGAGCGACGCAGGATTGGCCTAGCGTCGTCCGGGTTAGGGAGGGCTTGGTCGGTAGGGATGTCCTTGTCTCATCACGCACCAGCGACTCCTGTGGCAGGCCGGGCGCAGTGCGCGATAACCAAGGTTGCCAGGTGCACGGTGTTTCTTCCGACACATTGGTGCGGCTGGCTTCCGGGTTGGATGCGCGCTGTGTTAAGAAGCAGTGCGGCTTGGTTGGGTTGTGTATCGGAGGACGCATGACTTTCAACCTTCGTCTCTCCCGAGCCCGTATGGGAGTTGTAGCGATGAGACAAGATGGTAGCTACTACAACAATTGGATACCACGAAATTGGGGAGAAAAAGGGGTAGAAATAAAATAAAAAAATAAAACCAGACTGAAACGTTTCGTATACATCGTCTTCAGGAAAGCTGTGAGTTGCTGTCAAGGTTTGGCTTTTTCAAGAGAGGCGTTATTACTTTTAGTGACATCCGGTGGATGTTTATTATGTTTATGTTTATTATGTGGGTCTGTGGACCCACATAATTTTCATGTTTTCATCAGTGCCAAGAGATATAGTCAGTGCCAAGAGATATAGTATTAAAAAACTTGAGTGTCTCCCTTGAACCTAGGTGCTGGCAGTGTTGTGCAGACTCAGGACAACTGATCTTCAGAGAAATACGCAGATTTAAAAAGGAGTCTGTAATTTGCTTTCTTATGATCATGATCTTTTCGTCAAAGAAGTTGATGAATTTATAACTGCTGAAGTGAAAGCCATCCTCTCTTGGGGAATGCTCCTTTTTATTTAGCTTTGCGACAGTATCAAAAAAAAATGTTGGATTGTTCTTATTCTCCTCAATTAAGTTGGAAAAATAGGATGATCGAGCAGTGGTGTAGCGCCATTTCTGTTCCATATTCCTGGAAGATTGCTTCAGGGCTCTGGTATTTTCTGTATACCAGGGAGCTAGTTTCTTATGACAAATGTTTTTTGTTTTTATGGGTGTGACTGCATCTAGGGTATTACGCAAGATTACATTTAGTTCCTCAGTTAGGTGGTTAACCGATTTTTGTAGTCTGACGTCCTTGGGTATGTGGAGGGAGTCTGGAAGGGCATCTAGGAATCTTTGGGTTGTCCGAGAATTTATAGCACAGCTTTTGATGATCCTTGGTTGGGGTCTGAGCAGATTATTTGTTGCGATTGCAAACATAATAATATGGTGGTCGGATAGTCCAGGATTATGAGGAAAAATATTAAGATCCACAATATTTATTTATTCCACGGGACAAAACTAGGTCCAGAGTATGACTGTGGCAGTGAGTAGGTCCGGAGACATGTTGGACAAAACCCACTGAGTCGATGATGGCTCCGAAAGCCTTTTGGAGTGGGTCTGTGGACTTTTCCATGTGAATATTAAAGCCACCAAAAATTTGAATATTATCTGCCATGACTACAAGGTCCGATAGGATTTCAGTGACAAACGCTGTATACGGCCCAGGAGGCCTGTAAACAGTAGCTTTAAAAAGTGATTGAGTAGGCTGCATAGATTTCATGACTAGGAAAATAACCTCACACTCAACGTCAACAAAACTAAGGAGATGATTGTGGACTTCAGGAAACAGCAGAGGGAACACACATCAATGGAACAGTAGTGGAGAGGGTAGTAAGTTTTAAGTTCCTCGGCGTACACATCACAGACAAACTGAATTGGTCCACCCACACAGACAGCATTGTGAAGAAGGCGCAGCAGCGCCTCTTTAACCTCACAAACTTCTACAGATGCACAATCGAGAGCATCCTGTCGGGCTGTATCACCGCCTGGTACGGCAACTGCTCCGCCCACAACTGTAAGGCTCTCCAGAGGGTAGTGAGGTTTGCACAACGCATCACCGGGGGCAAACTACCTGCCCTCCAGGACACCTACACCACCCGATGTCACAGGAAGGCCATAAAGATCATCAAGGACAACTACCCGAGCCACTGCCTGTTCACCCCGCTATCATCCAGAAGGCGAGGTCAGTACAGGTGCATCAAATCTGGGACCGAGAGACTGAAAAACAGCTTCTATCTCAAGGCCATCAGACTGTTAAACAGCCACCACTAATATTGAGTGGCTGCTGCCAACACAGACTCAACTCCAGCCACTTTAATAATGGGAATTGATGGGAAATTATGTAAAATATATCACTAGCCACTTTAAACAATGCTACCTAATATGTTTACATACCCTACATTATTCATCTCATATATGTATATACTGTACTGTATATCATCTACTGCATCTTTATGTAATACATGTATCACTAGCCACTTTAACTATGCCACTTTGTTTACATACTCATCTCATATGTATATACTGTATTCAATACCATCTACTGTATCTTGCCTATGCCGCTCTGTACCATCACTCATTCATATATCTTTATGTACATATTCTTTATCCCCTTACACTTGTGTGTATAAGGTAGTAGTTTTGGAATAGTTAGCTAGATTACTCGTTGGTTATTACTGCATTGTCGGAACAAGAAGCACAAGCATTTCGCTACACTCGCATTAACATCTGCTAACCATGTGTATGTGACAAATAAAATTTGATTTGACTAGAAGCTCGAAAGATGAGAATGCAATCTTTTTTTTGTAAATTGAAATTTGCTATTGTAAATGTTAGCAACACCTCCGCCTTTGCTGGATGCGCGGGGATATGGTCACTAGTGTAACCAGGAGAGGCCTCATTTAACACAGTAAATTCAGGCTTAAGCCATGTTTGTCAGGTCAATCACAAGATTATGATCAGTTAATTGACCATAACTGTCTAGGAACTGAGGGATCTAACATTAAGTAGCCCCATTTTGAATGTCACAATCTCTTTCAATGACAGGAATGGACGTCTTCGAACACCGCCATGTTTAGACCAACCTAGATTGAGGAACAGTCTCAATTGGGATAGCTGAGCTGACTACACTGACTGCTGGTGGCAGACTCCACTGAGTTGGCAGCCTGCACCCTCTCATTGTGGCGCTAGAGCCCTGTATCTGGTCTGCAGCAGCATTCTTGATAAGGCCACTTTTTCTATTGTTCTCCATGCATCTTTTCAGTGTTCTGGTGGTAGTCTGCACATCCCAGGCATTGCAATCTTTTCCTCACCATCAGGGTCAAGGGTGTTGCATTTTTGGCTTTCATAAAGGAGCAGATCAAACCAAAGCGTACTGAATATTAGTCATACATGCCTCATTTTAGGCACTCATCCAACAAGCTTAGAACACCATCCTGGCCTCCGGCCAGGTTTAGAACAGTTAGCTAGAGACTAAGGTTAGTTGGGACACCATTTTAGAATATCTTCATTCCTGCACAAGTGCTTCTCAGAAACCTACCGATCAACAATCTTGTATTCTGCAGAATGTCTTACTGGAAAGCACCCATTGGTTTTCCAGGTAGTCTTTACTGTGGTCACACTGCTAGTTTCAGAGGATTGTTGACCTGAGCTGTTATCACAATGCCTAGAAGTGTTCTGTACATGACATAGAACCCATCCCATCTGGACATATCAATAATCAAGCCCTAGTTATGCATTTCAGAAACCACCATTCTTGGTTAAAGAGTCATTTATGAATAAGACCACATTCAACTAGCGCATCACCAATAAACTCAGGTGTACTTCAAAATAATGTTAACCACAGAAAAATGACTCAAAAGCAGAAGCTAATATGGTTTCAGCAAAGATAATCTGTTTCACATTGAATGAGGGCCTGAACAGTATTTCACTACACTCTACCCAGGTTATAATACTTGAAGATTTTCTTAACTGGAAAATCAGATTTGTCATCGAGTGGCAAGGCTGCAAAATATTCAAACAAAGAAAATTTAAAAGTGGCAATCTTTATTATTTTACAGTGAATAAACATTTTGTACATTAGTAAAGAATTAGGAGTTGATCAATAACTAACTTGAACACACAATACAAAAAGGTTAATTATCGGATAGATTGGTGGATGCTGCTGCTGGTGGACTTCACCATCCTCTCTTTGGCCTTCTTCTTGACTGGATCCAGCTCAAAGCTCTTCCAGAGGCGGACAGTTTCATCACCGGCTACAGTGGCGATAGTCGAGCAGTCTGGACTCATGGTAATGTTCAAGACCCTGCCCTCATGACCTTTGGGGGGAGGGGGAGTTTTAGATTTCAGTTTTGAACTTTGACCCCAGAATGGCTACAGTTGGAAACATGTGCTATTTTACTTTCAATTTTGTACACCAGCTTCATAAAGCTGAAAAATGATATACCTTTTGGTTATGGAAAATACTTCAGTAGTTTAGATGATTCTTTACACTATAGCTACTTATTTTGTCAAACTGAAATTTTTTGCAGTTTTAGGCAAAAAAATTATCCTTGTCAACTGATCCATCAATGATAAACTTAACAGCTCTGTGTAAAGTTATTACAAGAGTCATCATTTCAGGCCAGACACTCACCATTGAGCTCTGCCACTTTAGTCAAGGAGGGATACTTCCAGATGACTACGTTGTCGTGGGCATATCCGTGGCCGGAGACCAATTCCTTGTAGTTTGGCGCAAACTTCAAAGAGGACACCTGTAAGGCAGATTTGACCACCAGTCAATGTCTGATCGTAAAGGTATTGCAGTTATGCAAAGTAAACTTTTTTTTTTTTAAGTGACTGGTATGCAAATATTCATGTCGCTATGACTGAGCAGCAGGTCCTTGGAGGTGGAATATCATCTAGCACAAAATTGAATGAGACTTCAGAACAGACAATCCCACTAGGGATCAAGATGGGTGCAGTTACCTGAGACTGAGTGTCCAGGGCACTGATGCAAGAGCCACTGGTGACGTTCCAGATGCGGATGTGACGGTCACTGGTGCCCCCTCCAGACGCAAGAATGTTAGGTTGCCATGGGCACCAGGCCAGAGCCTAAGGAATTTTTGTAAGAAACAATCATTGTGGTTGGGCATTTCTCTTTACAGTGAGTGGACTTTAATGTGCATCAAATTGTGGCCTTTTATTCAATCCCAACTCCATCCTTCAAACATGGTAGTTTATTTAGCACGTTGCACCAATAATTACATTTATTTCTTTTTTTTTTGCTTACCTTGACTGCACCTTGGTGCTCATTGAAGCTGTGGACAGCATTACTGCCTTGGCCGCTGCCCTCCTGCACACCTGGCCACACGTACACAAGGTTGTCGTTGCCGCCACTGGCCAGGTATCTTCCATCAGGGGACCACTCCAGCCCACACACCTCCTGAGAGTGTCCGGACAGGGTGAAGATGTGGTGGTCTGCTACCCTTACATCATGGTGGTGGATGTGACCAGATCTGGAGCCACTGGAAAAGGTAAATCACAAGATGGTTAATAAAAACACCAAATCAAAACATTCTGGACACAAACATAACCAAAAAAATAGATCCAGGAGGGACTGACTTAAGGCTGTGGCAGACTGTACATGGGATTCCATCTTTTACATTTTGTCACGCCACACTGATGTTACCAAATTAAAATCTTTATCATCCTGTCCAGATGTACAATTCGCTTCAGTTCTGGCGTCACATTCTGTGATAGTCTTGCGAGGCTTCGTCAACTGCAGTGGTGTATTTGATCTGAGCCAGCTCATGTTGATCATGTTCCAGCACCAGCCCCACTATGCTTATGCGCAAGTATATTGAATTTAAAAAACTGAAAGTAGGCATTGTAGAACATTTTCAAATAACCTCTAAATAGCATGGTCGCTGTGGTAGAACATTATTTTGATTGGCGATTGTGCATTTATTATAATCCCATCAGGTAGGCTGATTTCAGATGCGTCACGTAAATAAGACTATTCAGGAAATTGTTCTGACACAGTATGTAGCCTAAACATTAAATAGAACTATTACATTTAATCTGACTATTCACAAGAATCATATTCTGTGCATACTCTGTACCGGCAGTGTTCCTAGTTGTCAGTCGCTGGGATCGGCTCGTACCAGCCACACTGCGCGATAAAGCACCCCAAAAAATTGGACACGGTATAACTTCTTCAAGGGGTCTACGACCGCATGTAGCAGTAATATAAGCGACAGATCCATGTCACACTGAACGAGCCAAGACGTACCACGATCATTTACGACCTAAGAATTTGCCCACAACATGGACATTGTCTGGGACAGCAAAATCACAGCAAAAGCATTAAGTGGGACTGACTATTCATACAGTCGTACCCCCCCCCCCCAGACATGAAACTTTACCTGGAAAGAATGTGATTGTTCCAACTCAGACTGCCAACTCTGGCAGTGTGGCCAGACATGCTGCGTAGACGCTTCTGGTTCTCCACATCCCACAACTAGGGACAACGACAAATTCAGGTGATATGTATACAAAAAAGGGAAAAAAAGGCATTAAATCATTCTTTAACACCACAAAATTGCATTGGAGGCCCAATTCAGTTAGATGTGCGCTGGGTAGGTTCACAGCAGACAGTTCACCTGAACTTTGCAGTCACTGGTACCAAGGGCAAGGAAGTTGCCCTCCTTGATCCATGACACAGAGCAGATGTAGTCCTCCACCTGCTCCATCTTCATCAGTAGGACGATGTCACCCTGGGTGGCGTCCCACAGATAAAGATTGCTGTGAAGGGCAACTGCTAGAAGGTTCCGGCTGCTCCAGTCTAGTAGGTTCAGATCTGTGGGAACAGACAGAGGTAAATTGAGCTTTTTAACAAAGTAAAAGAATGCGCATCTCCACCCTGAGTGAATTTAGATGAGTCTGAAGACAAAAGGACAAGATCAACTTGATGTGGCCTGTTAGTCACTCCATCTCCCATTGAAATCTTGGACCTCTCTCTATACACCAAGTAACTCAGCTCCGTCATATCAGCCTGGCAGATAACTCAGCTTGGATGTCAGCCAACCACCTCAAGCTTAACCTCGCCAGGACGAAGCTACTCTTCCTCCAGGGAAAGGCCTACCTCCCCATCACAGTTGACACCTCCAGAATGCAAAAAACCCTGGCCGGACCCTGGACAACACTCGTTCTCTGCCAACATCAAAGCAGTGACTCGCTCCTGCAAGTTCATGCTCTACAACATTGTAGAATACGAACTTCTCACCGGAAGCGGCACAGCTTCCACCTCAAGCTAGGACAGCAGCTTCCCTGTCCATCTTCCAAAAACAACCAAAACTCCTCAAAGAGTATCTGAAGTAATCCCACACACCCGCCACAGATAAGAGCAGCTGCCAAATTACTAAAATGTAAAACACTGGATTTATGCATTACGGCAGGCGCATGTTACACCCACAGCTAGGATTACTTCCCAAGTAGGTTACTGGACATTTACTGTGTTAGGAGACAGTCGTCATTTTGAAGTTCAGGAGCATCTATGACACACAGCCCTAGATTAAGTTAATCGGTACCTGCTCCTCAGACATTTGTAGTACAGTATTGGCAGGACTCACAGAAATCATTTCGGAGTTCAGGAGCGTCTAAGATTCTGTCAGGCACTGATGGTATGTATCGGTTCTTTTTGGTGGAAACTGGGGTAGGAATCTGACTGTAGAGAACTTTTAGGTTGTTCTGGTAACCTGCAAAGAAAAGAGAATTCAACACTAGATTCTGATAGCAAGCAACTGACATCAAGTCACAATCATTCCCAACAGAAGGCCTACCTTCTGGAGCATTCAAGGGTTTTCCTCCCAGATGCAAGATCTTTGCCTCCTCAATGTCATATCCATTGAGTGTAACAGACCATGCTTTCTGGTTCTCCTACAATGACAAATTTGCCTGTGTTTAGCTACAATACAACATACCAACAACAAATGTGATTGGAAATGTTAGAGAAAAGACTCACTGATGTTGCTGCTGAGGGGTTTGTGTCCATGGGTTCATTTTCCTTTGAGAGCAGGAAGCTTGCCACATCCATCTGTTTGTTGTTTCTAGTGGGAATGAAACGGTCGCCACCTGCCTTGGAAGGTGTGCACTGTGTCTTTCCATTTTTACCTGAGCAAGAGAGAAGGGCAGATTAGTAATAGAACCCTTGGTGAAACAGATTGTTAACAGTGCCACACCCATAGACAGTTGAAAGAGACTATCTACGTACACATAATCAAGTACTGTAGAGCAAGATTCAACATGAAAAACAAAAATAATAGCTAGTCACCTGGTGTTTTACTGGGCGTCTTGGACAGACTAAGAGATCGGTTTCCGGATTTGCCAGGTGATAGAGCGCTGGTGTTGGCACAGCTGGTCGACATCGACGAACTGGCTTTTCTCTGCCACCTCGCCATGGGCGCGTTTGTGATTGGCATATCCAGCTTCAGAATGCTGTGAATGTCGTTGTCGAATCCAAATTGAGCCATGTCTGAATCTGACTTTCGGACTTCCTACAGGGTAACGATGCAAGAATAGAACCAAGTAGTTTATAAAATTACACTAACAAATGCATATATTTTGTTAACTAAACGTGCATGTTAGCTAACCGTAGAAAACGAATTCACTGACGCTATAATTGAACGGCTAACGTTTGCCAGCAAACTTGCTGGCTTTCTCCGTCATTTACGATTTACATTCCATGCAACAAAACCTAAATGTAGGCGTTAACAAACGTGAGCTACTTACTATAAAATTAATTCCACACGTCGTTGATGATAAAAATGTACTTTTAGAACTACTGGAAGGGAAAATCAACTCACAAACTTCACTGAAACGTGTTCCTTTCAGCCGCAGCTCAGGTTTAAAATTTCAACAACCAATGACGAACTTTCTTTAAATTACTAAATGCGCTGTCGTGATTGGTTTGTTCAAAATATTTGGGAGGTTACCATGGAAGCAGAATAGCATCCGTTACTATGATTGGTGGAAAATGTAGCCGTTGCCCTCTTGAATAATCAAAGCCGAAAGAAAATATCGTCACACTTCTTCGAAGGACGGATAGAATCCACATCGCCCCCTAGCGAAAATAAGGTCCAAACCACTGGCACTGAGGTTTATTGTTTTGTTAACACTGATCTATAAAGTCAATCATTTTGAAGTCGCCTACATAATCTAATGCGGAAATGAATTCAATATGTGTCCATTCATGCTAGTCCATTTATTTAGCTAACCGAATTTCCGGAGGCGTGGTCTTCACCATCTTTGATTTCAGTAGCACCAGTTTCAGCAGGAAGAGCTATCAATTTATAAAACTTAACTAGTAGCTACATATTCGTGTTTGTAGGATACACCCCGAAAATAAACCATCAATATGTTCAACAGGATGACAAGCCTTTGGATGGGTGATGTACGTTCGCTCTGTTTTAATCCTCTTGTTACTAACTGACTGAAGGCAAACGTTTTAGCCAGCTACTTTAGCTACAGGGGACTAGCTATCTGGTAACGTTATCTAGCTCGCTAACGTCAGCTAGCTAAATTCCCCAATTGTTGTGATGTGAAGTGTATAATCTGTATGGTTATGTGGACGTTCATTTAAAAACAGGACAAGAGATACAGCCAGTGATGTATTAGGTACCGAATTAAAATGTGGTAACTTCTCAAAAGTAATGTTCCCGAATCCCGACAGTTAGGCTAGCTCGCTGCCCTGGCTGGGCCTAGTAGTAGAGGACCTAATAATATAAAGAGTTTCTAAACCTGTCTTTGGTAATAGTCTAACGTGTTTACAGCTACTCCTGAGCTCAAGCAGACATTTGTTTAAACATTTGGGTTGTCACTAGTTATCATAGCTGACTAAACTCCACTCCATGGTGAAGGAAGTGTCTGACGAATTGAATTACGTTCAACAAATGTTTGGTCGTCACTAGTTACCACAGCCACAAAGTCATAATTATAGCAACATTTTAAACCTAACTTTAACCACACTGCTAACATTATGCCTAACCTAACCAGGCCTTCTCTCACTATTCTCTATTTCCTGGCTTGTACTGTAGCCAGCTTTATATTTCATGGATATGAATGGGATATTTGCAAGTGTATATCTTACAGACAGATAACTCTACACAATCTTTTTCAAAGCTGGACCCATACATGGATGAGAATTTCATCAAACAAGCCTTCAGCACTATGGGCGAGACGGCGTATGGTGTTAAGATCATTACCCACAGAGTAACAGGGTACGTTCATCACACCTCTGTGTAATGTAGTCAAGTAATGCCATGTGTTTCCTTGTTTTTAAATAGTCCACACTATTTTATGTAGGCTATATATCAAGCAACTACTTTACCAAATTAGAATCAGTCAGTAATTAAAATACATTGTGAGTAATTTAACCCTATCAGCTACAATGCCAGGCTATCCTAACCTTAAATGTCAGTTGTTCTAGAACCTCCTGTTGTCATTTTAGGGAAGTACTTGGTTTACTTACCACAAAGCTGTGAATTGATACTGTAATTTCAAAATGCAATATTTATTACCCCACATTGGGGTTTCTGTCCCGTTTCTAAAATGTTGTTGTATCACACTGTTGGCACTAATACAATCTCTTGTTCTACAGTGGTTCAGCGGGCTATTGCTTTGTGGAAATGGCAGACGAAACCAGCGTTGACCGATGCGTTCACCAACTGAATGGGAAGCTAGTTCCTGGATCAAATCCGGTGAGCACTCATCATAAGCTTGACATTTCTAAAATTCATAGTTCATTTGAACAACTTACTCAAGATGTATTAGCGGACAACCACCCTCTAGTTTTAGTTTCAAATGTGTTGTTGATAGCGGAGCTTCGCTAGCATTGGCCCCCACCTTAATTTGAGGTTGATGGAACGGAATACAGTATCTCAGATTTACATTACTGCAAAGTTACTGAGCTCCGTTTTCTTCCTGATGAAGGTGGTTGAGGCTGTTTGTAAGTTGACTTTGTTTAAAGCTGGTGAATAAACTCTGTTAGGAGCTAACTGACGAATGGAATAAAGCCTGTTCTGGGTGGTGGAGGTATGTAAACCAAATAAAATGTTCTTCTCTAATAATATACTCTTTATTTTCCAGCAATATATGTCCTTACTACACGCATTTGTCTTTGAAGGTGCTTGATTGCTTGTTCTTTCTTCCTGTATAGCCCAGAAAGTTTAAGTTAAACTATGCAACTTACGGGAAACGGCCAGAGGCTGGGTAAGCTGTTTTACTTTCTTCCTCATTTGATGCATGATTCTGTTGTTGGAACCCGCAGTATATCACACTGTTCTGTGTGATATTTTCTATCTCCAGAAAAAAAGATTGTGCGAAAGAAACCGCTAGATGGTTTTGTGTTGGTTCACCTTCGTAATCCCTCTCTCTGTGTCTGTCTTTTATGCAACCTCAGCCCGGAATTTTCCGTTTTTGTGGGAGATCTGTCATCAGAGGTGGACGACTACCAGCTTCATCAGTTCTTCTTGAAGAAGTACCCTTCCTGCAAAGGAGGCAAAGTGGTCTCTGATCAGTATGGTAACTCCAGGTATGTGTGCTGAACAGACCTATACATTCATGTTATTTGGTGAGGCTAGTTATGCATCACCTGCTTTTGAACACAATTTGAATTAATCTGACATTTCATTACATTTTAAATTCCTTGTAAAAGCTCATGGCGTTTTAACAATAGACAATTGTTTCAATAACACTTCTTATTACATTGGATGTGTGTGTGTGTGTGTATATATACTACTGTGTTGGGTATCTTCACCACTGTTTACCACTGGTATATTTCCCCCTAAATACTGGAAAAGTTTGTTTCTGACATTTATGCTAAAACTATTGTTTTCCCCATGTAGGGTAAGCAAGAGCAACTCACAATTGAAGTGATGCTACTTCATATTAAAAGTAAAACAACAAGTTTCAGTTCTACCATACCATTTTTGTTTTTCGAATTAATTACGCATTTGATTAGCATGATACGGCGAGTTCGGACAGAATGTGTGCTCAGGGTTTTAGCATTTTGCTTGATCTCGCAGAGGTTATGGCTTCATCAAGTTTGAAGATGAGAACGAACAGAAGAAAGCCATCGATGAGTGTCAGAATGCTTCAGGCCTGGGGACGAAACCAATCAGGATCAGCATAGCTGTGAACAAGAGGTATGGTTCTAATCTTCTGAAATAAGTATATAAATTATACTGTATTAGGGTCAATTAGTGTCATGCTGGTCTGTCTTTGTTGAAAGTTGATATACTGTGTGTGATTGTCCTCCTAACTTGACATCCACTGCTCCTAACATAAAGTGTTCCTGTTTCCTTGCTTTTTAGCCATAAAATGAACAGCTATAACAACCAGAACCACAACTCCTACCACAACAATTACCAACAGCCATACTATCAACAACCCAACCAGAATTACTACCCTCAGTGGGGCTATGACCAGTACAACAGCTACAACTATGGTGGGTACGGTCCCTATGGAGGGTACCCCCCTCCAGGCCCCCATGGGATGATGGGACCCCCACCTCCCATCGGCATGCCCCCCATGCCCACAGACATGCAGACTTCCTCAGAGGTAAGGCTTCCTTACATGCTCCTGGGATCTTTCCTCATAATTTCCCATAACCTGTCCCTTAATCTAATGAAATCTGTCTAAAAATGGTTTTCATGCTAACAGGTGTTCACAATGATTCATTTGTGTTGTCTTGTTTTTCACATTAGCAAACACAGGAGTCCACAGATGAGCCTGAAGAAGAGGCAGCAGAAGGTAACTCTTCACTATACTTTCACATGCACTAAAGGAAAATGCAATGTGTTTCAGATATAAGGTCTTTCTTGTTCTTCCTTTTAAATGTATTGTTACCATTGCCTGACTCGGTTGCATTCAAAACCCTTGGTTTCTTGACTTATTTACTCTTCTTCATTCCCCTCTCTTCCCTGCCAGAACCCAATCCTCACCTGGATGTGGATGCACTGAACAAAGAATACATGGAGGGGAGTGAGGAGCTCTATGATTCACTAATGAACTGTCACTGGCAGCCACTGGATACCATCACTTCAAAAATCCCTCCTTTTTCCACTTCCTGATCTGTTTCCACTTGTCCTATGAATTTAGTATGAAGTGTATTTTCTCCAAAAGAGCAGTCACACAGAAAATGTCAGCGTTGTTTAAAAAAAATATTTACCAGTAGAGACGCATTATGTTCCTGAGCTACATTATTGTCCATTTGTATATATTGTCCACGTCTTTTGCTTATTTTTTTCTGTCTCTCTAGATTATTATTATTATTATTAGATTTTTTTTTTTTTTGCCGAAACTTGATTCTTCCATTTTAATTTGATTATATCAAGTAATCAATGTTCGTCATCTCCCAGACACTTTGTTTTTTATTTCACACTGTTTTGGGTACCATCTTGTCTTCAGAAAGAAAATGTAAAGAAATGTTGGTGTAACTCTATTTTTCAAAAATTAGAAACTTACATTTAAGCTTGTATTTCAAAAGCTTGCATCTCAACTTTACTTTAGCTTAATCTGTGGGTTTCTTTTTTTTTCTTCTTTTAAATGCATTTACCTGTCATTTTCATGTTATACAACTTGTCTATTTGTCTTAGACTTGTAATTCATGTCAGCTTTTTTTTGTGCCTGTAGCTTTTGAAATAATTGTATTATTAAAGCTGACTTGGAGGGGAAAAAAACAAGATGTTGAAGTTGTTTAAGTACAGTAGTAGACTGTATTATCCAATTGTAATTTGACACGGAAAAGTGGTGCTTATGCAAAGTTTAACATTTTCATTCAACACATTTGGTCTGATTTGAATAAAATCTTAATTTTCCTTCTTACCTACAGTTGAAGTCGGAAGTTTACATACACCTTAGCCAAATACATTTAAAGTTTTTCACAAATCCCAACATTTAATCCTTGTAATAATTCCCTGTTTTAGGTCAGTTAGGATCACCACTTTATTTTAAGAATGTGAAATGTCAGAATAATAGTAGAGTGATTTATTTCAGATTGTATTTATTTCGTCACATTCCCAGTGGGTCAGAAGTTTACATACACTCAATTAGTATATGGTAGCATTGCCTTTAAATTGTTTAAATAGGGTCAAACATTTTGGGTAGCTTTCCACAATAAGTTGGGTGAATTTTGGCCCGTTCCTCCTCACGGAGCTGGTGTAACGGAGTCAGGTTTGTAGGCCTCCTTGCTCGCTCATAAAATGAACAGCTATAACAACCAGAACCACAACTCCTACCACAACAATTACCAACAGCCATACTATCAACAACCCAACCAGAATTACTACCCTCAGTGGGGCTATGACCAGTACAACAGCTACAACTATGGTGGGTACGGTCCCTATGGAGGGTACCCCCCTCCAGGCCCCCATGGGATGATGGGACCCCCACCTCCCATCGGCATGCCCCCCATGCCCACAGACATGCAGACTTCCTCAGAGGTAAGGCTTCCTTACATGCTCCTGGGATCTTTCCTCATAATTTCCCATAACCTGTCCCTTAATCTAATGAAATCTGTCTAAAAATGGTTTTCATGCTAACAGGTGTTCACAATGATTCATTTGTGTTGTCTTGTTTTTCACATTAGCAAACACAGGAGTCCACAGATGAGCCTGAAGAAGAGGCAGCAGAAGGTAACTCTTCACTATACTTTCACATGCACTAAAGGAAAATGCAATGTGTTTCAGATATAAGGTCTTTCTTGTTCTTCCTTTTAAATGTATTGTTACCATTGCCTGACTCGGTTGCATTCAAAACCCTTGGTTTCTTGCACACTCTTTTTCAGTTCTTCCCACAATTTGTCCATGGGATTGAGGTTAGGGCTTTGTGATGGCCACTCCAATACCTTGACTTTGTTGTCCTTAAGCCATTTTGCCACAACTTTGGTGGTATGCTTGGGATCATTGTCCATTTGGAAGACCCATTTGCGACCAAGCTTTAACTTCCTGACTGTCTTGAGATGTTGCTTCAATATATCCACATCATTTTCCTACCTCATGATGCCATCTATTTTGTGAGTGCACCAGTCCCTCCTGCAGCCAAGCACCCCCACAACATGATGCCACCCCCGTGCTTCACGGCTGGGATGGTGTTCTTCAGCTTGCAAGCATCCCCCTTTTTCCTCCAAACATAACGATGGCCATTATGGCCAAACAGTTCTATTTTTGTTTCATCAGACCAAAGGACATTTCTCCAAAAAGTACGATCTTTGTCCCCATGTGCAGTTGCAAACCGTAGTCTGGCTTTTTTATGCCGGTTTTGGAGCAGTGGCTTCTTCCTTGCTGAGCGGCCTTAAAGGTTATGTTGATATAGGACTCGTTTGACTGTGGATATAGATACTTTTGTACCTGTTTCCTCCAGCATCTTCACAAGGTCCTTTGCTGTATTCTCGTATTGATTTGCACTTTTCGCACCAAAATACGTTCATCTCTAGGAGACAGAACGCGTCTCCTTCCTGAGCGATATGATGGCTGCCTGGTTCCATGGTGTTTATACTTGCATACTATTGTTTGTACAGATGAACGTGGTACCTTCAGGTGTTTGGACATTGCCCCCAAGGATGAACCAGACTTGTGGAGGTCTACAATTTTTTTTCTGAGGTCTTGGCTGATTTCTTTTGATTTTCCCATGATGTCAAGCGAAGAGGCACTGAGTTGGAAGGTAGGCCTTGAAATACATCCAAAGGTACACCTCCAATTGACTCATTATGTCATTTGGTATATCAGAAGCTTCTGAAGCCATGACATCATTTTCTGGAATTTTCCAAGCTGTGTAAAAGCACAGTCAACTTAGTGTATGTTAACTTCTGACCCACTGGAATTGTGATACAGTGAATTAATCTGTAAACAATTGTTGAAAAAAATACTTGTGTCATAGACAAAGTAGATGTCCTAACCGACTTGCCAAAACTATAGTTTGTCAACAAAAATTTGTGGAGTGGTTGAAAAACTAGTTTTAATGACTCCAACCTAAGTGTATGTAAACTTCCAACTTCAACTGTACATGTCCTGCACTGTCAAAGATGCATAATCAAAAGATACAGTATTATGTAATGAATGCTGTATGGTCAGATGCACTGTAACACTGTGTTCGAGGCCTAGTTAATACCATATTGATATGCATGTACATTTGCAAAATGATGGCACCTGAGGTCTGAAAGGCAGCCATCGAATTGTATGAAGAATTTTATTTATCATAAAACTGCTTGTAGACAAGTTCACAAACAAATATTTTTTATCAAGTACAATAACTTAATGATAGGTGACATCAGTTAAAATGACTTAAAATTCTGTACAGGGTTTAATTAGCCCCTAATTCGTTCCTGAAAAGGACATCACATTCATTAGCTTCGTGTCTAAGTTTAATGAGGTGTGTTTATGCCTATAACCATTCCTCTCGTTCTTTCACTCAGGCTTCCCCCCTTCCTTCGTGGTGAAGAGTCCCACCCCTGGTCGTCCAGGACAGTACCAGCTGGGGCCCAGGCGGTACCAGCCCTGATACAGGCCCCTCCAACTAAGACACCCCAGAGCCCCTCCTAAGATCTGTGTGGGGAATGCGGGGAAGTAAGCCAGCAGGCAGAGAAGCAAGAACATCCAGAGGCCTAGCAGAGTGACACAGAACAGGAAGAGCAGGCGCAGCGGGGCCCCCGAGGGCCCACCCAGAGTCAGGTAGGGCCCGAACACGGCCGTCTCCTCTGCCACCAGCAGGCAGCACAGACACAGCAAGAAGATGTCCTCAGAGACCTCATAGCCACGCCACAGCATGCCGTTTCCCACACACAACTGTTTGCTCGCCCCCTCCCGAAGTAGTAGGAAGGGCTGGCCGTCCACCGTGGGCTGGCCATCTACCGCGCTGAGGGGCTCGTAGCAGCTCCCTGTGGCGTTCTCAAGGACATCCAGAAGCTTTCGGAACCCCACCCACAGCACGCCTGCCACCACCAGCCTGGACAGGTGTCGCAGTGAGAGAACGAGGGATCTGCGCACTGAGAAGGAAAGGAGGAAGACAAAGGAGCCGACGAAGATGCAGGTCCATCCCCAGCCTGAGCGCAGGAATGCTCTGAATGGTAAAGAAATGACAAGATGGTTGGAACATAGTTTTAAATAACTGGCAGGCATGTTTTGGAATATTGTTATTATGTACAGGCTTCCTTCTTTTCACTCTGTCATTTAGGTTAGTATTGTGGAGTAACTACAATGTTGTTGATCCATTGACAGTTTTCACCTTTCACAGCCATTAAACTAACTAACTATTTTAAAGTCACCATTGGCCTCATGGTGAAATCCCTGCACAGTTTCCTTCCTCTTCTGCAACTGAGTTAGGAAGGCGCCTGTATCTTTTTAGTGACTGGGTGTATTGATACACCATCCAATGTGTAATTAATAACTTCACAATGCCCAAAGGGATATTCAATGTTTGCTTTTTTTTCTTCCCCATCTACCAATAGGTGCCCTTCTTTGCGAGGCATTTGAAAACCACCTTGGTCTTTGTGGTTGAAACTGTGTTTGAAATTCACTGCTCGACTTAGGGACCTTTACAAATAATTGTATGTGTGGGCTCCAGAGATGAGGTAGACATTCAAAAATCATGTTAAACACTACTATTGCACACAGAGTGAGTCCATGCAAATTATTATGGGACTTGCACATTTGTACTCCAGAACTTATTTAGGCTTACCATAACAAAGGGGTTGAATACTTATTGACTCAAGACATTTCAGCATTCTAATCAATTTGTAAACATGTCTACAAACATAATTCTACTTTGAATTGATGGGGTATTGTGTGTAGGCCAATGTCACAAAATCTAAAAATTCTGACTGTAACACAACAAAATATGTAAAAAGTCAGGTGGTGTGAAAACTTTCTGAAGGTGCTGTACTTTAGAAAAATATCTTGAAACAAACAATAAGGCAATCATGCATTGTTATTTGGGCCCATCTTAGTTCTCACCTGTAAAGAAAATGTGTCCTTTTGGCAAAGATGCTGTGTTGGGAGACCCACATGCTCAGGGCAGGTCCAAACATAATCAGGCCTGACAAGAACAGGTGAAAATGGCGGCGGAAATTGGCACTTCCCATGAGTCCGGCTGCCAGGTCAGTCAAGACCACCAGAAGGGTATTGAGAAACATCTCAACTGACTAAATCTAGTCTCAACCGAAACAATAATGAAGCTTTTATCTCTTCCTCTGGCTTTAAAACTATACCCTATAGTTCATGTGTGTATCCAATGATCCTGTAGGTTGTTGTTTCTGTATTGCTTACTATGCCCGTGTGACTGACCAATCCTGCATGTTATAATCTAAAAGCAATACCTTCAGTTGGTGTAAATCACTTTTAATTGAATCAATCCAAAGGTTTGGTAATTCAATCGAGATGCAATCTTCTGCAAGTTTTTGACATTCAACTCTTCATGTGTAGATGTCTTAAAGTGGCAGGTGTTCTGACTTTCAGAAGCTCACTTATTTGAATGTGCACAAATCCAGTTGTTCATCTCCTGTATCCAACACAGTTGGTACATCCCATTTCTACAAATGTTGCACTTAATTTGTTATTCAATATCTTGCAGTTTTCCACAGTTGAAGAATATTTTAATCCTGCCTTGTCTGACCTTGACTAGGTTTCCACTTTGGATTTACTTCCACGTGTTGCCACTGTTCTTCCTGTTATTGCTGAGGTAACGGCCCACCTCTTGCTCATGCAGCATTAAAAAATATGCTAATCCACAATGGCGTGTTCGTTGTCCTTGTGCTCAAACAGTAAACCGTAAAGTCCAACTGTTAGAGCTGAAGTTAGAGATTCCTCTGTCCCACATCCCCTCAGCTCCCGTCTCACTCCACCCATTCACCCTTTCATCCACACCGACAGTGTGGGACATATGTTCTCGCCTTTGGAAAATCCCTCCGTTGCAGGTGTCACATTACTTTTACAACGTTTTTAGGGGTTACAGAATGTATTGAGTGAATCAGCAAGTACCCCACTGTTAATGTGATTGTGTGTTACTGTGTTAATGTGATTATTGTGGTATTTGTGTGCATTCCAAAAAAAATACTACATTAATGCTGAGTACGCACTTTGTTTATAATATCTTTCAACTCATTATAAGCAGTGTGAAGTTGTGCAACGATATTTGATTATAGTAAGCGCTAGAGCTCCCAAATACTCTCCCAGTTGAATTGGTTGGCCCACAGTTCCACGATTTAATTTTGTTTTCTTTAACTCTCTGCTGTAAATGTCAGTAACATTCTAAATAACTAGGTCTCCTCCATGTGTCTTCTATTTATATCTATAACCTGTGTACTGTATCCACACCCGCCCAGCCACCATTCTTAGACTCAGCTGTTGGTGTAGGCCTAGAAGCCTGTCTCTGTCAATCAGTGAGTTGGAGCTGTTCTCTCTCTCTCTCCTCTCTCTCTCTCTCTCTCTCTCTCTCTCTCTCCTTCTCTCTCTCTCTCTCTCTCTCCTTCTCGCTCTCTCTCTCTCTCTCTCCTTCTCTCTCTCCCTCTCCTTCTCTCTCTCTCTCTCTCTCTCTCTCTCTCTCTCTCTCTCTCATTCTCTCTCTTTCTCTCTTTCTCTCTCTCTCCCTCTCTCTCTCTCTCTCTCTCTCTCTCTCTCTCTCTCTCTCACACACACGCTGACATTTCAAGCTCAAGTATTCCTGACTGACATCCCTCACTGCTGTCTATTTTCTCTGTCTGCCTATATACAGAGAAAGTCTATATGTAGCATGTACAGTGCCCTCAGAATATTCACACCCCTTTTCCACATTTTGTTCTGTCTGGATTTAAAATGGACTAAATTGAGATTTTGTGTCACTGGCCTACTCAAAATACTGTATAATGTCATAGTGGATTTATGTTTTTAGAAATGTTAGTAAATTCATTAAAAATGAAAAGCTGAAATGTCTTGAGTCAATAAGTATTTGTTATGGCAAGCCTAAATAAGTTCAGTAATAAAAAACGAGTCACATAAGTTGAGCATGGTGAAGTTATTAATTACACTTAGAATGGTGTATCAATACACCCAGTCACTACAAAGATACAGGCGTCCTTCCTAACTCAGTTGCCGGGGAGGAAGGAAACCGCTCAGAATTTTCACCATTAGGCCAATAGTAACTTTGAAACAATTAGAGATTAATGGCTGTGATGGATCAACAACATTGTAGTTACTCCACAATACCAACCTAAATGACAGAGTGAAAAGAAGGAAGCCTGTACAGAATAACAACATTTTAAAACATGCTTCTGTTTGCAATGAGGTACTAAAGTAAACTAAAGTAAAATATATACTAAAGTAATACTGAAAAAAATGTGGCAATGAAATTAACTTTATGTCTTGAATACAAAATGTTATGTTTGGGGCAAATGCAACACAACACATCACTGAGTACCACTCTTCATATATTCAAGCATGGTGGTGGCTGCATCATGTATTCTTGTCATCGCCAAGGACAAGGGAGTTTTTATGATAAAAATACAAGTAATAGAGCTAATCACAGGCAAAATCCTTGAGGAAAACCTGATTCAGTCTGCTTTCCAACAGACACTGGGAGACAAATTCACTTTTCCGCAGGACAATAACACAAGGCCAAATATAGTTGCTTAGCAAGACAATATTGAATGTTCCTGTGTGGCCTAGTTACAATTTTGACTTAAATCGGCATGAAAATCTATGGCAAAACTTGAAAATGACTGTCTTGCAATGATCAACAACCAACTTGACAGAACTTGAATAATTTTTTATAGAATAATGTGCAAATATTGTAAAATCCAGGTGTGCAAAACTCTTAGAGACTTACCCAGAAAGACGCACATCTGTGATCTCTGCCAAAGGTGATTCTAACTTGTATTGACTCAGGGGGTTGAATACTTATGTAATCAAGATATTAGTGTTTTATCCTTCATAATTGTTTTACAAATTTTCTTCTATTCTGACCTTACTGATTATTTTGTGTAAATTGTAAAAAAAAAAAAAAATTACAATTAAATCGATTTTAATACCACCTTGTAACACAACAAAATGTGTAAAAAGTCAAGGGGTCTGATTACTTTCTGAAGGCACTGTAACTTGTAGAAGCAAAATTCCTTGTGGGGGCAAATTCCCACTGGATTTTTTTTTATTATGGATGGATGTAGTAGACCTGTTTTACCCATGAGGCTCCAGGGAAAAAGCCTAGAAGGGATGTGGAAACAATGTTGATTCAACCCGTGTGTGCCCAGTGGGCCATTAGCACTCCCAAGACAGAATGTAATTTGAACACATGTACACCATCGATTACAAGCACCCTCATCGATTGCAAGCACCCCTACGCAACGATCAAGCTACCCCTCAGCTACCCAAATAAAACATTTTGCCATTGCTCTTTCCCAAAATATCATTGCACATTCTTCTCTCATAGCATCAGTGATTTAGCACAGACCTTGATCTACTGTTGACAAGACACTCATCTTGCATTCTTGCTGAATATTTTTTGCACTTTGAAATCTAGTGTAGGCTTATGTGATGAGAGGACGTATTTTCATGATATGCCTTTTAGTATAAACCTACGGAAACTATGATAATCTAAGGGACTGTACATGACTTATAATGAGGGATACCTTGAGAAAATCGGACCTCTCTGAATTGAAAATATATTTCTTCCCTTCCTGAATGCTTAAAAAAAAACAAGTAACCCTCCCCTATCCCCAAAATAATAATTAAAACATAAAGTGAATAGCAAAGAACATGTTTACCCTTAGTCCTAGGACAGACCAGAGGCTTAGATGCAGTTTTAAAAACTGTTCCTCCTTTTGTAAGCATTACATGGCAATGTAGCCAGATGTGGATTCGCAGACTACCGCAGACCGGGGTAGGGGACAAAGGTCTCCATTATAATAAAAGCACCGTATGAATCGATCATATTATTTGCAGACTGAGAAACAAATTGCCTTTTATAAACGCATTTCATGTAATTCTATGTAATTTTATATGACATAGAATTGAGCAGAATCTTTTTTAGTATGCTGCAGGACCAGAGACGTTTTGATTTCTATACAAGCTATTGTTAAAAAAGAAGATAGTCTATGTCTGTAAAAATTGAGCGCAACAGAACCAGTTACAGCTGAAGTACATTACCAGTCAAAGGTTTAGACGCACCTACTCATTTCAGGGATTTTGTTTATGTTGACTATTTTCTACATTGTAGAATAATAGTGAAGACATCAAAACTATGAAATAACACATATGGAATCATGTAGTAACCAAAAAAGTGTTAAACAAATCAAAATGTATTTTAGATTTTGGATTCTTCAAAGTAGCCGCCCTTTGCTTTGATGACAGCTTTGCATACTCTTGGCATCCTCTCAACCAGCTTCATGAGGTAGTCACCTGGAATGCATTTCAATTAACCTGTTGCGACTCTAGGGGCAGTATTTTCATTTTTGGATAAAAAACGTCCCCGTTTTAAACAAGACATTTTGTCACGAAAAGATGCACGACTATTCATATAATTGACAGCTTTGGATAGAAAACACTGACGTTTCCAAAACTGCAAAGATATTGTCTGTGAGTGCAACAGAACTGATGTTACAGGCGAAACCCAGATAAAAATCCAATCAGGAAGTGCCGCATTTTTTGAAACCGCCTCATGCTAATGACTCCTTATATGGCTGTGAATGAGCTACGAATGAGCTTACGTTTTCTACGTATTCCCCAAGGTGTCTACAGCATTGTGACGTCTTTTTACGCATTTATGTTGAAGAATAGCCGTAAGGGACCACATTTAGCAAGTGGTCACATGATGGCTCCCGCAGAAAACACAAGTAGCCATTTTTCCAATCGCTTCTTATGAGAAACCAATTGTCCCGATGGATATATTATCGAATTGTTATGTGAAAAACACCTTGAGGATTGATTCTAAACAACGTTTGCCATGTTTCTGTCGATATTATGGAGCTAATTTGGAAAAAAGTTTGGCGTTGTAGTGACCGCATTTTCCTGAGCTTTTTCCCCTACAAAAATATTATTTTTGGAAAAAAGGAACATTTGCTATCTAACTGGGAGTCTGAGTGAAAACATCCGAAGTTCTTCAAAGGTAAATGATTTAATTTGATTGCTTTTCTTATTTTCGTGAAAATGTTGCCTGCTGCCAGCAGAGCCTAGCATAGCATTATGCCATGATAAACTTACACAAATGCTTGTCTAGCGTTGGCTGTAAAGCATATTTTGAACATCTGAGATGACAGTGTGATTAACAAAAGGCTAAGCTGTGTCTCAATATATTTCATTTGTGATTTTAATGAATAGGAAGATTTTGTAGGAACATTTATGTCCGCTGCGTTATGCTAATTAGTTTGAGGCTATGATTACGCTCCCGGATCCGGGTTTGATAGTCGCAAGAAGTTAACAGGTGTGCCTTGTTAAAAGTTTATTTGTGGAATTTCTTCCTTCTTAATGTGTTTGAGCCAATCAGTTTTGTTGTGACAAAGTAGGGTAGGGGTGGTATACAGAAGATAGCTCTATTTGGTAAAAGACCAAGTCCATATTATGATAAGAACAGCTCAAATAAGCAAAGAGAAATGACAGTCCATTATTACTTTAACACATCAGTCAATGCGAAAAATCTCAAGAACTTTGAAAGGTGGGTAGTTTATGGGGCTTTGGTGACAAAACAGATGGCACTGTGATAGACTACATCCAATTTGCTGAGTAGAGTGTCGGAGGCTATTTTGTATTTGACATCGCCGAAGTCAAGGTTTGATAGGATAGTCAGTTTTGCAAGTGTCATGTACTGTCATGTTGTCTTGTCTCTGTCCTTTCCCTTCACCCTGTCTCCCTCTGCTGGTCGTGTTAGGTTACCTTTTCTCCCCCGCTTTCCCCCAGCTGTCCCTTGTCTCCTCTAACTACCCATTCACCCCGTTCCCCACCTGTTCCCTTTTTCCCTCTGATTAGGTCCCTATATCTCTCTCTGTTTCTGCTCCTGTCCTTGTCGGATTCTTGTTTGTTTGTGTCATTCATGCCTGAACCAGACTGTCGTCATGTTTGCTGTAACCTTGTCCTGTCCTGTCGGAATCTGCCGGTCCATCTGAGCCTACCTATGTTTGGTAATTAAAGAAGCTCTGTTTAAGTTGATTCGCTTTTGGGTCCTCATTCACGCACCGTAACAGAAGAATCCGACCAAGAATGGACCCAGCGACTTCGGATCCTCTCCACTCAGCCGTCGAGATCCAGGGAGCGATGCTAGGCAGACACAAGCAGGAATTGTCTGCTGCTCGACATGCCGTTGAGACCCTGGCCACCCAAGTCTCCAACCTCACAGAACAGGTTCACCATCTCCGCCTCGATCCACCGGCCACTTCCAGGGCTTTCGAATCTCCGGAGCCCAGAATCAATAACCCGCCGTGTTACTCTGGGGAGCCCACTGAATGCCGCTCGTTCCTCACCCAGTGTGATATTGTGTTTTCTCTCCAGCCCAACACTTACTCCAGGAGCACTGCTCGTGTCGCCTACGTCATATCTCTCCTTATTGGACGGGCTCGTGAGTGGGGCACGGCAATCTGGGAGGCAAGGGCTGAGTGTACTAACCAGTATCAAGACTTTAAGGAGGAGATGATACAGGTTTTTGATCGATCTGTTTTTGGGGAGGAGGCTTCCAGGGCCCTGTCTTCCCTATGTCAAGGCAATCGATCCATAACAGACTACTCTATTGAGTTTCGCACTCTTGCTGTCTCCAGTGGCTGGAACGAGCCGGCCTTGCTCGCTCGTCTTCTGGAGGGTTTCCGCGCAGAGGTAAAGGATGAGATTCTCTCCCGGGAGGTTCCTTCCAGCGTGGATTCCTTGATTGAACTCGCTATTCGCATTGAGCGACGGGTTGATCTTCGTCACCGAGCTCGTGGAAAGGAGCTCGCGCTCTCCGTCGCCTCCCTCTCCGCGTCACTACCATCTTCCTCTGCCGGCTCGGGTGCTGAGTCCATGCAGCTGGGAGGTATCCGCATCTCGACTGAGGAGAGGGAACGGAGAATCACCAACCGCCTCTGTCTCTATTGCGGTTCCGCTGGTCATTTTGTCACTTCATGTCCAGTAAAAGGCCAGAGCTCGTCAGTAAGCGGAGGGCTACTGGTGAGCGCTACTACTCCTGTCTCTCCTTCAAGATCCTGCACTACCTTGTCGGTCCATCTACGCTGGACCGGTTCGTCAGCTTCCTGCAGTGCCTTAATAGACTCTGGGGCGGAGGGCTGTTTTATGGACGAGACCTGGGCTCGGGAACATGACATTCCTCTCAGACAGTTAAAGGAGCCCACGGCCTTGTTCGCCCTGGATGGTAGTCCTCTCCCCAGGATTCAGCGTGAGACGCTACCTTTAACCCTCACTGTTTCTGGTAATCATAGTGAAACCATTTCTTTTTTAATTTTTCGTTCACCTTTTACACCTGTTGTTTTGGGCCATCCCTGGCTAGTTTGTCATAATCCTTCCATTAATTGGTCTAGTAATTCTATCCTCTCCTGGAACGTCTCTTGTCATGTGAAATGTTTAATGTCTGCTATCCCTCCTGTTTCCTCTGTCTCTTCTTCACAGGAGGAGCCTGGTGATTTGACAGGGGTGCCGGAGGAATATCACGATCTGCGCACGGTGTTCAGTCGGTCCAGGGCCACCTCTCTTCCTCCACACCGGTCGTATGATTGTAGTATTGATCTCCTTCCGGGAACCACCCCCCCCCGGGGTAGACTATACTCTCTGTCGGCTCCCGAACGTAAGGCTCTCGAAGATTATTTGTCTGTAGCTCTTGACGCCGGTACCATAGTCCCCTCCTCCTCTCCCGCCGGAGCAGGGTTTTTTTTTGTCAAGAAGAAGGACGGGTCTCTGCGCCCCTGCATAGATTATCGAGGGCTGAATGACATAACAGTGAAGAATCGTTATCCGCTTCCTCTTATGTCTTCAGCCTTCGAGATCCTGCAGGGAGCCAGGTTTTTCACTAAGTTGGACCTTCGTAACGCTTACCATCTCGTGCGCATCAGGGAGGGGGACGAGTGGAAGACGGCGTTTAGCACTCCGTTAGGGCACTTTGAATACCGGGTTCTTCCTTTCGGCCTCGCTAACGCTCCAGCTGTCTTTCAGGCATTAGTCAATGATGTCCTGAGAGACATGCTGAACATCTTTGTTTTCGTTTACCTTGACGATATCCTGATTTTTTCACCGTCACTCCAGATTCATGTTCAGCACGTTCGACGTGTCCTCCAGCGCCTTTTAGAGAATTGTCTTTTTGTGAAGGCTGAGAAGTGCACTTTTCATGCCTCCTCCGTCACATTTCTCGGTTCTGTTATTTCCGCTGAAGGCATTAAGATGGATCCCGCTAAGGTCCAAGCTGTCATTGATTGGCCCGTCCCTAAGTCACGCGTCGAGCTGCAGCGCTTTCTCGGCTTCGCGAACTTCTATCGTCGTTTCATCCGTAATTTCGGTCAGGTGGCAGCTCCTCTCACAGCCCTTACTTCTGTCAAGACGTGCTTTAAGTGGTCCGTTTCCGCCCAGGGAGCTTTTGATCTCCTCAAGAATCGTTTTACATCCGCTCCTATCCTTGTTACACCTGACGTCTCTAGACAGTTCGTTGTCGAGGTTGACGCGTCAGAGGTGGGAGTGGGAGCCATCCTTTCTCAGCGCTCCCTCTCTGACGACAAGGTCCACCCATGCGCGTATTTTTCTCATCGCCTGTCGCCGTCGGAACGTAACTATGATGTGGGTAACCGCGAACTGCTCGCCATCCGGTTAGCCCTAGGCGAATGGCGACAGTGGTTGGAGGGGGCGACCGTTCCTTTTGTCGTTTGGACTGACCATAGGAACCTTGAGTACATCCGTTCTGCCAAACGACTTAATGCGCGTCAGGCGCGTTGGGCGCTGTTTTTCGCTCGTTTCGAGTTCGTGATTTCTTATCGTCCGGGCTCTAAGAACACCAAGCCTGATGCTTTGTCTCGTCTCTTCAGTTCTTCAGTAGCCTCCACTGACCCCGAGGGGATTCTCCCTGAGGGGCGTGTTGTCGGGTTGACTGTCTGGGGAATTGAGAGGCAGGTAAAGCAAGCACTCACTCAAACTCCGTCGCCGCGCGCTTGTCCTAGGAACCTTCTTTTCGTTCCCGTTCCTACTCGTCTGGCCGTTCTTCAGTGGGCTCACTCTGCCAAGTTAGCCGGCCACCCTGGCGTTCGGGGTACGCTTGCTTCCATTCGCCAGCGTTTCTGGTGGCCCACCCGGGAGCATGACACGCGTCGTTTCGTGGCTGCTTGTTCGGTCTGCGCGCAGACTAAGTCCGGTAACTCTCCTCCTGCCGGCCGTCTCAGGCCGCTTCCTATTCCCTCTCGACCGTGGTCTCACATCGCCTTAGATTTTGTCACCGGACTGCCTTCGTCAGCGGGGAAGACTGTTATTCTTACGGTTGTCGATAGGTTCTCTAAGGCGGCTCATTTCATTCCCCTTGCTAAGCTTCCTTCTGCTAAAGAGACGGCACAAATCATCATCGAGAATGTTTTCAGAATTCATGGCCTTCCGTCAGACGTCGTTTCGGACAGAGGTCCGCAATTCACGTCTCAATTTTGGAGGGAGTTTTGCCGTTTGATTGGGGCTTCCGTCAGTCTCTCTTCCGGCTTTCACCCCCAGTCTAACGGTCAAGCAGAACGGGCCAATCAGACTATTGGTCGCATCTTACGCAGTCTTTCTTTTCGCAACCCTGCGTCTTGGTCAGAACAGCTCCCCTGGGCAGAATACGCCCACAACTCGCTTCCTTCGTCTGCGACCGGGCTATCTCCTTTTCAGAGTAGCCTCGGGTACCAGCCTCCGTTGTTCTCATCTCAGTTCGCCGAGTCCAGCGTCCCCTCCGCTCAGGCTTTTGTCCAACGTTGCGAGCGCACCTGGAAGAGGGTCAGGTCTGCACTTTGCCGTTATAGGGCGCAGACTGTGAGAGCTGCTAATAAGCGTAGAACTAAGAGCCCTAGATATTGTCGCGGTCAGAGAGTTTGGCTCTCCACTCAGAACCTTCCCCTTAAGACGGCTTCTCGCAAGTTGACCCCGCGGTTCATTGGTCCATTCCGTATCTCTCAGGTCATTAATCCTGTCGCAGTGCGACTTCTTCTTCCGCGATATCTTCGTCGCGTCCACCCGGTCTTCCATGTCTCCTGTGTTAAGCCCGTTCTTCGCGCCCCCGCTCGTCTTCCCCCCCCCCCCCCCCCCCATCCTTGTCGAGGGCGCACCTATCTACAGGGTCCGTAAAATCTTGGACATGCGTCCTCGGGGCCGTGGTCATCAGTACCTAGTTGACTGGGAGGGGTACGGTCCTGAGGAGAGGAGTTGGGTTCCCTCTCGGGACGTGCTGGACCGTGCGCTGATTGATGATTTCCTCCGTTGCCGCCAGGTTTCCTCCTCGAGTGCGCCAGGAGGCGCTCGGTGAGTGGGGGGGTACTGTCATGTACTGTCATGTTGTCTTGTCTCTGTCCTTTCCCTTCACCCTGTCTCCCTCTGCTGGTCGTGTTAGGTTACCTTTTCTCCCCCGCTTTCCCCCAGCTGTCCCTTGTCTCCTCTAACTACCCATTCACCCCGTTCCCCACCTGTTCCCTTTTTCCCTCTGATTAGGTCCCTATATCTCTCTCTGTTTCTGCTCCTGTCCTTGTCGGATTCTTGTTTGTTTGTGTCATTCATGCCTGAACCAGACTGTCGTCATGTTTGCTGTAACCTTGTCCTGTCCTGTCGGAATCTGCCGGTCCATCTGAGCCTACCTATGTTTGGTAATTAAAGAAGCTCTGTTTAAGTTGATTCGCTTTTGGGTCCTCATTCACGCACCGTAACAGCAAGGGTATGTTTGGCAGCACAAGTGAAGGATGCTTTGTTGGTAAATAGGAAGCCGATTGTAGATTTGATTTTGGATTGGAGATGTTTGATATGAGTCTGGAAGGAGAGTTTACAGTCTTACCAGACACCTAGATAATTGTAGTTGTAGACATATTCTAAGTCAGAACCGTCCAGAGTAGTGATGCTAGACGGGCAGGCAGGTGCGGGCAGCGATCGGTTGAAGAGCATGCATTTAGTTTTACTTGCATTTAAGAGCAGTTGGAGGCCACGGAAGGAGTGTTGTATGGCATTGAAGCTCGTCTGGAGGTTTGTTAACACAGTGTCAAAGAAGGGCCAGAAGTATACAGAATGGTGTCGTCTGCGTAGAGGTGGATCAGAGAATCACCAGCAGCTAGACCGACATCATTGATGTATACAGAGAAAAGAGTCAGCCCGAGAATTGAACCCTGTGGCACCCCCATAGAGACTGCCAGAGGTCCGGACAACAGGCCCTCCGATTTGACATATGGAACTCTATCTGAGAAGTAGTTGGTGAACCAGGTGAGGCAGTCATTTGAGAAACCAAGGCTGATGAGTCTGCCGATAAGAATGCAGTGATTGACAGAGTCGAAAGCCTTGGCCGGGTCGATGAAGACGGCTGCACAGTATTGTTTTTTTTATCGATGGCGGTTATGATATCGTTTCGGACCTTGAGCGTGGCTGAGGTGCACCCATGACTAGATCAACACAATTGAGATGGTTTTGGATGAGCTGGATCGCAGAGTGAAGGAAAAGCTACCAAGTCCTCAGCATATCTAGGAACTCCTTCATGACTGTTGGAAATGCATTCCTCATAAAACTGGTTGAGAGAATGCCAAGAGTGTGCAAAACTGTCATCAAGCCAAAGGGTGGATACATTGAAGAATGTAAAATCTAAAATATATTGAAAAAATATCTATTTTGTTTAACACTTTTTTGGTTACTACATGATTCCATATGTATTATTCATAGTTTTGATGTCTTCACTATAATTCTACATTGTAGAAAATAGTGAAAATTAAAATAAAAACCATTGAATGAGTAGGTGTCCAACCTTTTGACTGGTACTGTATGATTTATCAGTAAATAGTTTATTAAAGTAACAACAATTTCCATAAAGATTGTGAAGAATGGTAGTGTAGTGTAGTCCGTGCATCGCTCTAGTCATATCTCACGTCATGTAACAAGTGCGCTGAGAGTCGGGAAGCAAGTTCAGGGAGTGAGTGTTTTAATAAATAAAATAAACAATGAACACAAACAATGCACCGACATTGCTAAAAGTCGAATACTTCGCCTAATTTCTGTTTATGCGTCAAAACAAGAAGTAGAGAATCGTTGTACCATTTAAAACGCTGTGAAATATATTTTCCATAACCGAAAATATTATAATTTCAGTTGTTTGAAGCTGGTGTACAAAACCGAAAGTAAAAGACGCAAAAACGAAATTGAATCACGGGATGCATTGAAATAGCGCACATAGAATAGGCATTGTTGAATGACTTTATAGCCAGTAAGACATTTTTCGTTTCATTATAATTTAATTCTAAGTCTAAGTTTTTTCTGACCGTTATTCCTCCTCCACCAAACTTTTCAGTTAGCACTATACATTGGGCCAGGTTGTGTTCTCCTGGCATCTGCCAAACCTAGATTTGTCCTTCGGAAGGCCAGATGGTGAAGCATGATTCATTGCTTCAAAGAGCACGTTTCCACTGTTCCAGAGTCCAATGTCAGCAAGCTTTACATCACTCCAGCCGAGGCTTGGCATTGCGCATGGTGATCTTAGGCTTGTGTGCGGCTACTCAGTCATGGAAACCCATTGCATGAAGCTCCCGATGAACAGTTATTGTGCTGGCTGTGCTGAAGTTACTTCCAGAGGCAGTTTGGAACTCAATGGTGAGTGTTGCAACCGAGGACAGACAATTTTTACGCACTACTTGCTTCAACACTCGACTATCGCATTCTGTGAGCTTGTGTGGCCTACCACTTCACAACTGAGTCGTTGTTTATCCTAGAAGTTTCCATTTCACAATAACAGCACTTACAGTTGACCGGGGAAGCTCTAATAGGGCAGAAATTTTACGAACTGACTTGTTGGAACGGTGGCATCATATGACGGTGCCACGTTGAAAGTCACTGAGCTAGGGCCTCCCGGGTGGCACAGTGGTCTAAGGCACTGTGCCACCAGAGATTCTGGGTTCGAGCCCAGGCTCTGTCGCAGCCGGCCGCGACCGGTAGGCCCATGGGGAGGACAATGGGGCCAGCCTCGTCTTGGTTAGGGAGGGTTTGGCCAGCAGGGGTATCCTTGTCTCATCGCGCACTAGCGACTCCTGTGTCGGGCCGGGTGCAGTGCACGCTGATCAGGTCGCCAGGTGTTTCCTCTGACACATTGGTGCGGCTGGCTTCCGGGTTGGATGTGCATTGTGTCAAGAAGCAGTGTGGCTAGGTTGGGTTGTGTTTTGGAGGACGCATAGCTCTCGACCTTCGCCTCTCCCGAGTCCATACGGGAGTTGCAGCGACTACCAATTGGGGAGAACATAGGGGTAAAAAAAAAAAGAAAGTCACTGAGCTCTTCAGTAAGGCCATTCTACTGCCAATGCTTGTCTATGGAGACTGCACAGCTGTGTACTCTATTCCATACCCCTGTCAGCAACTTTGGAAAGACCTGAAAAAAGCTGTGCAGCAACGCTCACAGCCAAAGGTGCTTCACAGCCAAAGGTGCTTCAAAAAAGTACTTCAGTACTTTGTTGAAGCACCTTTGGCTGTGATTACAGCCTCAAGTCTTCTTGTGTATGACACTACAAGCTTGGCATACGTGTTTTTGGGGAGTTTCTTCAATTTTTCTCTGCAGATCCTCTCAAGCTCTGTCAGGTTGGATGGGTAGCGTTGCTGCACAGCTTTTTTCAGGTCTCTCCAAAGATGTTAGATCGGGTTTAAGTCCCAGCTCTGGCTGGACCACTCAAGGACATTCAGAGACTTGTTCCGAAGCCAATCCTGCATTGTCTTGACTGTGTGCTTAGGGTCGTTGTCCTGTTGGAAGGTGAACCTTCGCCCCAGTCTGAAGTCCTTAGCACTCTGGAGCAGGTTTTCATCAAGGATCTCTCTGTACTTCGCTCCGTTCATCTTTGCCTTGATCCTAACTAGTCTCCCAGTTCCTGTCGCTGACAAACATCCCCACAGCATGATGCTGCCACCATGCCACCATGCTTCACCATAGGGAAGGTGCGAGGTTTCCTCCAGACGTGAGTTCAATCTTGGTTTCATCAGACCAGAGAATCTTGTTTCTCATGGTCTTAGTCTCTTCAGGTGCTTTTTGTTAAACTCCGAGCGGGCCTCATGTGCCTTTTACTGAGGAGTGACTTCTGTCTGGTCACTCTACCATAAAGGCCTGATTGGTGGAGTGCTGCAGAGATGGTTGTCCTTCTGGAAGGTTTTTGCTCTGACACGTGGGACCTTACGTGGGACCTTATATAGACAGGTGTGTGCCTTCCCAAATCATGTCCAATCAATTGAATTTTCCACAGGTGAACTCCAATCATGTTGTAGAAACATCTCAAGGATGATCTATGGAAACAGGATGCACCTGAACTCAATTTTGAGTCACATAGCAAAGGGTCTCAATACTTATGTAAATAAGGTATTTCAGTTTTTTATTTTTAAATGTGGAAAAAGTCAAGGGGTCTGAATACTTTCCAAAGACACCGTAGGTGTAGTCAAATTACATTCTGTAAAGCCTGAATTAACATTAAAATATAGGTAACCCCATTGACAGAAAGGCAACACAAGCATTTAGCAAACATTTTATGTAGTAAAATATCAAAATACATTAAGCTGTAATTTATGTTGATTTCCATTAGGTTTAAAAAAAACAATGATCTAAGTTTTGGTTTAAAAAAATTATATATATTTTTAAATGGCTGGTCAAAAAGCCACTATTTTGGGAGAATGACCCATGCACCCTTTCTCCTTCACTACTTAACAGAGTTGAGTGGCTTGATGTCCTTACAATTTTTCAATCACCATCCAAGAATAACTTGGCCACTGAAATAGGCCTATATTGATGTGGCATCACTGCCACCATGTGGTCAAAATCTACATTACACATGTTCATTGAATTGCATGTGGGTGTGTTTTGAAAGCAGAGCTCGTGAATTTCTGGATGTTGTATTCATGTCATTGTGTCAGCAATCTAAAATATGTAGAATGCTACTTGTTTCTTAATGGCTCCTGCGTTCAAAATATTTACCCTGGGCTCCAGCCTTATGTCTCCCTTGGTATTAATGGATGTCTCACTGTCGTTATACCAAGCTATTCTATTACTAAGCCTGTGACCTTTTCCTGTCTCTTTGTTTTCATCTGACACTCACTAAATTGTTCTATGTTCACAGAAATAATGGATGCCAAAAAGGTCTATGAGGAAATTGAGACAACAGAGAGAGAGATAACAAAACAAAAAACAAACATCTGATCAAAAAAATGGTGTACTCGGGATGTTAAATTTAAACTTTGTATCCATAAATTGGGCCACAAACATACAGTACCTTGAGAAACACATCACTGTCAAAATATAAGCATAAATATGACCAGTATAATTCTCCAAATAACTTATCCAACAACTATCCTGTCGTTGGTGATGACCAAAAACAATTTGTGTATTTGTCTCTCTATGCCTCTGAGAATAGAACATTCAGCAGTTGGACTGGAATTGACCTCTGATCCCCTGGTTAGGCTCTGACTGACAATACAAACAGCTGCACTGCTGAATGCGGTCAGTTCTTTTCAACTCCCGTAAGTCCTCTCAGATGAGGACACAGGAGGCAACGAGAGGAGATGCTAAGGCAGACATGTGGCATGTCATTCCCACAGGAGTCAGGATGCATGCAGACGCTTCTGGTAGTTGAGCTCACACGCAACTTTGAAGAGGACATGACACTGAACATACCTTTAATGGCTATTTACATCAATAATGACTGACAAAAGTCGTTAAAAAAATCATATTTCAAAATAATTTTCAAAATCAAGTACCTACCTGCAATCCATCCTCATCTTTCCCCATCACAACATACATTCTCTTCCTGTACATTGTGCCTTTGACAGTGATATCATTTGAAACAGCTGTGTTGTCAGATTTGAAGTGAAATACAGCGACTGAATCGTCAATCTTCTTGTTGTAATCACTGGCATAAAAGTCGGTTCAGTTTTCTACCTGAAATAAACTGCCAGCACTTAAATAGACTTGGAACAGTTGGTGTCTCTCTGCTAGAGTCCCACATGCATTCTTAAGGTTGTGCAATATCCGCGCACACTGCTTGAAGTAAGTATGCATACTTTCGAACCTCAACATCCAGAGTTGAATTTGTGGCCGAACCTAACAATAAGTGTGGTAATGGCAGAGATAATGGTGCTTTGGCTTGAGGGGTTTGTCTGGATAACAGCGTCTGCTAAATGATTTAAATGTATTGGTTCAGGTGGACCATGGTGGATCGGACCCAACCAAATTTTATGAGAGCGATCAACAAACCGACTCTCATTTACATTTTAGTCATTAGGCAATCGCTCTTATCCAGAACAATTTACAGTTAGTGCATCCATTAAGGTGAGGCAACCACATATCACAGTCTTAGTAGGTCATAAAAAGCCTTTAAAGATACATGTCTTTTAGCACTCAGCAGTAATGAAGAGTGTTCCGCCAAAACGGCACTCTTTCTGATGTGTGTCTCGGCTAATTGTCATGTAGAGATTAAGATTGAAGCCCAGTGATAAAACTTCAAAGGTAAAATAAAGGTAGCAAATATGTGGCAAGCTGTGTGTCTGTTTCCACTATGCAGGCAAATGTCCAGCATAGTAATGTTGGCCATCATGTATGCACCAACTGCACTGACAGCTGGTACCTGCATTTTAAATAGTCATTTCTTTGTGAAATAACTTGGGTAAAGATAGTTTATTGCAAAATACACTGATACCTTCAAGTTCGATTATTTGAATTGTGAAAAATGTCCATAGTCAATATTATTCAACCCCAATGTGATATATTTTAGTGAAATGTAGAAATGTATTCTGAATACTTGTCTACCTTTTGATACCAGCATTATAAACCAGCAGGCATACAGTATGTGATCAAGACAGTCTATGATGGCTGGCAACGAGCACTCTGCTGGCAGGCTGCCCTCCAAAGTGATAGCGTAGTGCTGCCAGAAAGAACATCCTTTCCATCTGTCCTGCATCCTCCGCTACAAGTAGGACGTATGATTTTGCTTGCTCTGGACTCCAGGGAAGTGACATGACATATCCCTAGTTGATGATATTGGCTGGGGGGGGGGGGGGGGGGGGGGGGGGGGTAGCAAGTTTTGTACCTCTGGATTGTGGCAACAAATGGGCTTGGGTTGTATATGGGAATGATGGGCTACAGTATTTATTATAATATTCTATTTTGACTGGAATTGTTTTGGTTGTTGTTAACAAGTTCCTGTTCAAAATATTTTTTCTAAAATGATTTAATCATCAGATTGTGCCACTTTCCCTTCTTCTTGCAATAATTGCTCAAAGAGTAACCAAAGACTGTGGTTGCGGGAACTTTGCCCCAAAAGGTCTGTGCATGGCCCAGGTCGGCAAGCACAGTGAGCATGATTGGCTAATGAAGAGTTCATGGCTGGTGTTCGAAGCAGGTAACACTGACGCAAGTGTTAATTTAAAGTTATTGCTCCCTTAGCTCTGCTATCATTGGACGAGTGAGAGTCAAGATTGTATTTCCTATGTAGCATTTCAGAGAGGAATGGGAATGTCCCAAATCACATTGCTATAAATAATGTGGAGTCATAATAACAAGATCATAGCAACACTTTAACGCAAGTGTATGTGTTGGATCAGCTAGGTGTTTCAATCAGTCAATGTGACCTTTTCAAAACAAATAGTTGGATGAGTGATAATGAGGATTTACACCAGCACTGCCACATGCACATTCAGCTGTGAACTCGGCCGTCCCTGCCGTTCCCCTTGGCTTGAGACAGATGGAGATATAGAAAGGTGGATGGGCCAAAATGAGACTTATATTAAACCCTATATAACAAAAAAGATGAAAAAGAACAACACTGACAGTGACAGATGAAGTGTTGGGGATAGTAATAAGTGCTTGTATATGTGTGACTCACAGCATAGACATCTGCATTTCCCTGGACATTACCTCATAAAATCACAATGGAGCTGTGGAATGCCGGTCAAGGGAGGTAGACAGAAAACAATGCACTCCTCTGGGCAAGAGTGGCATGTCCCTCTGGAGTCTGGAGTAGTTTGTGTCTCAGAGGTTTGTGCGTGTGCTTGTTTTGTGCGTAGGGGGGTCATGGGTTACAGTGTCCTTGGCCTTTGAGGTCAGGGCCTACAGAGGTTACATATTTGATCTCCGCTATTGCAGGGATAGAGTTCTGAAGCATCCTTCCTTATCCACCTCTTAGCAGTGTTCAAGGTAAATTAACACTCCATTCACTTTTATTGTGTGATTGTTACATACATCGAAATCAAATTGTATGATTTATTGCTATGCTTTTGACAAAGGATTAGTGATGTAATGAACGGTGGAAATGCTGAAGGAGTTTGTCCAGGCGTCCGTCACCAGCCGCAAAGGCGACTCGGTCACTGTGCAGTGGCAGTCAGTGCCGTTTAAGATGAGGGAGGACTATTTTTTCTTCATGAGCAGGGCCTTATTTCTATTACAGCATATTGGGGTGACTCATTTATATTCCATTCACCCAGTTCAATGTAACAGCGATAGTTTTAGGCTACTACATGATACTCAAATGTTCCTATACCCATCATGAGGTTGCTACAACCTAGCCTATGAATGAAAGTTTACAACGTAGAATGCACACAGGTTGAGAGACAAATTTGAGGAAACAGACAGTGTCATTCAGTACCGCCTTGCACACTCTTGTCTGCATCTAGCTGATATAGGTTGTAATCATTAGTCCAACAGTTGCGAAAGAGAGTTTATTGGACAAATTCAGGTATGTTTATCCCCGTTTTGTTCAGTTTAAGAAATGCTTTTCAACAGAATCAGCGTAGTGAATCACACGTTAACAGAGTTCACTCATAACAGCCACGTTGTATTCCTTCTTTTCCCTTCACTCGTGGACTTAAATGCACAACACATCAGCCGTATGTGACGAGGTGAAAAAACCTTTCCAAGCCAAACCGCCACACACAGCCCACATCGTTGTCACCATATTAGCTAAAGTAACATCATAGTCAGCATAGCTAATAGAACTAACGCGTTAGTAAACCCGCTACAATCACGCAATAACGTTACAGTGTACAGTCAGTGAGCAGTTACACCAACGGGTCCTGGTGGCAATAAATGTGTACTACCAAAAGCTTACCTAGACTTGGAAGAGTTCCAGTGTTGTGTTGGATAGTCATAGCCAGCTAGATAACATAGCATCCCTCTGTTTGAGCAGGATGTTTCAGTACGCTAAACTAGGTAGCTGCATTTGCTAGCTAAGTAAGTAAAAGTGAGGGGAAAAAATACACTCTTTCTCTTGCTTCTCCTTCATTTTGGAAGAAATTAATTTGTTCAAAACTGTTCAACTATTCTCTCTCTACTTGAGTCCACTACTCACCACATTTAATACACTGCAGTGCTAGCTAGTTGTAGCTTATGCTTTCAGTGATCCTTTGATTGGGTGGACAACATGTCAGTTCATGCTGCAAGAGCTCTGATCGGAGGACGTCCTCTAGCCTGAAGTTGTCGTAATTACTGTGTAAGTCAATGGAAGTGGGTGAAAACCATAAGCCTCCTAGGTTTTGTATTGAAATCAATGTACCCAGAGGACGGAAGCTAGCTGTCCTCCGGCTACACCATGGTGCTACCCTACAGAGTGCTGTTGAGGCTACTGTAGACCTTCTTTGCAAAATAGTGTTTTTTAATCAGTTATTTGGTGACATGAGTTATAGTTTTATCTAGAAAGTATAACTTTTTGAATGTTTTACAATTTAAATGTGTATGAAATTCACTGAGGATGGTCCACCCATTCCTCCTCCGAGGAGCCTCCACTGGGGCAGACCAAGAATGGGAAGGTCAGTGAAATGGGAAGGTCAGGTGAAACAGATCAGGGCGTGACACTAATATGTGTTTCTATAACATTCTAAGGAAACTAAGGATCTAATCATCCAGGCTAACCCAGCTCTGGAGGCATTTGGTAATGCCAAGACCATTAGAAATGACAACTCCTCAAGATTTGAGAGTTTCTGATAGATATTCAGATTTATTTAATACAACATTAATCACCTGAAAATAAACTAAAAAACATTTTATGTTTCGGGTAAATTTATCAGGATTAATTTTGACACTCGAGAAAACTAACTTCTGCTAAAATTGAGACATGTCCAAAGAAAGTGGCTGAAAGAAATCTTGTGTCACTTTTGAGCTGAGGGCTGAGAGAGACTACCACATCTTCTATCAGATATTGTCAAACAAGAAACCTGAATTACTGGGTCAGTACCACAATTAGATAACAATGATGCATTGACTACATTCATTTGTGGAGTGTAATAATGTAATATCATGTCTACATTTGTCTTTCTATGTCTCTCTCCTCGCTCTCATGAGAATACAGAGACGCTGCTGGTGACAGCTAATCCATATGACTATTGTCTATTGATGTCTATTGATGACACTGATGTTGGGAACAGATGTGAGTTACTTTACCATTACTCTGGCCCCTGAATTTAGGTATTACAGTTGTAATTCTTTGGTTTGGGAAACAAAGTGTTGTCTTGCTAAATTTCAAGCCAGCTTGTTATGTTGTCAATCCAAAAGATGGATTTATGTTGCATATGTCAAGTAAACATTGTAGCCTACCCTGTTCTTGATTTTAAATAATAATATCTACGATAGCAGAGCATCATTACATCATGAAATATCGGTGTTGGTTTTTTTGTTTTTTTGACCAATTCTCACTACTAAATTGCTGTGCTTTTCTCAGCTTCCACAGAGTGCTTTTGATTTGCTGGGCTTTCCTGTGGAGAAGAAGAACTCAGTGTATAAGCTGACTGGTGCCATCAAGCACTATGGCAATATGAGGTTCAAGCAGAAACAGTGCAAGGAGCAGGCAGAGGCTGATGGAACGGAATGTGAGAGCAGGCTAAAAGCCAAAAGCAGAGCATTGGATAGTTCTGTGAATCCATAGGTAAAGCATTACAACTCACTGATTTTCTTCCCCAGGTGGTGACAAAGTATGATATCTTATGGGCCTGAACTCTGCTGACCTCATAAAGGGTCTCTGTCACCCACAGGTAAAAGTAGGGAACGAGTGGGTCAAAGGGCAAACTGTCCAAGAGGTGAGTGATGGAATAATTCACACAGGGGAGAGCAAAAAGTTGATGATGTGAGATCCTATATAGAGATTAGATAGCATTTTTCCATTCTAACAAGCCACTAGCTCGAAGACGCCAGGCTCCCCAGCATTACTCACTCATGCCACCATCATTATGCAGACCTCTCTTCCCCCGTCACGCGCATCAGCAATTATTGGACTCACCTGGACTCAGTCACCTGTGTCATTACCTCCCCTATATATATATATCTGTTCCTCGCTTGATATCTGTTCCTCGCTTCAACGTCATATGTCGCTGTGTTGCCTGTGTGCTGACACTGTTCCTGTCTTGTTCCATGTCTGTTACTTATTAAATATTGACTCCCCGTACCCGCTGCTCTACTCCAGCGTCGTCTTTACAGTAAATACTACAGTATTCCGTACTACAGTCCGCAAAAACACTACAGTAAATACAACAATATACTGTCCCCATAGGAGAACCCTGTATAAATGATTGGAGACAGACACAGGAATTCGTAACAGGGGGGTTTAATACTCCACCTAAAATATACAACATGCCATGAAAAGTCACGGGGACGAAGCCCAAAACAAACACGTATACAAAACACAGGGATGTAACCTCTAATAAATACACGGGACGAGACCCGTAATACACTACATGGGACGAGACCCGTAATACACTACATGGGACGAGACCCGTAATACACTACATGGGACGAGACCCGTAATACACTACATGGGACGAGACCCGTAATACACTACATGGGACGAGACCCGTAATACACTACAGGGAGCGAGACCCGTAACGACAAATGCACAACAATACACGGGACGAGACCCATAATAACAAGTGTACAATACATGCAGCACGAAAGCCGAAATAACAAAGCACAGGTACTCACAGACCAACGGACATGGGAACAATAACCGACAAAACAATGGTGAACAGAGGGCACATATATATATATACAATTACTAATCAGGGGAATTGGAATCAGGTGTTCGTAATGAGACAGTTCAGTGACTCCTAGAGGCCGATGACGTTGACCTCCGGAACTGGTGCACGGAAGGGCAGCAGTACCGGCGGAATCCGTGACACCTATGGGGACAGCCTAAACACCGGTTTGGAACCCGTTTTTCTAAGATTGTAACATTACATATTTTTTTATTTGTAATATTATTTTATTTAACCTTTATTTAACTCAAGTCGGTTAAGAACAAATTCTTATTTACAATGAAGGCCTGCCAAAAGGCAAAAGCCCTCCTGCAGGGACAGGGGCTGGGATAATTTTTAAAAACATCTAATAAAAATATAGGACAAAACACACATCACAACAAGAGAGACACCACAACACTATATAAAGAGAGACCTAAGACAACAACATAGCAAAGCATCAACACATGACAACACAGCATGGTAGCAACACAAAATGACAACAACATGATAGCAACACAACATGACAGCAGCCCAATACTGTAGCAGCACAAAATATGGTACAAACATTATTGAGCACAGACAACAACACAAGGGGCAAGAAGGTAGAGACAACAATACAACACGCAAAGCAGCCTCAACTGTCAGTAAGAGTGTCCATGACAGAGTCTTTGAATGAAGAGTTTGAGTGTTAATTGCAGCTCGTTCCAGTCTCTAGCTGCAGTGAACTGAAAAGAGAAGCGACCCAGGAAATGTGTGTGCTTCGGGGACCTTTAACAGAATGTGACTGGTGAATGACTGGTGAATGTGTCGTATGTGGAGGATGAGGGCTGCAGTAGGTACCTCAGATAGGGGGGAGTGAGGCCTAAGAGGGTTTTATAAATACGCATCAACCAGTGGTTCTTGCGAGATGACCAGTTTACAGAGGAGTGTAGAGTGCAGTGATGTGTCCTATAAGGAGCATTGATGGCAAATCTGATGGCCGAATGGTAAGGAACATCTAGCCGGTTGAGTGCCCCCTTATGTCTCCGTAATCTAGCGTGGGTAGGATGGGTAGGATGGTCATCTGAATCAGGGTTAGTTTGGCAGCTGGGGTGAAAGAGGAGCGATTACAATAGAGGAAACCAAGTCTAGATTTAACTTTAGCCTGCAGCTTTGATAGGTGCCAAGAGAAGGACAGTGTACCATCTAGTCATACTCCCAAGTACTTGTATGAGGTGACTACCTCAAGCTGTAAACCCTCAGAAGTAGTAATCACACCTGTGTGGTGAGGGGCATTCTTCTTACCGAACCACATGACCTTTGTTTTGGAGGTTAATGGTTAAGGTTAAGGGCAGAGAAAGCTTGTTGGACACTAAAAAAACTTTGTTGTAGAGCGTTTAACACAAAATCCGGGGAGGGGCTAGCTGAGTATAAGACTGTATAATCTACTTAGAAATGGATGAGAGAGCTTCCTACTGCCTGAGCTATGTTGTTGATGTAAATTGAGAAGAGCGTGGGGCCTAGGATCGAGCCTTGGGGTACTCCCTTGGTGACGGGCAGTGGCTGAGACAGCAGATGTTCTGACTTTATACCAGAGGTGTGGACTCGAGTCACATGACTTGGACTCGAGTCAGACTTGAGTCACAAATATGATGACTTGCAACTCGACTTTGACTTTAACACCAATTACTCGTGACGAGCCTTATGATTTGACCTGACTTGATACCCTCCCCAAGCCCAAATATAAAAAATGATGCTAATAAAAAAGTGTGCAGCGCATCAACTCTTCATTTAACGGATTACAGTTTGAATCGGACAGCAGCCAATCAAAATTGTGCCAGCTGAAAAAAAGTTGTGCGTGGCTGTGCAGAAGAACGTCGGTGGGTGAATTCAGATGGAGCCCTTGGAAAGATGATACCCAAATGTATTATTTTCGGATATAAAGACGACGCTGTATCAACAAAAAACGGATTGCAACTTGCAAACCATGCGGGAAGAAAATTACAGATGGAGGTGCAACAATTTTGAACTTTGTTTTTGAAGCTGCACAAAGAACGGTAAGTAGTGGCTAATATAGCCGGCAGCTATATATTTTATTACTTTAAAGTGTATCATGTAAGCTAACGTAATGTTAAGTCAATGAGCCTCCACACAGTCAGTCAGTGCGAGAACGTGATCATTGCACTCAAGATTGAGCTACAACTGGCTAGGCAGTTGGTCCTTCCTGCCTGATGTTACTGCTGTTCCTAAAACCATGGACATACATTAGCCTACTGTAACCACACAGAGAGAGTGTGTGTGTGTGTGTTAAAGGTTGGGCGATTGTGTACAAGCCTACATCGCCCGATTGCGCCCCATATCAATCCTCGATAGTCGATCACTATTGGGGGGGGGGGTCTTTCTCATGGCTACCCATGTATTTCCATGGAAATATAATGTTTATTTGGAAAGTAATAAATATATAGATATTTTTAAAAGCATTCATGATTTGCGTAATGTATTATACTATTACTATTGTTAAAAATATGAAATGGTATTACATTTGGTGAAGAGCACATTATGACTTGTTTAGGACTGGAAACTTGACTTGATACTTGACGGTCTTGACTTGAGTGTTGACACTGACTTGCCTGTCTTGACTTGGGACTTGACGTGGGACTTGAGTGCTAAGACTTGAGACTTACTTGTGACTTGTAAAACAATGACTTGGTCCCACCTCTGCTTTATACACTGCGCTCTTTGAGAGAGGTAGTTAGCAAACCAGGCCAAAGACCCCTCAGAGACACAAATGCTCCTTAACCGGCCCACAAGAATGGAATGGTCTAAAAATAGCAGCACAACATTGCTTAGAATCAAGGGCAATGGTGACATCATTGAGGACCTTGCAGTGACATATCCATAACCTGAGTGGAAACCAGATTGCATACCAGAGAGAATACTATAGACTATCAAGAAAGCCAGTCAATTATTTATTGACAAGTTTTTCTAACACTTTTGATAAACAGGAGAAAATAGAAATAGGCCTATAACAGTTAGGATCAGCTTGATTCCCCCCCCCCCCCCCCCCCCTTTAAATAAAGGATACACCATGGCTGCCTTGCAAGCAATGGGAACCTCCCCAGAGAGGAGAGACAGATTTGAAAGGTCAGAGATAGGCAATGATAGGGGCAGCAACTTTAAAGAAGAAAGGGTCTGAACCATCTGACCCAGATGTTTTTGGGGGTTCAAGTTTAAGGAGCTCCTTTAGCACCTCAGATTCAGTGACTCCCTGCCTTTGTAGCGGGGCAGAGAAAAAGGAGGGAGGAGCATCGCGGCTGGTCGCATTAGAAGGGGTTGGGTATGAGGAAATGTTGAACAGGCAATGAGGAATGGCTGAGTCAAATAGGAATCCTGACTTAATGAAGTGGTGATTAAACAGCTCAGCCATGTGCTCCTTGTCAGTAACAACTACATCATCAACATTAAGGGACATGGGCAGCTGTGAGGATGAGGGTTTATTCTCCTGGTCTTTAACCAATTTCCAGAACTTCTTGGGGTCAGACCCACAGAGAGAGAACTGCTCCTTGAAGTAACTAACTTTGGCCTTCCGGATAGTCTGAGTGCACTTATTTCTCATTTGCCTGAACGAGAGCCAGTCAGCCTGTGTATGCATGTGCCGAGCCTTTCTTCAAATGGAATTCTTGAGGCGGAGTAACTCTGCAAGATCACGGTTGAACCAGGGGGTGAACCTGTTTCTAATTCAAATTTTCTTTATGGGGGCGTGTTTGTGAACAATACCACTGAAAATATAAAAACAATAAGGTCCAAGCATCTTTGACAGAGCTGATTCTATACCAATTTACAGAGGCCAGATCATGAATGAAGTCTTGCTCATTAAAGTTTTTTAGAAAGCGCCTATGACAAATCAGGACAGGTCGTTTCACTGAGCAGCCATTACGAACACAGGCTAAAACAGTGATCATAAGGTCATTACAGAAAACACCAGACTGATACCTATCAGGATTATTTGTGAGGATAACATCAGGGAGAGTAGCCTTTTCTGGGTGTTTGGAGTCATACCTTGTGGGATTGGTAATAATCTGAGAAAGATTTAGGGAGTCCCATTGCTTTAGGACTTGGTCAGGTGGTTTAAGCATGTCCCAGTTTAGGTCACCTAGCAGGACAAATTCAGACTTAGTGTAAGGGGCCAGGAGAGAGTTTAAGGCGGGTAGGGAACAGGCCGGTTATAACCAGAAAGGTTAACATCAGTGTTCAAAACAATCTTCCTTAAACTTGTTGAGGATAGGGGGCAGTATTTTCACTTTGGATGAATTGTGTGCCCATAGTGAACTGCATGCTACTCTGTCCTAGATTGCTAATATATGCATATTATTATTACTATTGGATAGAAAACACTCTGAAGTTTCTAAAACTGTTTGAATTATGTCTGTGAGTATAACAGAACTCATAGGGCAGGCAATCTTCCAAACAAGAAGTGAAATTCTGAATGTTGGTCAACTTTAACGTCATCGCCCCTTCCTTTCCCAACAAGATATGGATCGGGTAGCACTTCCTACGCCTTCCACTAGATGTCCTCATTCGGTAGAATGTGGAATGGAGTGTTTGGTGTGAACTTTGACCGAATGGGAGGGGAAATAGTCACTGTCCCGACAGAATGTAATTTCCTTGTGGCGCCACCGTCGTTCCATTTGGCTGCAGCTGAAAACGTATGATCAGGTTGGAACGTTATTGGATATATATGAAAATAACATCCTGAAGATTGATTCTCTACTTAGTTTGACCAGTTTATTCGACCTGGAATATATATTTTTGAAGTTTTCGTGCAAGTTGTCCTGGACCGGCGTCAGCTTTTGGGCACGTGAGCTGAAAGTGGTAGCAAATGCAGCTAATTGGACACTAGTATTGGACATTATGGAACAAAACAACAATTTATTGTGGAATTAGGACTCCTTGCACTGCATTCTGATGAAAGATCATCAAAGGTAAGGGAATATTTATGATGTAATTTAGTATTTCTGTTGACTCCAACATGGCGGAGAAATACTTTTACGTCTGAGCGCTGTCTCAGATTATTGCATGGTAGGCTTTTTCCGTAACGTTAAAAAAAAATCTGACACAGCGGTTGCATTAAGAACCAGTGTATCTTTAATTATATGTAGAACATGTATCTTTAGTCAAAGTTTATGATGAGTATTTCTGTTATCTGGCGTAGCTTTCTATAATTCCTCCGGATATTTTGGAGGCATTTCTGAACATGGCGTCAATGTAAACCGAGATTTGTGGATATAAATATGCATATTATCAAACAAAACATAAATGTATTGTGTAACATGACATATGAGTGTCATCTGATGAACATTTTCAAAAGGTTAGTGATTCATTTTATCTCTAATCTTGCTTTTGTGACTCTATCTTTGGCTGGAAAAAATGGCTGCGTTTTTCCTTTGATTTGGTGGTGGTCTAACATATGTTGTGTTTTCGTTGTAAAACATTTAAAAAAATCGGACATGATGGGTAGATGAACAAGATGTTTATCTTTCATTTGAGGTATTGGACTTGTTAATGTGTGAAAGTTAAATATTTCTAAAGAATATTTTTTAATTCCCTGCGCCACCTTTTCAGCTGAATGGGGGGGTGGAGTTCCCCTCGGGGATCGCCTTGCCATAACAGGTTTTAACCACTTCTCAGTAATGACCAACACATCTGGATTAGAGCTGCAGAAACCTCAGTCTTTTACGAGAGCAGGAATCAGTGAAGCGAATATCAGAGCACAAGTCAGAATTGGCGATAGCAACAGTAGATGGACCAGGGTGTACATGCACATTTCCAGATATCATCAGCAGTAATACAATCAGGGCACGGCAGAGAACAGGGAGAGCTCTGCAGTGTTGATTTATGACATTTGAATGTGCATTAAAAGGCAACAAGATCATATTGTTCAGTAATTTCATCAGGTAACCTGAATACAAAGCCAGCGAGAGGTGGTTAGAATAGGATGGGAGGCCAAGAGTCCATGCTACCAATAGAGTGTCAGAGTCCCGAGTGTGGGAACAAACATAGTCTGTCCCACGGTTGGATAAACAAGCAAGTTCATAGTCAATAAAGCATGCAGGAGTCTTGAGGCAAATAGCATAAAGCACAAGAAAACAATATAACGACTTGGGGCTAGCCATTGTAAGTTCAGAGTCACTCGCCCCAACAGTGCATGTGTCCTGGAGGTGAGTGAAAGCTTGGGAGAGAGGGTGGAGTGTGGTGGGGGAGACAGGCCAGGGCAGACGGTCAACAGATCGCCAGGTGGAATCCAAGCAGCAGTGCAGCAGTGCAGCAGGCAATGGGAGTAGGTGTCACACCCACTTGGTATAATATTTTTCCTGGAGGCAGATTCCTTGTAGAAAATGCCAGAGAATGGTCTCTGAACAGGGCGCGGGTATTAGTATCTTTAGGATGCCCAAATCCAGTTGAATGACTCTCTCCACTCCAATGATGATCTGAAAGAGAACATTGCCATTGTAGAGACATAACAATCTAATGCAGGCAAAGGTTGAGGAGCTATGAAGATGTCTTGAACAGATTGAAAGAGGCCGCAAGCTGGCTGAGCAAGAGCTACTGGATGTCAATGGAGGGTGCACCTGCTGCAAGCTTTGGTAAAGTAGAACTACTGATTATGGATTTTCTACTTTAGCTATGGCTGAACATGGTAAAAAATATATATAATTAGACATCTCTTCACCACAGCTCCCATCTTGGTTCATCCAGATCCTTCCCGTCAGTTCGTGGTGGAGGCCGATGCTTCTGATGTCGGAGTGGGGGCGGTCCTGTCCCAGCATTCTGCCCTGGATCTCAAGCTACATCCCTGCTTCTTCTTCTCCCACCGCCTCAATGCCACGGAAAATAACTACGATGTGGGCAATTGTGAGCTTCTCGTGGTGAAGATGGCGTTGGAGGAATGGAGACAGTAGCTGGAGGGGGTGGAACACCCATTCATCGTGTGGACCGACCATAAGAACCTGGAGTATCTCCGCACCACCATGCGCTTCAACTCCAGGCAAGCCAGAAGGGCCCTGCTGTTCACACAGTTCAACTTCTCCCTCTCGTACCGGCCAGGATCCAAGAATGTCAAGCCAGATGCACTGTTCCGCCACTAAAGCCCCGTGGTTACCACCCCGGAGCCCGAGACCATCCTTTCCACCATGTGCCTGGTGACGGCACTCAACTGGGGTATAGGGAAACAGATCCGGGAGGCGCAGCGGTCCCAGCCGAACCCTGGGGAGAGCTCTGATAATCGGATGTTTGTGCCTGACGCTGTCCACTCTGCGGTCCTGGAGTGGGCCCATTCCTCCAGGCTTGCCTGCCACCCGGTCTCCCGTCGGACCCTGGCCTTCGTGCAACGCGCTTTTGGTGGCCTACGATGGTTTCCAGATGTCGCCACGTTTGTCTCCCCCTGCAAGGTCTGTGCTCAGAATAAGACTCCTTGGCAAGCTCCTGCTGGTCTTCTGCAACCCCTGCCTGTCCCTCACCATCCCTGGTCCCACATATCCCTGGAGTTCATCACGGGTCTGCCCCTGTCTGAGGGCAGCACTGCCATCCTGACTGTGGTCGAACGGTTTTACAAGGCCGCTCACTTCATTCCTCTCCCCAAACTACCAGCTGGTGTGGGTTGAGTATGCCCGCAACATCCTTCCCTGCTCTGCCACAGGCCTATCTCCATTTGAGTGTTCCCTGGGGTATAAGCCCCCGCTCTTCCCAGAACAGGAAGAAGAGGTCGGCGTACCTTCTGCCCAGATGTTCATCCGCCGCTGTCGTCGTACCTGGAGGAGAGCCCGGTCAGCCCTCCTCAAGACCACCTCCAGGTATCGATGACAAGCAGATCGATATTGGACCCCGGCCCCCCTGTATCGTCTCGGGCAGAAGGTATGGCTATCCACCAAAGATCTGCCCCTACGGGTGGATTCAAGCAAACACTCCCCCTGGTTTATTGACCCATTTCCCATCTCCAAGATTATTAGCCCCTCTGTTGTTCGTCTTCTGTTGCCCTGTACCCTTCGTATACACCCCGCCTTTCATGTGTCCAGAGTCAAAGCTATGTCTCACAGCCCTGTCTACTGTTTCCATACGCACCTACGTGTTGAATGCTTGCTGACATTTTTAAGACATGAATAATAATAATCATAATTTTACCATTTATAATATTTTCCTATTTTTACTTAAATAAACAAAAGTGTATAAGGTTGTCACACCCTAATCTGTTTCACCTGTCCTTGTGATTGTCTCCACCCCCCTCCGGGTGTTGCCCATCTTCCCCATTATCCCCTGTGTATTTATACCTGTGTTCTCTGTTTGTCCGTTGCCAGTTTGTCTTGTTTGTCAAGTCAACCAGCGTTTTTGTTCTCAGCTCCTGCTTTTCCAAGTTTCTCTTTTTTTTGCTCACCTGGTTTTGACACTTGCCTGTCCTGACCCCGAGACTGCCTGCCAACCTGTATCTTTGCCCCACCTCTGGATTGTTTGACCTCTGCCTACCCTGAGTCTGCCTGCCATCCGGTACCGTTGCCCCACCTCTGGTTAACTGACCCCTGCCTGCCTTGACTTGTCTGTTGCCTGCCCATGTTGTAATATTAAGCCATTGTAAAATTTGACGTACCTGCATCTGGGTCTTACCTTGATTTCTGATGAAGGTAGGACATTACCTAGTTAATTTGCCAACTCTTACTATAGTCACTTATCTAGAATCCTTGACTATCTCAGAGAGTTGGAGGGTGATGAGGCTATCTGAGATCCTGAGGTCAAGCATCCTTTTTGACGTTGGCATTGGGATAAGGTTTGAGTTAGCAGGGAACCCGAGAGAGGCCAAGCAGGGGTGGACAGACAGAAAAGCCATGGGGTGTGGGGTGGGCGGGAGGGTTGGGTGAGTGGGCTTAAGTGTTTCAAATGTGAGGTGATGATAGCTAAAATAGAGAGAGAGATAAAACACCTCTATTGTTCTCAAAATAGGACATTAAGGAAAGCTCAAGAGTCAGGGTGTCAAATTCATGCAATAAACCCCCTCAGATAGTTAGGCTTCTCACAATGCCATGCAGCATAATTACACTAGCAGCTGGTCTGTCACAATAAATCCCTATGCCACTCCGCAACAACAATACTTCTCGATTGTGGCTGTGTTTGATACAATGCTTTTGGAAAAGTGCCATTAAAACAATGTTCATGATCTAAAAAATAAGTTGTCAAAGTTTATATAAATTGGAAATAATATACACTGAACAAAAATATAAAAGCAAAATGTAAAGTGTTGGTCCCATGTTTCATGAGCTGAAATAAAATGTCCCAGACATTTTCCATACACACAAAAAGCTTATTTCTCTCAAATACTGTGCACAAATGTCACGACTTCCATCGAAGTCGGTTCCGCTCCTTGTTCAGGCGGCGTTCGGCGGTCGACGTCACCGGTCTTCTAGTCATCGCCGATCCACCTTTCGTTTTCCATTTGTTTTGTCTTGTTTTGCCTCATTACTTGTTGTGTATTTAACCCTCTGTCCCCCCCATGTCTGTGTGTGGAATTGTTTGTTTGAAAGTGCTTGTGCACTCCGACTGGTTTGCGATGGGTTATTTTGTACCCATATTTTGTTATTCTGGGTGCCGTTGGTTTTGCTATTAAACTGCTCCGGTTTTTACCCAGTTCTGCTCTCCTGCGTCTGATTTCCCTGCAGCCAGTCACGCACCCCTTACAACAAATTTGTTTACATCCTTGTTAGTGAGCATTTCTCCTTTGCCACGATAATCCATCCACCTGACAGGTGTGGCATATTAAGAAGCTGATTAAACAGCATGATCATTACACAGGTGCCCCTTGTGCTGGGGACAATAAAAGGCCATTCTAAACTGTGCAGTCTTGTCACACAACACAATGCCACAGATGTCTCAAGTTTTGAGGGAGAGTGCAATTGGCATGCTGACTGCAGGAATGTCACCAGAGCTGTTGCCAGAGAAATTAATGTTAATTTCTCTACCATAAGCCGCCTCCAACCATAAGCCACCTCCAGTAAAATCTTAGAAATTGTTGCATGTTTCGTTTATATTTTTGTTCATTACAGATCTGATCATCTAGTCCACACTCTTGCAGTTTAATATTTAAGAAATAGCATAGCTGTTAATTAACAAACATTGTGTCTGTATCATGATAATAGAACAAATAGGTATATTAACTCCCTCTGCACCCACAGATATCCTCATGCTGATAGCAAGGTTGACATCCTCTAATAGGAGTATTAAATAAAAATCATATTCATTTTGTGTAATTTGCCACTCTCTGCATTTCATTTTGTCCATATTGATTTTGACATCATAGTCTCTCATAAAATACCATAGTAAAAATACTAAGTAGTCAGTGCCTGTTGGTGTCTGCAGAGGCTCTGTCCTGGTGCTGTTTGCTGTCTCTCGCCAAGGTTCTGTCACTTCTGTCAACACAGTGTTGTGGCCATCAGAAACCCCCATTGGAGAAACAGGAATCCATCAGCAGTGAACATGCTGACACCTTGTACAGTAGCTGTGGGGAGAAAATATCTGATGAGGATTAGTGTACAGAGATGTATTTGATAAGTGATTAAGAAAAATAAAATGTGGCATGACATGATGACACATTGATTGACATTTAAACGACTAAACAATCTAACATGTTTTTCCCCCACTATGGTTGCTATTGTTGCTATTCTTAAATAACATGCTTGATAAAGGTACATTTTCACACCTATTTGTGGTGACTTGTAGCTCCCTGCTATTAAAATATATGATAACTATTTGCCCTTAGGAAGTGTTTACAGATTCATTGCATTGCATTCATTCTTTGAGTTTGAGGGCAATTACAAGGCAGTCCTATAAAATACTTGCCTGGTTACCCACACTCCTTGCTTTGGCCACGGACGTTAGTTTCTTCTCTGCAATGAGTTTGGATCTGAGTACCTCCCCAACCCGTCTCCCAATGTGAACACATTCGGGCTGTCTGATTGGTTCAGAAACCGATGGGTTTAGCCAGAGCTAGAACACATGTGGGTTTGAAAATTTGTCATGGGCTTTGATTTATTACAGACGATCCAATCGCTGATTACTTTGTTTTGTACAATGCCCCTTGTGCCTATCATCACCACAAACAACTTCAATGATGGCAGTCTCAGACTGAAGTATGTAGAGAATGACAGCAAGTATGGGTAACTCCATACTTGGAGTGGGTCTGAAAGTGGGCGTTGCAAAAGAAGTGGGTGGATCAACAGCGATGTGTGTGACATCAGTGGGTGGATTAACAGCGATGGGTATCGCGGGTCAACAGTCAGGTGCACCGCGGGTCAACTTAATGTTTACATAGTAGGTTAGGAGAATTACAGTAGCAGGTTAGGATACTTAACATGGCAGATTAGGGGAATGAGGTTAAGGTTAGGAAAAGGGTTAGGGTTAGGCTTAGCTAAAATGCTAGTTGCAGTTGTCAACAATCGACTTGTCGTGTAGCCCAACCGCCCCGGAAAACTGTCTTGACTGCCCAATTAGCAGATTCGCTTTCCATACACCCACTTCTCTTGATCCTCCCACTTCTGTTGACACGCCCACTTTCAGACACACTCCATGTATGCAGTTATCCATGACTCAATGACAAAGCAGAGCCGTCAGGCTAATAAAATACATGGTGTTGTTAACCTTGCCAATTGTTCATATAAGGTTCAAATGTCAAGAGGTGTGTGGACTGCTGTGAATAGGGCTCAAAGAGCACTCAGGAGCAGAATGTTACAAGTGGTAGGCACAATTAAGGGGTTGGACAAGTGGAATATTTAAAACCTTTGAGTGTATGAACGTACATACATGTGTGTAGGAAGTAGGTATGGTGATGGTGCACGTAACAAGTCTACTACTGTATGTCACTCATTTTAATGAATTAAACTAACTAAAATGCCCCATTTGCATCTAGCTGTCTTATATCTTCTCATGTTAATTTAATCTGGGCTGGCTTGACTTTGGGCAGAGTGATAGGGAGGTCAATTTTATCTTCACAGGGTCTTTAGCAGTGGCATGGCATTTCTCACTTCAATTTGCCACCCTAACGCCAGCTGTCATTTGCAGGCCTGGGGAAGCTATCAGAAGATAAATAATCTTAAAACTTGTTACCAGCACTTGACTCATCTTTAACCTCTTGACCTTTTGAAAGGCTGTGACGATTAGTGGAAGTTACTAACATTCTATTTTACTTTAAGTAGTTACATTTCATTGCCTTTCCTCACTTTGGGAGTACTTTTTTATTTGTATTTCTTCGACACATCAAATGTGATGGACAGAATTCCCGGGATGTAAATATTTGGACTCAGAGAAAACCAGCCCTGACCCTGACCGTACACAGATCAGCGTTGACTCCACGCCATAAATGTAACATAACATATTGATGGGTTACAAGATACAACTGTCACTCTCTCTTTATGTGAAAGAAACCTTTGTTGGGTATGGTCATCTGCTACAGTTGATCCTACACGTGGGCAATGGCTGGACACTGAAAGCTTAAAACCCACCATGACTCACAAGCTGTCCTCCTCAATCAGTGAGAGGCACTCTGCAGGAATTTGACAGGGTTATCTTTGTCCTCAGACACAATGCCATGTCAACAAGACTGCAGTTAAGGGAGAGAGTTTTAACTGGCTGTTGGTAGGGGATAATGGAGAACCTATGGAAGCCCATTCCAGTTAACATTTTGTTTTTACTATCTAAAATGTTCGATTTTTATCCCAATGTTTTTCACTTACATATATCAAAATGTTAAGGTAGTATCAACATAAATATCAACAAGGCCAATGACATTGGCGTCGTATTGATCCACAGTTACTGCCTCTGTCTCCATTATCTATTGTTATTATTATCTTTCAGCTAAATCTAAAGCTTGTCACCTGTGACAGACCTCTGTCCGTGTTGCATGACACTCTCCGCCTGGTTAATCTCGCTGCCTAAATGTTCTTTATTTAGACCGGCCCATTGGCAATTTTATATTGCTGCTTATGCTTCCACAAAGTCTATGCCTATGATAACAAAACACAATATGTTACCAATGTCGAACATGAACTCCTCTTAAGCCCTCTGGGAAATCGAAGACCCTGTCATGACATCTTTTTCTTAAATATCCCTTTGTGAAATCCAATATCTTCTTTTGTGTTTTCAGAAAAATACCAGTAGTCAAATAATCATCCTTATGCCATGGTAAGACATCTGAGACATGTGGATAATCTGAATTATCCTCTTGAAACATTTGCTCTAGTTCTTTAATGCAGGGGAGACTGGGGGAAATTGTAACAGTTTTTGTATTTTACTCTATTGCTCAGAGACCATTTGAACTATACTTACATCTGTCTCCTAATCGTTCATACCACTTATATGTCTGTACATAAGATGGTCGAATCACAATATTGATTTTAATCCGAAAAGTCCAGACCGGGGTCAAATGGAACACCTAAAGAATAAACAAAATAAATTCACTTCACTTCAAAAACATTCATGAATATGAATTATCATAGAAGTATGGAATGATTTTGCAAGAAATATACACATTTCTATGTACTGTCCATAATAAATAATTACAGTAAAGCCCATGTGTGTGCTGGCAATTCGGTTCCTCTCAAAACATCTGAATAATCTCACGATGCCGATATTATATCTGTTTACAACTTCTTTGACTCTCTACAGGACCCCAGGGCTATTTAAAGATAGTATTTCAATAATTAACGTATAATTCATACATTCTTTAAGTTAAAATCCCTTGTTTTCATAATTTGGCTGCTTGGCTCAGGGACATTTTAACACTGTGTTACAATTGCCCCCAAACGAGCAGCCATGACAAAACCTCATGTGACTAGCAAGAGACAACAGTAGTGACACTTCATTCATGTCAATGTTTAGTGATGATAATTATGCTCGTTTGAATTATTGGACATTATTATAAGAAAAATACAGCCGGTGGAAAAAACTACTTTCACCCCTAAAAAACAAACATTTGCCCATAAAAAAACCAGTGAGATGTATTTGGCTATAACTTGTTAAGCAGGAACAGAACGTAAATGGGCACAGTGTGCATTTCATCACTATAGATTGTTTCTGTTTGGAGAAATTCAAGGTGTTACAATTTCCCCCAGTCTCCCCTACAATTACTAGCATCTGTTCATCTTATTTCTTCATTAATTTTTTTCAAAACAAATGAACATATCGATAAATAAATATATATATTTTCTTCTTCCTTTAGAAAGGAACATTATAATTGTAATTTAAGTAACATCATTAAAGCCAGATCTGCTCTGCAGTTAGAAAATGTAGACCACCCAGCTGCTATCTGACATGTACAGTTTTTATTTTCTGTTCAAGTTTTGAATTTCAGTTGAGATGGTATTGATTCCAACAATGCAAGCAAACCAGTTAGATTACAAGGGATTTTCTGTTGCAAGATTGTACAACATGAAATAAACGACATAATCTGCTATTTATGAGTGAATTTTGAGATTGCTGACAAAATCCCTTGACTATTTAAAGATGGAGTTGACTTCCTCTCGCTGCTTGAATATATTTATGATTAACTACAACACTCCGCGAAGCACCTAATATGGAGCCTTCAGGGACACCATCACTGATAAGACTACCTCTACCCGGGGATTTCTACAGTACATGGCTTTCCGAACACTCATTAACCCCCACCACCCTTGTACCCCAACCAAACACAGACACAATAACATTCCTGGCCCCTGAGATGCATATCCATATTTGGCAGAAAGGCTTCATTTATAAAGAGGACACATGGTCTGGACCACAATAGGCCACCATACTACTGCAAGGTAAGATGTGATGCTGGAGCTATAATCCTCCTTTTTGTGTGAAGAAGGTGAGTGCTAGAAAGGGTAAATATGGTTTAAAATGTGTGTTTTTGTTTCCACAGGACCATTACCTCCATCAGTCATCATAAAGGGGTTGGTGTGGTAAGGGCATTTTAACATCATGTCAGGGTGTTATTGATTCTGCATGAACCTTTGTTAAAATGTTTTATTTTAAATCAAGTCGTACTGTTTCAGAAATAATGCCTTAGAATCAATTGAATACACGGAAATCGGAAATTAAATAAAGTCATTCAAAATGAACAAAAGGAATTTAAAAAAATCTACAACATTTTATTAAATTCTATTCTGTTATTTCAGTGATGCCTGATATAACATGGAATAAATGGAAACATGCAACAAATAGCTTTTTCATATCTTTAAATAAAAAATAAATAAATAACGGAGATTGATTTCCTCTCCTTTCTCTAGACACAGTAAATCATGGGAGACGCTCATATGGCAGAGTTCGGGCCCGCAGCCCCTTACTTGAGGAAGTCAGACAGGGAGCGTCTGGAGGCCCAGACCCGTCCCTTCGACATGAAGAAGGAATGCTTTGTGCCTGACACCGAAGTGGAATTTGTGAAGGCTTCCATCACCAGCAGAGATGGTGACAAAGTCACCGCTGACACTGCGAATGGGAAGGTTAGTAAGCTGTGAGAGAGCTGCTCAACCAGGACAACTAGTGATGATAACATTATATTTGAACAAAACATGACTTTATATGTAATATTACAACAATTATGCCAGAAACTACTGGATCTAAACACTTGTGTGTTACATTTACTGTAAAAAAAAAGATATAATTGTGAAATCTAAATATCTAATATTCCTTTTTCATGTACTGTTGGTGAACAACTGTTTTAAAATGACTGACAAATAGTTTAACAGTACTTGCTTTTGTGACTCTGATCATTTCTTTTTACAGACTGTGACCGTGAAGGACTGTGATGTCCACCCTCAGAACCCGCCAAAGTTTGATAAAATTGAAGACATGGCGATGTTTACCTTCCTTCATGAGCCAGCTGTGCTGTTCAACCTCAAAGAGCGTTATGCAGCATGGATGATCTACGTGAGTTCACACATGCTGGATTTTTTTCTCCATTTCTTAACACTGTGGAATGAAACAAAGTAGATATTCTGACCTGAACATTTATTATCTCTAATAAATCAAAATTCAATTGAATAGTCTATCAGCCAAACACCCAACAAGCATTTTTTTTAAACCATGTTTTCAATACATTTTAGAATAAGGCTGTAACGTAAAAAAATGTGGAAAAAGTCAATGGGTCTGAATACTTTCCGAATGCACTGTATACCCAACCGATCTTAGATTCAACTGTACAACAATCTGGTTAGGCCAAGAATTCACAATAATAAATGTAGGCCTAATATCATACTCTGTATTTGATCAAACTCTATTAAATATGTTCTTTCAGTTCTTCTATTTTGACTCCTTCCTGTTTCTACAGACCTACTCCGGGCTGTTCTGTGTCACTGTCAACCCCTACAAGTGGCTGCCAGTATATAACCAGGAGGTGGTCTCAGCCTACAGAGGCAAGAAGAGGAGTGAAGCTCCTCCTCACATCTTTTCTATCTCCGATAACGCCTATCAGTACATGCTGACAGGTAAACTCACTAAGATGACTTAGAGAATCTTATTCAACTTTCACCCAAAAGATATTCAAACATTACGGTACTAAAAATAGTGTATTCTTTCAAAAAAAAAATGTGACCATGTCCTTATATCTATTTCAGACAGGGAGAACCAATCCATTCTTATCACGTGAGTTCTCTCCTTTTCTCTCCTTTTCATCAAGCTGAATTTGTATATTTTATAGGTCTTACATTGCCTGGCAGTGACATCAAAGTGTTGCTACTGTATAGAAGCTTAATGTGGCTGTATGCTGTCATAAATGGATGGATTAATTGGAAAGTATTGCACTGACAAACCAATGACATGTAAATATTTGTGTTATTTTAACTACCTCAATTTGGACTGTTGTGTTGATACATCTGATTAACAGTGGATAAAGCATGCACTTTGAATTTAGTGACAGGCATCCTGTGATTCCTGATAAGAAGGAACTTAAAAAAACATTGAAGCCTGGTTGGGGGCTGAGGGCAAATTAATGTTGAACAGTCAGTACATGCCAGTATTGGTGGATAGAGGCAATATTAATGGTGATATGACGGGCCATGGCTTTTCACAAAAGCTGGTACGGTCTTACTTAGCTCACCAATTGAAAAGGACTTGGCTGAGATCAATGAGATTGAGCATCCACACTAAAATAAAAGCACATAGAGCTAACATTGTGTTTGCATTGGACTTCTTGCTCTTGTTTGATGTTGGGCGTCAGGAGTAAAGTGATATTATATCTTGAAAACTTGAATGTTGACATGCAACATTTGTGGGATTGTATCAAAAGTAGACTAATGAAGAATATACAAGATTTTTTTCTTCGTATGGCTGGTTTTTAGGGGATGAGGGAATAGTGAGCTAAATTGTTGCACTTTAGGGTGTAGCTCTGCTGGTAGAGCATGGCTCAGCTGGTAGAGCATGGCTCAGCTGGTAGAGCATGGCTCAGTTGGTAGGGCATGGCTCAGCTGGTAGGGCATGGCTCAGCTGGTAGAGCATGGCTCAGCTGGTAGAGCATGGCTCAGCTGGTAGAGCATGGCTCAGCTGGTAGAGCATGGCTCAGCTGGTAGAGCATGGCTCAGTTGGTAGGGCATGGCTCAGTTGGTAGAGCATGGCTCAGTTGGTAGAGCATGGCTCAGCTGGTAGAGCATGGCTCAGCTGGTAGAGCATGGCTCAGCTGGTAGAGCATGGCTCAGCTGGTAGAGCATGGCTCAGCTGGTAGAGCATGGCTCAGCTGGTAGAGCATGCCGCTTGCAACACCTGGGTTGTGGCTTCGATTTCCAGGGGACTAGACTGAAAAAAGTATGAAAATGTATGCACTCACTGCTGTAAATCACTCTGGATAAGAGCGTCTGCTGAATGACTAAAATATAAATGTAAAATGTACAGCATTCTGATTGTTCTGGAATCTTTTTTAATCAGTCAGAAGACAGCCTTGAACCAAGTTATTAGTTTAATTTATTTCATGGTGCATCTATGTTCAGTTCTAAAGCCTGGCCATTTGAGTGTGAATTTTGCATTTTGAGATACTTTCCATTTGTTTTGAGCCTATTTTACTGTTACATACTGTATTTGTATCCTCAGCGGAGAATCTGGTGCTGGGAAGACTGTCAACACCAAGAGAGTCATTCAATACTACGCCAGTATTGCAGCTGTAGGAGGAAAGAAGGACACAGCCTCTGAGAAAAAGGTTAGCTTGTTGAATAAACAGATAACATGTTCTCTAATGGCACTTTACCCTTCATTGCTGTAATCAGAGCACTGCTCTGAATACTTCCAGGGGACTTTGGAGGATCAAATCATCCAGGCTAACCCAGCTCTGGAGGCATTTGGTAACGCCAAGACCATTAGAAATGACAACTCTTCAAGATTCGTAAGTTTCTGTCCACAGACCATTGTGATCACACTACCATTGAAAACATACAACATATGATACAATGCACATAATATACTCACTATGTATGTTAATTGTATGCCAAAATGAATGATTGGTTCTCTTTAACTTTTATTCAGGGCAAATTCATCCGAATTCATTTTGCTGCTAGTGGAAAGCTAGCCTCCGCAGACATTGAGACCTGTAAGGAATATTCAAATCAATTACCAACTATTCTCATATATACAATAATGTTAAACTGTTTCCTTCAATGAACTTTTCCGCCTTGCATTTTTACAGATCTGTTAGAGAAGTCCCGTGTGACTTTCCAGCTCAAGGCTGAGAGAGACTATCACATTTTCTACCAGATTCTGTCCCAAAGGAAACCAGAGTTGCTCGGTAAATAAAGAATACTGTCATCCACGTACTAACTAAAACATATCCTTGCTCGGACCTCACTGGATTTGACCGAATCTGACATTTCTGTTTGCTTTTCAGAGATGATGCTCATCACCAACAACCCCTATGACTACCAATTCATCTCCCAAGGAGAGACAACTGTAGCCTCCATCGACGATGGTGATGAGTTGTGTGCCACTGATGTGAGTAAATATCAATGGTTGGTTCATCTGGTGCCATATCTGTTTTAACTAGATTACCTTCATGTATTTATTGGTGCACTGGTAGCATACTATCTCTCTCTTTTTCTAATTTAGGAAGCTTTTGATGTCCTGGGCTTCACTCAGGAGGAGAAGAATGGCATTTACAAGCTGACTGGTGCTATCATGCACTATGGCAACATGAAGTTCAAGCTGAAACAGCGCGAGGAGCAGGCAGAGGCTGATGGCACTGAGGGTGAGGGGGACTTCATTAAGAAAACGAACCTCGGTGTTGATGACACATCTTAAAGACAGTACGTTAACAAATATTCTAATGTATCATTTCATTTGATTTATCCTAAGATGCTGACAAAGTGTCATATCTGATGGGCCTGAACTCTGCTGACCTCATCAAGGGTCTCTGTCACCCAAGGGTCAAAGTAGGGAACGAGTGGGTCACCAAGGGGCAAACTGTCCAACAGGTGAGCCAGAAATAACGTATAACAAAGATCTGAAAAGAACTCAGAGCTCAATGTTAATCAGGCAAGGTTCATAACCATTACAATAATGTTTTTTTTCTTCTATTTTATTAAAGGTGAACTATTCCATTGGTGCACTGTCAAAGTCAGTGTATGAAAAGATGTTCCTCTGGATGGTGGTGAGAATCAACCAATCCTTGGACACCAAGCAGCCTCGCCAGTACTTCATTGGTGTATTGGACATCGCTGGGTTTGAGATCTTTGATGTGAGCTGAAGTGATAATCAATATGATACTTGAATCCCTTTTTTTTTTTTTACCTCAATCTATTAGTGCTACTTTACAAGTTGTAAAACTAAGTTCACCTTTCTGCTGCAGTACAACACCTTCGAGCAGCTCTGCATCAACTTCACCAATGAAAAGCTGCAACAGTTTTTCAACCACCACATGTTTGTGCTGGAGCAAGAGGAGTACAAGAAAGAGGGAATTGAGTGGGAGTTCATTGACTTTGGCATGGACTTGCAGGCTTGCATTGACCTTATTGAAAAGGTAAGGAATAGTTATGTTTTTCAATAAGACAAGTGCACCTACACACATCTAAATGTTATCAGGTCATCAGTCACACTGCTCATATTTGTCTTCCCCTCAGCCAATGGGTATCATGTCCATCCTTGAAGAGGAGTGCATGTTCCCCAAGGCCAGCGATGCTACCTTTAAATCCAAGCTTTACGACAACCATCTTGGAAAATCCAACAACTTCCAGAAGCCCAGGCTTATGAAAGGGAAACCAGAGGCTCATTTCTCCCTGATTCACTATGCTGGTACTGTGGACTACAATATTTTCAACTGGCTGGTAAAGAACAAGGATCCACTGAATGAGACTGTGGTCGGACTGTTCCAGAAGTCTAACCTCAAATTGTTGACCGTGCTCTTCCAGAATTATGCTGGAACAGATGCTGGTATGCACATTTTTTTTTTATATATATAAACCAGTTCTGAAAGCACCTAGATCAGTCCTTTTCAATAGGCATTGTCCCAGTCAAATAAACCTAATAAGATAAAGTACTTTTTGAAGACGTTATTTTATATCCATTGTACTTCTCAGCTGATGATAGCAAGGCAAGTGGAAAGAAGAAGAAGGGATCATCCTTTCAGACTGTGTCTGCCTTGCACAGGGTGAGTATGAAAAACACATCAAACTGTGGTGTCTATTTATTCACATTTACAGTTCCATGCATGGCTTTATTGCTTCTACAGGAAAACCTGAACAAGCTGATGACCAACTTGAGGTCCACTCACCCTCACTTTGTGCGCTGCATCATCCCCAATGAGACCAAGACTCCTGGGGCCATGGAGAATCCTCTGGTCATGCACCAGCTGCGCTGTAACGGTGTGCTGGAAGGCATCAGGATCTGCAGAAAAGGCTTCCCCAATAGGGTCCTGTATGGAGACTTCAAGCAGAGGTATACAATACATAGGTTCAACTGAATTGGGAAACAGGTCCTCTTTTGTAATATGTATTATATTCAAGACTATGTAATACTTCAAATAGATACCGTATCCTGAATCCTGCTGCCATCCCCGAAGGACAGTTTATTGACAGCAAGAAAGGAGCTGAGAAATTACTTGGGTCTTTGGATATTGATCACACTCAATACAGATTTGGACACACTAAGGTATAACTTTTATAAGGATGATCATGCACAATATACATACAGTATATTCCGATGAAGAAGCAAATATACATATATTTTCCAATGGAATATTCCATAAAGTGAAAGTGCCCAAATGTTATTAATTCATTCAACAGTATGGGTTCATTCTGTATATAGGGAGGGGATTTAGATATGCTCTACTTGAAATCCTTTTAAGGTGTTCTTCAAGGCTGGTCTACTTGGTCAGCTGGAGGAGATGAGAGATGACCGTTTGTCCCTCATTATCACTGGAATCCAGTCCAGAGCACGCGGTCTGCTGGCTAGAGCTGAATTCCAGAAGATTGTTGAACGAAGGTAAGCATAAACAGTCACAAATGACTTCGATGTCTATATCGAATTCACATTGTAGTTCCATGCAATATCTGCTAAACTTTATTTGTAATTGTTCACAGAGATGCATTACTTGTGATCCAATGGAATGTACGTGCCTTCATGGGGGTCAAGAATTGGCCCTGGATGAAGCTATTCTTTAAGATCAAGCCTCTGCTGAAATCTGCTGAGTCTGAGAAGGAGATGGCCAACATGAAGGAAGAGTTCTTGAAGCTGAAAGAGGCTTATGCTAAGTCTGAGGCTCGCAGGAAGGAACTAGAGGAGAAAATGGTCTCTCTTCTCCAAGAGAAAAATGACTTACAGCTTTCAGTTCAGGCGGTGAGTTAAATATATCATCCCATAAATGAAGTAACATGCATCAGAATTGTGATCCTTGCAAAAATACTTGAAAATTGTCATTAAGCTAATGAAACCTTTCAACATAGGAGCAAGATAATCTTTGCGATGCTGAGGAAAGATGTGAACAACTGATCAAACACAAGATTCAGTTGGAAGCTAAATCCAAAGAGCTGACTGAGAGACTGGAGGATGAAGAGGAGATGAATGCAGAACTGACCGCCAAGAAGAGGAAACTGGAGGACGAGTGCTCTGAGATAAAGAAGGACATTGATGACCTGGAGCTCACTCTGGCTAAAGTGGAGAAGGAGAAGCACGCCACAGAGAACAAGGTCACTATCACCTCCATATTTATAAAACAAATACAAACTGTGTTTATGTTGTTGTTTGCTCAACCTTCACTTCCTATTCACAGGTGAAGAACCTGACTGAGGAAATGGCAGCTCTGGATGAAATCATTGCCAAGCTGACCAAGGAGAAGAAAGCTCTCCAGGAGGCTCATCAGCAAACACTGGACGACCTGCAGAGTGAGGAAGACAAAGTCAACACTCTAACAAAGGCAAAGGCTAAGCTGGAGCAACAAGTTGATGACGTAAGTGCTTGATGTTGTATTGCGAGCACTAAAGGATAGAAACACAGCATTCGTGTAGCCATCAGAAGTTGACTGGATAAAACAGTAGTGAGTTTTATGTTAATGTTCCCCAGCTTGAGGGTTCTCTGGAGCAAGAGAAGAAGGTCCGTATGGATCTTGAAAGAGCCAAGAGGAAGCTCGAGGGAGACTTGAAGTTGACCCAGGAAAGTCTAATGGACCTGGAGAATGATAAACAGCAACTAGAGGAACGTCTTAAGAAGTAAGTAAAAAAATAAAAAATCCCAGTTTATATCATTCATGCCTTTATTTGTTAATTTGCAACAAAAAAATGCCTTTCGGCCACAGGAAAGACTTTGAGGTCAGCCAGCTGAACAGTAAAATAGAAGATGAGCAAGCAGCTAACATTCAGCTGCAGAAGAAACTAAAGGAGCTTCAGGTAATGAATCATGTGCAATTGAATGTGTAACCATGAAAATACACATTAGTTTGACTTAAGTCACCTCAAAATAATCTTACAATCTTTCCCCCCCTCGCTAGGCTCGTATTGAGGAGCTGGAGGAAGAGCTCGAGGCAGAAAGAGCTGCCCGAGCCAAGGTGGAGAAGCAAAGAGCAGACTTGGCCAGAGAGCTGGAGGACATCAGTGAGAGGCTGGAGGAGGCTGGTGGAGCCACATCTGTCCAGATTGAGATGAACAAGAAGAGGGAGAATGAGTTCCTGAAGCTCCGCAGAGACCTTGAAGAGGCCACTCTGCAGCACGAGGCTACAGCTGCCACACTCAGGAAAAAACAAGCTGACAGTGTCGCTGACCTTGGGGAACAAATAGACAACTTGCAGAGAGTGAAGCAGAAACTGGAGAAGGAGAAGAGCGAGCTCAGGCTTGAACTTGATGATGTTGTCTCCAACATGGAACATATTGTGAAGTCCAAGGTATGGCCCCATTTCATTATCTGGTCTTTATGTTTCTCATCAAATGTGAGGCATTAGGGATTATTTAAAAACTAAAAACTCACATTTGTCTTTATATCATGCACTTTATTTCAGACCAATTTAGAGAAGGCATGCAGGACCTTGGAAGATCAGATGAGTGAATATCGGGCAAAGTATGAGGAGGGCATGCGCAGTATCAATGACTTCAGCATGTGTAAAGCTAGGCTGCAGACAGAGAATGGTAAGTTTGTTATCTCGTATGACAAATGATCGTCAATATTAGAAAACAATGCCTTCCTCCACACGGAGGAGGAACAAGGCGGTGGAATTGTTCATAACAATTTCATAATTTACTCCACTAGGGGAGCTTTCCAGGCAGCTTGAGGAGAAGGACTCCCTTGTATCTCAGCTAAGTAGAGGGAAGCTGTCCTACACTCAGCAGATTGAGGACCTCAAACGACAACTGGAGGAGGAAACAAAGGTGAGAGATAAATATGTTCACCCAAAGCTATATAATATACTGTATTATATCACGTCATCCTTAGCTAATGATACAAAATGTGTGAAAATATTTGTGCTCCAGGCAAAGAATGCACTAGCCCATGCAGTGCAATCTGCTCGACATGATGGTGACCTGCTCCGAGAGCAGTATGAGGAGGAGCAGGAGGCCAAGGCTGAGCTGCAGCGTGGCATGTCCAAGGCTAACTCTGAGGTGGCTCAGTGGAGAACAAAGTACGAGACCGATGCCATTCAGAGGACTGAGGAGCTGGAGGAAGCCAAGTAAGAAATCATGGCAGTCATTTATTCACTCTTTTACTCAAATGTTCTCCAAAGAAAGACTCTGTTTCTCTTCTAGCAGATAGGCTTTCTGTTTGTGTTATGTTTCTTCTACAATGTAAGACGAACAAAAAGTTTGTCTGATAGCTGACCACGCAGCTATTAGTAGGGAGGTGAAGTATCCTCAAAGGTTAATTTACCTATGAAGCAAAACAAATGTCACTGCTGGCACTAAATATCTCCTGTTTATTATTCTTTAATCCAGGAAGAAACTGGCTCAGCGTCTGCAGGATGCTGAAGAAGCTGTGGAGGCAGTGAACGCCAAGTGTTCCTCCCTGGAGAAGACCAAACACAGACTGCAGAATGAGATTGAAGATCTCATGGTGGATGTGGAACGGTCTAATGCTGCTGCTGCTGCTCTGGACAAGAAACAAAGAAACTTTGACAAAGTAAACTCTTTAAGCCATGGATAAATATGCTAAATTAAATGTTCATGATCCTTTCTTTCAAATGACATTTTTGTTTGATTGCTTCCAACAGGTTCTGTCTGAGTGGAAGCAGAAGTATGAGGAGTCTCAGTGTGAGCTAGAGAGCTCACAGAAAGAGGCTAGGTCTCTGAGCACTGAACTCTTCAAGCTGAAGAACTCCTATGAGGAAACTTTGGATCAGCTCGAGACAATGAAGAGGGAGAACAAGAACCTCCAAGGTAAGCCGTCAAGCTATCAGTACAGGGAGGTACAGTATTTACTTAATGTCAACACAGCAATCTAAATTCCACTGTATGGCCTTAACCTCACAGAGGAGATTTCCGACCTTACTGAGCAACTTGGTGAAGGAGGAAAGAGCATCCACGAGCTGGAGAAAATAAGGAAACAGCTGGAACAGGAGAAAAGTGAGATCCAATCTGCTCTGGAGGAAGCTGAGGTAGGTTCCCTCTGTCCAGAATCAAGTCATAATATATTATACATACTTATACTGTATGCCTTTATAATAAACCTGAACCATTATGATCTAACAGGCTTCTCTGGAACATGAGGAGGGTAAGATTCTGAGAGCCCAGCTAGAGTTTAATCAGGTAAAGGCTGATATTGAGCGCAAGCTGACTGAGAAGGACGAGGAGATGGAGCAGTCCAAGAGGAATCTGCAGAGGGCCATTGATACCCTGCAGAGCTCTCTTGAGGCAGAGTGCCGGAGCAGGACTGAGGCCCTCAGACTGAAAAAGAAAATGGAGGGAGACCTCAATGAGATGGAAATCCAGCTCAGCCAATCCAACAGGCAGGCATCAGAGGCCCAGAAACAGCTAAAGAGTGTTCATGCTCATCTGAAGGTAAATTATTGTTGGTCTATATCTGGATAGGAGTGTTGGCTAAATGTCTCAAATGTAAATGTAAATTTAATGAGCGATTGACTAATTCGTTATACAAATGTCTTCTCTTCTAGGATGCCCAACTCCAGTTAGATGACTCTCTTCGTTCCAATGATGATCTGAAGGAAAACATTGCCATTGTAGAGAGACGCAACAATCTGATGCAGGCAGAGCTGGAGGAGCTAAGAAGCTGTCTTGAACAGACTGAGAGAGGCCGCAAGCTAGCTGAGCAAGAGCTGCTGGACATCAGTGAGAGGGTGCAGTTGCTGCACTCACAGGTGTGAACATTGTTATTTAGGGTGCTTATTAATAGTATGCTACTGATGTATTGTACATTTCCTCTGGACTGTCCCAATGTTTAATAACAGTGGAAACATATTCCATCTGTAGAACACCAGCCTGCTGAACCAAAAGAAGAAGCTGGAGAGCGACACAAACCAGCTTCAGACTGAGGTGGAGGAGGCAGTCCAGGAGTGCAGAAATGCTGAAGAAAAGGCCAAGAAGGCCATTACTGATGCTGCCATGATGGCAGAGGAGTTGAAGAAGGAGCAGGACACCAGTTCTCACCTGGAGCGAATGAAGAAGAACATGGAGCAGACCATCAAGGACCTGCAGCACCGCCTGGATGAGGCTGAACAAATCGCCATGAAGGGGGGCAAGAAGCAGGTTCAGAAGCTGGAGAACAGGGTGAGTGTATGCTTTTTACAGTAGATGCACATACTGTGCATTAGAGCCATATGCAAAACAGCAATAATGGTCCCTGTTACATAGCCTAGATGTTATTTTTATGTTATGACAGGTGAGGGAGCTGGAGAATGAGGTCGAGGGTGAGCAGAAGAAGGGTGCTGATGCAATCAAAGGAATTCGGAAATATGAGAGGCGTATCAAGGAACTCACCTACCAGGTGATCTTTTATTTATATTGTTGTTACCATGACAGGCATGCATAGATGTGTGCTTTACATCTACTGACTGCTATTCGCTATGGCTTCTGTCTTTACAGACTGATGAGGACCGCAAGAATATGACCCGCCTCCAAGACCTTGTGGATAAGCTGCAACTGAAAGTGAAAGCCTACAAGAGATCTGCCGAGGAAGCTGTAAGTGTGGACTTACCTATAATATTGGGGATCTTTTGCTTGTATGATAGTATCGGTCTCTGCTTTTGCTGTGATGCTTGTTGTGTTTCCATGTCATAGGAGGAGCAAGCCAACAACCATCTGGGCAAGTTCCGCAAAATACAACATGAGCTGGACGAGGCTGAGGAAAGGGCCGACATCGCTGAGTCTCAGGTCAACAAGCTGCGTGCCAAGAGCCGTGATGTTGGTTCCAAGGTTAGTGAGGCTAAGTTCATTTTCTGATTCTTGAATATCTTAATTTTTGGTGTGCATAATATAATTATAAAAACAAGTGTTGTAATTCTAGTATTTCAATATCATAAAGCAAAAGTGGAAAAATGTTTTTTGTAAGTGACTATGTAAGCAGATGTAAACATTAATACTGAAAAAGTCTAATTGGACCAACAACAAAAAATCAGACCAAACCTGCATTCAAATATATTTTATTATAACAGTAGTATCATAGTGCATCAGACTTTGTCAAGATAAAGCCTGTATTTGTCATATAGTATTTGTATTCTGTATTTGTAACGCTTGTTCGTAATAAGACGTTTAAGGCGAAATGGTGGTCAGTTGGTTAGTCAAAGTGATTCGAAATGACACTGTTTACAGTATTCTGTTATGAGAGATGGTTCCCATCTTTAGGTCTAGGATAAGTCTACACCTTTATATTGTGTTACTTACCCTGTGAAATGTTACTACAACGTTTTAAAATTACATAGCCATCCAGTCTAACAGTTACAGTAAGTTATGTCCCTTGACACGTGGGATTGGTTTAACCATAAATGATTGGTTAGTGATTGGATTAAGGAGGTAATGAGGATGTAGCTGAAGGCTCATCAACTGTTACACTTATGCGAAGTGACAAAATATAACAATCGGGGTAATTTATCAGTGTTTTAAAATGTATTAAGTGACCTAGGACCTTACGTTGAATAATCCAGGACTTCAGATTTAGGACACATTTTCATCACTTTACATTTAATTGAACCTGCAATTGTATTATCACGGTTGTGAAATGAAAACACAGAATAGTTTTGGCCACTGTAAAAACCCACTATTACCATCTACTAGGTAGACTCCCTTCACAAGTAGATACTTTTCGTTTTCAGAAAGAGCAGTAGTTTGAAAAGAAAGACACTATTATATTGCTATGGCAGGTTTGATTGAATACAGTCTAGATTTCCACTGTATCTATTGGCCAGTGCTTACCAATATCTTCTGATCTGTCTCTCTCTATTCCCTAATTCTTTATCATCACAGAAAGGGCACGATGAAGAGTGAAGCTCTCATATGGACCTCTGAAACCTTCTGCTGTGGTGAAGTCTATCCAAAGCCCTAAGTAACTCTGTAGAATAAAGTCAAATCGCAATCAGATTCACATCTACTGACTGTGTCTTTATTCATAGTATGTGAGTGATAGTCTCACTCCTCTCAAATAATTGTTGCTGTCATTAATGGTCATCAAAGCTTGGCAATCTGATTATCGGCATATACTGATCTGTCATCATATTGATCTTCACTTGGTTAAATGTAGAACATTTTAACAAGGAGACTACCAATATCAACAGTTTACAAAAAAAACTATTGTCAATGCATTTGTCAGTGCATTCGAAAAGTACTCAGATATTTTAGCAAATAGTATTAAAAATAAAAAACGTAAATATCACATTTACATAAGTATTCAGACCCTTTACTCAGTACTGTGTTGAAGCACCTTTGGCAGCGATTACAGCCTCAAGTCTTCTTGGGTATGACACTACAATCTTGGCACACCTGTACTTGGGGAGGTGCTCCCACTCTTCTCTGCAGATCCTCTCAAGCTCTGTCAGGTTGGATGGGGAGTGTCGCAGCACAGCTATTTTCAGATCTCTCCAGAGATGTTCGATCGGGCTCTGGCTGGACCACTCAAGGACATTCAGAGACTTGTCCCGAAGTCACTCTTGCGTTGTCTTGGCTATGTGCTTAGGGTCATTGTCCTGTTGGAAGGTGGACCTTCGCCCCGGTCTGAGGTCCTGAACGCTCTGGAGCAGGTTTTCATCAATGATTCCTCTGTACTCTGCTCCATTCATCTTTCCCTCGATCCTGACTAGTCTCCCAGTCCCTGCCACTGAAAAATAACCCCACAGCATGATGCTGCCACCACCATGCTTCAATGTAGGGATGGTGCAAGGTTTCCTCAAGATGTGATGCTTGGCATTCAGGCCAAAGAGTTCAATCTTTGTTTCATCAGACCAGAGAATCTTGTTTCTCATGGTCAGAGTCCGTTAGGTGCCTTTTGGCAAACTCCAAGCCGGCTGTCATGTGCCTTTTACTGAGGAGTGGCTACCGTCTGGCTACTCTACCATAAAAGCCTGATTGGTGGAGTGCTGCAGAGATGGTTGTCCTTCTGGAAATGTTCTCCCATCTCCACAGAGGAACTCTGGAGCTTTGTCAGAGTGACCATCTGGTCAGAGGGGTCAGAGTGACCAGAGTGACCATCTCCCTGACCAAGGCCCTTCTCCCTCGAATGCTCAGTTTGGCCGGGCACCCAGCTCGAGGAAGAGTCTTGGTGGTTCCAAACTTCTTCCATTTAACAATGATGGAGGCCACTGTGTTCTTGGTGACCTTCAATGCTGCAGAAATGTTTTGTACCATTCCCCAGATCTGTGTCTCGACACAATCCTCTCTCGGAGTTCTACCGACAATTCCTTTGACCTCATGGCTTTGGTTTTTGCTCTGACATGCACTGTCAACTATGGGACCTTATATAGATAGGTGTGTGCCCTTCCAAATCATGTCCAATCAATTGAATTTACCACAGGTGGACTCCAATCAAGTTGTAGAAACATCTCAAGAATGATCAATGGAAACAGGATGCACCTATTTAATCGATTTCACAATAAGGCTGTAACAACAAATGTGGAAAAAAGTCAAGGGGTCTGAATACTTTCCGAATGTACTGTATCTACTCTTCTGTTACCTTACCTGCTATTGTCTGCAGGAGCACGGTCCTGAAGCTGTTTCTCTCACCTTACACTTCTCACCTCTCACCTTCCAGGTCGCAATTGTAAATGAGAACTTGTTCTCAACTTGCCTACCTGGTTAAATAAAGGTGAAATAAAATAAAATAAACACTGGCTAACTCCTGTGGTGTCAGATGTCAGAGCTCTCAGACGGTCCACATGACCTCACTGCAGTATATAGAGAAAGAGAATTTAAGAATAACTACACTACCATTCAAAAGTTTGGGGTCACTTAGAAATGTCCTTATTTTTTAAAGAAAAGCGTGTTTTTTGTCCATTAAAATAACATCAAATTGATCAGAAATACAGTGTAGACATTGTTAATGTTGTGAATGACTACTGTAGCTGGAAACTGCAGATTTTTTATGGAATATCTAAATAGGCAAACAGAGGCCTATTATCAGCAACCATCACTCCTGTGTTCCAATGGCACTTTGTGTTAGCTAATCCAAGTTAATCATTTTAAAAGGCTAATTGATCATTAGAAAACCCTTTTGCAATTATGTTAGCACAGCTGAAAACTGTTGTTCTGATTAAAGAAGCAATAAAACTGGCCTTCTTTAGACTAGTTGAGTGTCTGGAGCATCAGCATTTGTGAGTTCGATTACAGGCGAGAAACATAGGACTTTCTTCTGAAACTAGTCAGTCTATTCTTGTTCTGAGAAATGAAGGCTATTCCATGTGAGAACTTCCCAAGGAACTAAAGATCTTGTACAACGCTGTGTACTACTCCCTTCACAGAACAGTGCAAACTGGCCCTAACCAGAATAGAAAGAGGAGTGGGAGGCCAGTGCACAACTGAGCAAGAGGACAAGTACATTAGTGTCTAGTTTGAGAAACACACGCCTCACAAGTCCTCAACTGGCAGCTTCATTAAATAGTACCCGCAAAACACCAGTCTCAACGTCAACAGCGACTCCGGGATGCTTGCATGGAATGGCCTTCACGTTTGTAAGGGAATGTTGATCAGATACATTTTCCCAAGTATACATCTAAAGCATATTCTGCTTATCACATTTATGACAGCAGAACTCTGCCTGATGCCATCATAACATGGAAATACACAATCTCTAAACAGACAATGCATGGTAATTTATGGTATTGTTCAAGAGTGCCAATGAACTAATAATAGGACCCTCTGTGTTAAAGACCCAAGGCCAATGGAGTCGGGTTGCAGCAACTGATGAAGGCATTTTAGTGTTAGGCTACCAAATAACTGCTCAGAGGAGGGATATGGACAGCTGGGAATGAGTTGGCTTAAAGTGTCATTGAGTAGCCAGGAATGGAATGTTCATCCCCTCAACAGAGCTCAGTGAAGGACCTTTGTTGGTGCAAAGGTTGAATGTTTAAATGTAGAATAACTTGAATAACATAGGGTCACAGGAGTTAACGAGTTCATAAAAAAAAGAGTAAACAGCTTCAGAGATCAAACTGTAGCTAGTAAACCTAACATCTGTTTTATGAACAAGATGCCCCCTATCATTCATATGTTCCTGAACATACATGACTTGCTGCACTGTGACTGAATACAAGTGCCCTAAAATGCTCATATTGGCAAGAGGATGGCCATGCCACAGCCACAAATACAGACAGAATAGCAAAGAATGGCCTAATCATTGTTGAAACAAACATTACTTACTACATAGCTAGCTGGATCTGGTTTCTTAGGTTTCAGGATGGATCATGTGGCAGCAAAGTTGAACCTATAGGTCAAAAATATAGGTATTGCTTTATGATAATAATTTAATATATGATCACAAGCAGGTTCTCTAGAGGCGGTCCCTGAACACAATTTCTTCCAGTAACTAGCTAGCTATCAAATATATAACCCAGACACTGCAGTCTCACTAGCTGACGAAACTCAACTCCACGATTTAAGATGGAGTTGAGTGGCGACTCGTGTGGACGGATAGTACCCCCGACATCACATAAAATGAAGTTTTTCTAAAACACTGCGGATTTCAGTATCAAAATAATTGCCCAAATTTACACATGACATGGTCCTTTTTTAGATTTTACTTCACCCAGTTGGACTAGCTAGCTAGTCTCAATAAATAGCTACTACAGCAGTTCTATTATGTTTTAAGCTTGTTCCGCCCAAAGAAAACTACAACGCAAACTTGCTCAAGTGGCTAACTAAGTTAGATTTTTTTTTAATCTGACTCAGAGATCTCAGTTTGTATTTTTCCTGGTTTTAGATTATTATTATTTTTCACTCTCAATATGACAATTGTTCATAGAGAAACAATGACATTGTATGTTCTGAGTCCATGTTAATGCTTAAATCACATCAGAAGACCATTTTTTAAAGTTCTGGACATAAACGTACACATTTACATTTTTTTGTCTAATTCCCCCTTAATAGTGCGTCTGTTGTCTATCAACAATGACAAGACACCTGGGTCTGACAACTTGGATGGAAAATGACTGAGGATGATAGCAGACGATATTGCTACTCATATTTGCCATCTCTTCAATCTAAGTTTCTGGAAAAGTGTGTGCCCTCAAGCCTGGAAGGAAGCAAAAGTAATTTGGCTACCCAAGAATAGTAAAGCACCCTTTATTGGCTCAAATAGCCAACCAATCAGCCTGTTACCAACCCTTAGTAAACTTTTGGAAAAAATGGTGTTTGACCAGATACATTGCTATTTTACAGTAAATACATTTACAACAGACTTTCAGCACGCTTATAGGGAAGGGTAGCACTTACACAAATGACTGATGATTGGCTGAGATAAATTGATAATAAAACGTGGGAGCTGTTTTGTAGACTTCAGTGCGGCTTTTGACATTATTGATCATAGTCAGCAGGCTTTTGTTGACAATTACATGAAGTTGATGCAAAGAGTCTATATTTGCAGTGTTGACCCTTCTTTTTTAAGACCTCTGCAATCCGCATTGGTATGCTGTCAATTAACTTCTGGGCCACATCCTGACTGATGGCAGCCCATTCTTGCATGATCAAGGTGCTCCATCATGCTGGAAAAGGCATTGTTTGTCACCAAACTGTTCCTGGATGGTTGGGAGAAGTTGCTCTCGGAGGATGTGTTGGTACCATTCTTCATTAATGGCTGTGTTCTTAGGCAAAACTGTGAGTGAGCCCACTCCCTTGGCTGAGAAGCAACCCCACACATGAATGGTCTCAGGATGCTTTACTGTTGGCATGACACCGGACTGATGGTAGCGCTCACCTTTTCTTCTCCGTACAAGCTTTTTCCGGATGCCCCAAACAATCGGAAAGGGGATTCATCAGAGAAAAGGACCTTAACCCCAGTGCTCAGCAGTCCAATCCCTGTACCTTTTGCAGAATATCAGTCTGTCCCTGATGTTTTTCCTGGAGAGAAGTCTTTGCTGCCCTTCTTGACACCAGGCCATCCTCCAAAAGTCTTCACCTCACTGTGCGTGCAGATGCACTCACACCTGCCTACAGATCCACTCACACCTGCCTGCTGCCATTCCTGAGCAAGCTCTGTACTGGTGGTGCCCCGATCCCGCAGCTGAATCAACTTTAGGAGACGGTCCTGGCGGTTGCTGGACTTTCTTGGGTGCCCTGAAGCGTTCTTCACAACAATTGAACCGCTCTCCTTGAAGTTCTTGATGATCTACAGCACACTATCCAGGTGTACGTGTGTGTACAGTCGTGGCCAAAAGTTTTGAGAATGACACAAATATGAATTACCACAAAGTTTGCTGCTTCAATGTCTTCAGATATTTTTGTCAGATGTTACTATGGAATACTGAAGAATAATTACAAGCATTTGTAAGTGGTGTGCTTTTCTGCAGGAAGGTCTGGTGCACTTCACAAAATAGAAGGCATCATGAGGTAGGAAAATGATGTGGATATATTGAAGCAACATCTCAAGACATCAGTCAGGAAGTTAAAGCTTGGTCGCAAATGGGTCTTCCAAATTGACAAGCATACAAGCATACTTCCAAAATTTAGGAAAAATGGCTAAGGACAACAAAGTCAAGGTATTGGAGTGGCCATCACAAAGCCCTAACCTCAATCCCATGGACAAATTGTGGGAAGAACTGAAAAAGAGTGTGCGAGCAAGGAGGCCTACAAACCTAACTCAGTTACACCAGCTCTGTCAGGAGGAATAGGCCAAAATTCACCCAATTTATTGTGGGAAGCTTGTGGAAGGCTACCCGAAACGTTTGACCCAAGTTAAACAATTTAAAGGGAAAGCTACCAAATACTAATTGAGTGTATGCAAACATCTGACCCACTGGGAATGTGATGAAAGAAAGAAATCATTCTCTCTACTATTATTCTGACATTTCACATTCTTAAAATAAAGTGGTGATCCTATCTGACCTAAAACAGGGAATTATAACTAGGATTAAGTGTTGGGATTTGTGAAAAACTGAGTTTAAATGTACTTGGCGAAGGTGCATGTAAACTTCCGACTTCAACTGTGAGTATTTTCACAAAGTAAACAACTGTAGTATATGCCCTTTCAAAGGTTTTAATGAGCAATTATTCAAAGCTGGATTACATACCTGCTGGTGCCTGCCTACACTGCTGAACCATAGAGACAGTGGAGGCATTCAGAGATACTGGCCAATGGGTGACAAACTATTGGTGGGAAGCATCTTGAGCATTTTCAAATTGATCCTGTGTGAGACAAACAGAGCCACCAGATCAAAAGCATCAACGTAATGTGAAATGAAACAACATTTATACGTTCCACTCTTCAATTCTTCTGCAAGCTATGTTTTCTCTCTGTCAGCTTCAGAGGATCATCAGTGGTGAGAGAGCTCATCTGTAGCCTACTGGAGTCTGATAGGAAGACGACCACCGAAGAGACCATCTGTAGCCTACTGGAGTCTGATAGGAAGACGACCACCGAAGAGCCCATCTGTTGCCTACTGGAGTCTGATAGGAAGACGACCACTGAAGAGACCTTCCAGCAGAGCCACCAATGACTGATCCAATGTTAGTCAGGAGGAGAAAGAGGAAGGTGGGCAGTCCTTCTCTAAAAAGTGACCGTTATGCCACGTTGCCACCACATAAGAACAAACACCCCTAACAATAGTCCTCTCTGAAACCCAAGCCGTGTCAGTTTGCACACTCAAGTAGGACAGGTACCACACATCCCTGATGGCTTGGTTGGGGGACTTTCAAGGACATGACAGTAAAGAGTGGGACACGGAGGGACGGACAGCAGGTGTTTATTTAGTCTAGAGACGGGAGATGTGTGAACTCTAATAATATAGTTTGAAAAGACAGAGGGTGGTTAAGTTACAGTCAACGTTGTAGGGAGACATGATTTCTCATTGGGTCACCTGTTACTATTGGTTGACACTTGACAATGAACCTTATTGTGCATCTAAAGCTGTCCTTCTCAATCAGTGAAAGGCAGACAGGAGGAATTTCACAGGTTTATCTTTATCCTCAGGACTATAACTATTCCATGTCAACAAGACCTGGCAATACAGGGTATTAGGCTATACAGCTCTCTAGTGGCTGGCACAATAGGTTATAATGGAGAGGCTGACTTTGAGTCTCCTTCGTCTGGCTGTCTGCCAAGATGCATTGTCCCTCTACATAAGTGTCGTTAACTTCTCTCTCTATACAGTATTAAACGCAAAGTTGGCTAGCCACTACCATTCAATTGTGCACCGTGCTGATACTTCATGTGCACTATACTCTGTGTTCTTGTCTTAAAAAAAAGTCCCCCCCTCCCCAACGCAAAAACTATTTTCACGAACCTCCCATTGTACTGTGAAAAAAATTGCATATCCTCCCCCCTCATACAATTAATTCAAAATAATGTTAACGACCACAAATATCAATAAATCTAGCGACCCTGTGTTTATAAACGTGGATATCGACTTTGACACGTCAGCATGCTTTTGTGGCACAGTCAATGCCACACAGGGCTATGGGCCAGAAGGTTGAGGTTTCGCCGACCACCACGGACGGACAAGCTCACATTCCCTGCCTGTTTCACTAGGCCTACACTACGATCAGAACCGGCTGCAGACAATGATCAGCTACTGTAGGTTGAAATTAGATTTTGGATTTTTATAATCATATAAAATATATGCAATGGATTTTCCACCAACAGATTTCTATGCCAATGCACCACACAACCAATAAACAAAACATACCGACTTTGGGCACATTAATATCATGGTTTGCATTTTCAACACCACAATAAATAGACTCTGTCAATCTCTACAAACAGAAACTACATCCCTCTTTACCTTGTAGGCCTACGCAGTATCGAAGGCTTGGCTTGACGATCTCCGAATGTCATTAAATGGTCATTTTGGTGTTTTGTAACAGATGTCTCTTTCCATTCATCAAATGCCCCCTACACAGTTTGGATTGATTGATTTGTCAAATGGCAGCCAAGCACCGATCATCATGTAGAAGTAGGAATACCATGACTTCTGCAGAGGCCGTATCACCGTAAATGCTGCACGGCCAATGCAGACATCGGATTGACCATGCTGCGCCTTTTAGGTTCTAGGTGCGGGAGGAATAGCCGGTTGGATTGGAGAGGAGGTGACGCGCGTGGCCATATTATTGTAGGACGACTTGGGAGGACGGTGATCCCCAACAGACAGCTCATCCCAGAAAAATATTCAATAAAATATAAGTAAAAATACAGTCAGACTGGCCTGATACCCTGCCTTTCTAGATCTTATAAACTGTAGAGAGTAGACCCAACTGATACAAATGGAATTAAATATCAAAATCACAGGGCTTTTGTACTCACTTGAAAACAACAATGCAATTGCACCTCAATTTCGAGTCTCATAGCAAAGGGTCTGAATACTTACGTAAATAAGGTATTTCTAAAAAAAACTGTTTTCTCTTTGTCATTAGGGGGTATTGTGTGTTGATTAATCATTTTTAGAATAAGGCTATAACGTAACAAAATGTGGAAAAAGGGAAGCGGTCTGAATACTTTCCGAATGCACAGGTATGCATAGGTAAACCTGCAAAAGAGCGAATGCAAACCAGGAAAAAAAGCACAACACTCCCATGTGACAAATTAAAAAACACACAACCCTCCTGAAAGAAAAAAGTTCAGTTAGACAACCCTCCCCTATTTTGGTCCCCTCCAGTAAATGTCGAACTGTCCCTAAGATAGTTATTTATGGAAAAAATGACAAAGTATGCACAAAAGAGAATTAATTAGAAGAATAGGAAACATAAAGTCATAAATGTTTTGCTTGTCTTTTATTTCATGATTAATATTCACATCACTAGTTAACAATGAATCACAATGAACAGCTCTTTCATACCAAATGACATTACTCAAATCGAAAGGGAAACAATTAACTCCTCCTATCTATGACAGATGTTTACAATCCATTGCCTTCTGCATGCTCTTATGGTGTGCACTATGGAGAATAATACACACTGTAGGTGTGCTCTAAGAAGAAGCACAGCTATGGGCTCCTTGATGCTTTACAGAAGCACACTACATAACACATGCCAAAAGACAGTTACTGTTAGTCTCACAAGGGGTGGGGGGTGTGTCTGGACGACATTCAAGGGCTGTGTGTGTCAGGTGTCGCATGTGGGAGCTTGACCTTCAACCTATCCTCACAATGTCTGGTTCATGATTACAGTTGAGCACTCGATAAGCTCGCCAGCGACACAAAACACTTGGAAGAATATGCATTAAATCGGATGATTCTTTGTTTGTGGTAGATTCTCTACATATAGTAAGTCTACGTGTAAGAGGCAGATAAAAGTGTTCATTTATTCAAGCAAATATCACTTTATCCACTATAGAGTTGGAGTGGGTAAAAGCACACCTAGACCATCCATTGAGAAGTTAACCATCGCTGAATGCTTAAGCTATTCACAGTCTGCTGCAGTCCCCATACTGGACTCGACACACACTTCCTACTGTCAGTCAAATTTATATTGAGTATAAGTGTCTTATTGTGATTTTTTTTTTTTTACAACAAAACAAAAGGTTCATACATATTATATTCATATCTTGCATCTTTAATATATTAAATTGTAAAAACATTCTTGTACTTCAGCCCTTTCTGAAAAAAGGCAGACTCCAGAAAGAAAACACTCTCCGGAAATGGGTTCATGAACGTGAAAGACATTTCTCAACATCCATAAAGACCCTAACATCAATACCTTGTTCTCCTGTGGTGATGAAAACATGTGGATGTCTATATACAAACGAATGTGTGAAGACTGATGGAAGGGTGGTGGTGCAAGTTAGCATTTAAGCGTTGGAAAGGTGAGTGTTCATAAATGTGATGCCTAACAGGCACAAGGAGAACAGACTGAGCGTGAGTGACCACTGTACCCAAAGCATGACACCAAAGTCCACTAACGTGACCAGTGAGCAAGGTTACCACCAAGGAGACTAAAAGACAAATCTGTTCATCCAATCATGGCAACAGTTCACTCAAACATACTGTAGAGCTCAAACATGAAATGTACATGCCACTGTGCATTCAAAGTGCTTTCATCTGCTTTCATCAGTGTAAGGCTTAGTCTTCAGGAATAATTAATTTCATTACACATTTTTTGAACTAACCATGGGAATGTTGGGGGAAAGAATACCTTAAAAATATCATAAGGTGCTTTTGCTTTTCTTTCTCGATAATTTGATCACTTGCTCTTTGATTCTCTCGGCCATTGACGATCACTATTATTTCCTCCACCGCAGTGCACACACTCAAATAGATTCCGATTACACCCTACCGACAGTACAACAAATAAATCAAAGTAAAAGTGTTTTAGGGTGGGGGACACAAATGTACTTTTTTTGGGAACTGTACACCTGTTACAGTTCAGCCTTGAGAATCTACAAGGCACAATTACACATTGAAATCTGTGGCCATTATCCCTCTTGTTGGAGTAGTGTGATGGATATCTCCAAAAGGAACGGCAATTCTCATGCTCTAAGAGCCAAACTAGCAGTATTTTAAAGGCCACCCGGGTGTCCTTGATCTTGATCCGGCAACGTACCACAAATCCGACAGACTCCACAGACGTCTAAATGTTGATCACAAAATGAGACCATCCCAAAGATCGTTCAACTACTATACACACACACACACACACCAGATCCTAATTCATAGTCATGTATTGCTATACAATTCCATCCGCCAACCTCTTCACAAAACCGATAGCAAGTTAAACAGAGTAATTAGCTTATATATATATTGCTATATATATTTGCTTGGTTAAGCAATTGTGCCCTATTGTTACACAATAATGTCACTATTCACAGTGGAACCAGTAGCATAAGCAGCCATTCAAATCAATTCATATTTAACAGTAGATTAGTTGAGAATAATTCAAATGTACAATTGTTACATTGGAGATCAATGATCATCTTTGTCCTTCAAAAACTCCTCTTGATATTGACTTAAAATTGTATTTGGATTTTTACGCTAATATTGTTAACTCTATCTAAATCTTGCTTTCCTTCAACATGGCTCTCTATTCGTCTTCCCTGTCCCAACGATTGGGCCAACACTACAGAGACTTGATCGTCATTGGAGTATCTCCACTCTCCTGGTGCAATCATAGGCCTTTCCTCACTTTGTTTGCTGCCTCCTGCTTACTATTCTGTCCTGCCTCAGGCATCCAGTCTCTGTGCACAGACCCTCAGAGGGTTTTTCTTGCTCGCTCTCTTGACTGTAACGTACTGTAGTTTACATGTGCGAGTACGGGTGTGTAAGAGCTAGTTGTATCCTCAGGCAAAGACCACTCACTGTATTGCTTTCAGAGAGATGTAACAGTAAAAGGAAAAAGGGTATATCGATGATTAAACAACAGAACAACACATCAGCTCATTGTCACAATAATTTACGAAAACACAATACAGAGGTTTTTTTAAAAGAGAGATGTTAAATATCCTACTGTTTGTAACAGCCTACTAGTTTCTTATTGTTGAGAGGGTTGTGTGTGTGGAGGGGGGGGGGGGGGGGGGGGTCACATGTTTACAGAAGGTTATCTAGACATACTGAATTGGTTAAGTGAGGGGGTGGCATATTAGCCGCTGTTCATTGGGATGACATGACAGTCCCACATGCTCACAATAAGGGGTGCTTCACTAATCATCAAATTGTACTGCATAAGTGAAATCTGGGGTCCTTACAGTACAGGGGAGGCTATGCTCATCCAGAGGGTTAGATATGGTAAGGAAGGTTTTACATCTAGGGTTAGGCCTGTCACATACATAGCAGTGGCTCATTGTGATAGTCTATGACAAAAAAGTCATACTAATATACAGTGCGACACTGTAGGTGTTTGTGATTTTGATCAAGACTGCACTACTGTACGTATAAGAACAGTGCTTATAGGCTGGAACAAAAGAAGCAGGCGCTGACATAACTACAACAGAACACTGAGGGTCTAGATTCTAGAAGGTTCACTCTGAGGTCAAACTACTCCCCTTATATTACAGCAAGACAAAACTCCACTGTACAGAAATACCTTGCTCTATCTGTCTGAACTCTGGTCTCTATACTTTAAAACGGGCTCTTCTGAGACCACTAAGACAGATATTCAACGAGGGTAGAGAGTAGTGATGCGATACTGTATTGTGAGGTAAAAGGAGTAAGTTGGAATGTGCTAAAGAAGTCCTTGTCCTGCTAGCATTCAGTATTTTTCCCCCTGCCCCAAGGCTGGGTGACGAGGGGTTGGGTCGGAGCTGGAGGGTGTGGAGGAGGAAGCTGGCGGACCCCAGAGAAACACAGAGAGAGGTGCTGCGATGGGGGTGAGGGGGGGCCAATCGGGGTGGGCCAAGAGATAAGGTCGGCGCCGTTTGGTGGTGCGAGCCCGTGCGTTCTCGCGAAAGCTCAGCTTATAAGACTCAATCTGCAGGCAGATACAGACACAATGGAGAAAGATGGAGGGATAGGGGAGAAAATTAAGACGAGAAAGTGTAGAGGGGAGAGTAAACTGGTTAGACTTATGGCATAAAATAACGTACAAATGTTTTTGTGCAGAATTTCTCATTTGTAGCAAGAAAGCTAAAAAGGAGCCTACTTATCTCTCATCTGAGCACTCGGCAACGGAGGCCATCTCAATATTAAAGCTCTGAGAGTGCATGACAGTGAAAGTGCTTTTTGGAGCAAGGGGCACCTACTTGTCTCAGGGATGCGTTTGTTCATGCCCATCGGGTCACCCCCAAAGGGATTAGGAGGAGGCGTCGCCTTATTCCCGTTCTCCTTAGCCATGCTTCCTGCGCCTGTAGCTGGAGCTCCACCAGGGGGAGATGTTTTCCCTGCAGCTTTCTCCAGCATTCCCACAGCCTGGAAACACACCAGCATCAGAGTCAGACACACGCTGATGTTAATTAACAATCATTTGTTCATTGAAAAAGTGTTTATGCATTTTTATAAGTTCAATTATCTTTTCTTTATCTGTTGTGATTCTATGAAGCAGTAGTGAGGCCGGGTAATCATTAATGCCATCTAGTGGACAAACTCCCTTAATGCATGATGACATTGCTTGTTTTAACAGGATGAAATTGCTCTCTGTATGTGGGCAACCAGCATGTTCAAATGAAACTTTTCCAACACCACAACCACAAAGATGCTGTGTTTTTGTGTTTTGCAACATACAATTGCTTTATAACTTCAAGCTTTCTGAAATGTATTTAAATAAATACTTTCATGACCAAATCCTGGTTAGATAGAAATGTTAATTACTATGTGACGACAACAGAATGGTGACCTTACCTTGATTGGTCCATCCCCTGCCTCAAGGCCAATATTGTCCATTGACCCCACCTTGGGCTTCCCATTACCATTGCCATTGGCCTTAGCCTCATTCTTCACATCTCCACCCCCTGTAGTGGACACACCTTAGTTACAAGTAGGGTAAGAAGATAATTCATTTGGCATAGGATGCTTCCCAATGGAACCTTATTCCCTAGTGCACTACTTTTGACCAGGGACCATGAGGCTCTGGTCAAAACTAGTGCACTATGTAGGGAATAGGGTGTCATTTGGGATGTAGATATATTTTCCTAAATCATTAGGAGTCTTACCTGGCTTGTGCTTGATGTTGTCCTTAGAGCCACACTTGGAGGTCACTTTGCTCAAGTCCACCTTCTTATGCTGAATCTGGACCTGAATGCACGCAAACAAACAACACAAATGTTGAAGTATGAATGGCAAACATGAAACAACACCCACTCTGAAATTCACACACAATGCCTTGAATCACTCTCGCCCACCAGTGTAACACTGATTATGAAATTTGGACAGATAAAACGCTGAGGTACTGTAAATTGGAGAAGTAGGCAATTTGAAGTATCCATTTAAAAATATTGTTTGTCACCTAATGAGGAAAATGCTTGTTGCAAAGTAAAAGAGTGAGAGGCAGATAGAAAGCTATTATCTCGTAGGCTAGTTAGTTGGGTGAGAAAGGTCACACAAACAGCACAGCACTCGGACCTAACATTATTCACTGAGTATAAAAAACATTAAGAACTTTCTTTGACATAGAAGGTGGTATACCAGGTGAATCCAGGTGAAATCTATCATCCCTTATTGATGTCACTTGTTAAATCCAATTCAATCAGTGTAGATGAAGGGGAGGAGACAGGTAAAACAAATAATAATAATAATTCAGCCTTGAGGCGACTGAGACATGGATTGTGTATGTGTGCAATTCAGGTGAATGGGGAAGTCAAAAGATTTAAGTGCCTTTGAACAGGGTATGGTAGTAGGTGCCAAGCACACCAGTTTGTGTCAAGAACGGCAACACTGCTGGGTTTTTCACGCTCAACAGTTTCCCGTGTTTATCAAGAGTGGTCCACCAGCCAAAGGACATCCAGCCAACTTGACACAACGACAACGGTGGGAAGCATTGGAGTCAACATGGGCCAGCATCCCTGTGGAACGCTTTCGAGTCCATGTCCAACTCAATATTAGGAAGGTGTTCTTAGTGTTTGGTATACTCAGTGTATCTAGGCTGGTCAATAGGGCTGACCATAGAATTAGAATGACTAGAACGTTAGGACATTACTCTGTCCAATCGAGCATGTCAGTGGGATATGGGGATGGAGGCAGCAGCCACATGGGACCACCATGTGTTGTACTTACATTCCCTCCACCAGGGACATGCTTGATATTATCCTTGGAGCCACAGCGAGAGGTGATATGGCTGAAGTCCAGTTTTTTGTGGACTATCATAACCTACAAAACAGCACAGTAGCAGAGGGGAATGGGTCACTATGATGAGTGTAGAATTAGTGGAAGATGGTGGAGGAGCAACCAGGATATAAAAGTGAAAGCAATTTGAAGAGCATACAGTATGGTGTTAACTCTTACTTGCTCCTTGTAAGTAAAGTCAAGTCACACAACAGTCAGAAATGCTGGCTGGTCAGACATCAGTATTTACATGCAAATGAGCTCAAATCCAATTCTAGATGTGACTGAGAACTATTGCAGTGTTACTCTCTCTCTCTCTCTCTCGCTCTCTCTCTCTCTCTCTCTCACACACACACACACACCCAAACAGATATACTAGCCAGCCAGCTTTTCTCTGATATCAATTATTGATTTCAAAACATTGTCACACAGCAAGGGAACTTCTGTTCAGAAACCTTGAATGAAAAGCACTAGTCTGCTTTCTGCATTTCTTTTTTGCTTTGTATTCTGAGACGCCTGGTGTTTGGATGAGTTTGCGGCTCTGTGACGCAGGTAGCAGCACAGGCAGGCTGAGTCACCCTCTAAAACACACTGCAACAGCCAAGGTCTGTTAGTTCTCACTGCCTGTTCACCCTGCCTCCAGTTCATATATCACTGAACTCAACTCACAGGTGTTGGACAACCAACGGCTACATTACTCTGCTATATCACTTGGCTGATGAGTGCTGGAGCTTGTTTCTGTATTGCTTATCTTGGACATTTGCATTGAAAGTATAGTAAGCATAACTTTTTCACCGCGACCGGCGATCAGTTTACCCACCAATTTTTTTTACCCCTACATCACTGATTCAAATCCTTAATTGAATCATACAAGGCTAATAGGACTGTATACAGTTTAAGGCTAAACTACGAAGTAAACCCAAATGAACATTAACAGTGGTATTGGTTGCACTACGAACTCAAAAGCCATCCAGGGCCTCTCAAAATACTCAAGCTCAGGGCTCTTCTAAATGTACCAGGTGAACGGGAGGACCAGCGAAGGACAACGGTCCCTGTGGTGTTCTGGGTAGTGCCGTGGTTGTAGAGGTCAGGGGAATGATGGCAAGGTCTTGTCTGTCTGTTTTTCTGTCTGTCTGTCAGTTAAGCTGTGCATTTCAGGGGATACAGAGACTTGTCATACACTGTCCACAACCATTCCACATTTTATACCGGAAAGCAACAGGTTTCCATGAATGAGAAGAAAAGGTGAGAATGTGCATGAGTGAGTGTGTTAGAGTGTGACGTGTCTCTATTTATGTGTTTGTGTGTGTACAAGTAGGTTCAAATAGTCAGTGGACAAAAATATCCACTTATGCCAATTCCTTCAGTGTGATATCAGAGGAGAGAGAGAGTGGTTAGGCACACGGGTGAGAATGAAAGAGGGGTGTGTGATGATAGGGACTCACTTTGCCCGGGCCGTCTTTGGATTGGGAAGCCCCCGCCGAGGAGACCTGAGGGGAGACAACCACCCCTGGGTCAATACCAGGAGACAAGGCTGCCCTGGGCCCTGGGTCAGTGCCACAGGAGAGTGTGGTGGTGGGTGTATGGATGGAGGGAAGTGTTCTGCTTTTCAGCTACACCACCTGTTTGTGTCACTGACGAGTTTCGAACCCAGGTCTCCTGCATGGTAGAAGAGTGCTTTGGCTCGCTAAACCAAAGCCTAGGCATTGGCTCAGGGAGCCAATTCAACTCTTCAGTTCTCAGGCAAAATTAGTGGAAGTGTGTGCAGGGTTGGTACTGAAACTAGTTTTTTTTAGATAGTTTTTCTAGGGAGTCTCCCTTATGCTTTACATCACTGTGACAGGCAACCTTTTTGTTGGATGGACACTGTCACAACCAATGCCGTAGGTAAAGACTGGACATGACGGCTATTTTCCAAGATGATCATCTGTATGAAAGGATTCCTCTTTTCAGAGTGATCTTTATGAATACAGGTGACAGCACCTTGTATCAGTCTGTCAAATGAGTGACGGCGGCTGTCAGTTGTAACGTAGAGAGACGAGAGAGAGAAAACAAAAAACGTTACAGAGAGGAAAAGGGGAGAGAACAGAAACGGAACTACAGAATGAAAAATAACAGTAGAATTAGACAGATAGTTTGCTTGACATATTTGCTCTAGGGTTAGCGTGCATTGTGCCACTATTCAGTTGAGGAGGCCAATAAAGGTGGCAATGACTAATGAGGTGGTATATGGTCTTGTTATATGGTAGCGGTGAGGAGGTTTTAATAATATGGAATTTGTATGATAATTTGCTTGTGAGAAAAACCCTGCTATGAATGGCATTAGTTGGCAGCATTGAAAGCACTTTAAATATGCTAATACAAAAATGTCTATGTGTCATGTCGATCTTCTTAAATAGACCCATCACCACAAGCTTCCATGTACAGTACATCTCTATCCCTGGTTACCGCACCTTGCCGCCGGTAGGCTGGTACTTCATGTTGTCTGTGGAGCCGATCTTGGAGCGCACATTCTTTAGGTCCGGCAGGGGTGCGTTGATAGGTCTGGGAGTCCTAGGTGCTCTGGGTACAGGTGGCTTCCTCTCCATAGCGGTCTGCTTGGGCACTGGGGGTTTGGTGATGCGTCGGCGAGGCTGCTCCCCGTTGGTGGCAGGAGTGCTCGGAGCCGTGGCGGAGGTGCGAGGCACCCTGGGCTTGGCTGGGGCAGAGAGAGCGAAAGGACATGAGGAACCATAGAACAGTACCCTCTAACGGCTGGAGCTGAGCTGATCGCACACAGCACTGACAATGACTTACTAGGAAACAATGGGCTGGACGCTAACAAGTCCACTGGGAAGTATGAGGAACCACACTACTACTACCTACATACAGTAGATACTGTGGTCTCTGGTAGTTAGTTTTACAAGGCTGGGTCACCAGCCCCTGATTTGATGACTAATGAACATCTCAGAGGAGGAAACGACAGGATTGAGGGTTCAGTCAGTTTTTTCATTAACTGGAGCTACTGTGGAGACACAGGCAGCTCAATTCTGATCTTTTTTTCACTAATTGGTCTTTTGGCTAATCAGGTCAGCTCTGAAAAAGTTCTGATGTGAAAAGATCTGATGTGATTGGTCAATTCAATTACTGAAAAAAATTAAGATCAGTAAACGCAGCCTACATTTCTGTTTCCCTCTGCATCCCTGTCTGTCTCTTAGCCACACATATCCACTGTGTTTGTCTCTCTGTGTAATCATAATGACACTGTCAGGAGAGATTAAAACAGGATGTCTGTCCTAACAATTTCAAAGAACACATTAAACTCCAGGGTGTTTTAGTTGTATACTGAGATACTTAGATTGTGTAGGTTGGTTGTTGTTACTTGGTGTTGTCTTCAGCGTACTAGGCTTCTTCACGTCACCTGGCTTGGTATCATCAGTCTTGGGAACTGTAGGGTAGAGGACATAACCAAGCTCACCTTACAGGATTTAGACTTGTGAACAATGTATGATCTGGGGATGACCAATGAATTCTGACTTTGGGTTTTTGAATATCACCATCATCAAGAATAAAGTACCTTAAAGGATGTAAGTTTGCACGGTACAGTTAGAGTTAGCGCTCACCAGTGTTGCGGCGCAGAGAGGGGGCACTAGCAGAGGGGCGTGGCCCAGCAGGTTTAGTAGTGGCGGTTGTCGAGGAACCGTTCTTATTTGCCGTGCCATTGGCCTTTGGCACAGGAGGACCGTTTTCCGGAGTCTGAGTAAGCAAACGGGAAATCAGAGAATGGTTGTTGTGGAAGAGAGTGCGGGACAAAAAGGAAAGTGATTAGGAAATGAGGGAAGCAAAGATTGGAAACAGAAATTAGATATTGGAAATGTACAGTATGCTGGGGTTTTCAGGGAGGTGATAGACAAGATTCAGTTTGTAGGACTACCCTAAATGGTGAAGAGACTGGACAGAGGTCATAATGCAGGGAGTTGGTGGTCCACAAACTATGAGTGAGAGTCAGTAGGTGGGCACTGGACAGTTATACGGCAGAACCAAACAAACGGGAGGGGGACAAGGTGCCAACCACAGAAGAGGAGGCCAGTGAGAAGACACCAGAGGAAAGTGGGAGGGAACTCACCATGGACTTGGTGGCTTTAGGGGTTTGACTGGCAGTGGGCGTTGGCTGCTTGGTGCAAGCAGTGGGAGTGGTTGCCTTGGTAACGGGGCTTTTTTTATTGGCAGAGCTTGAGGTGGGGGAGGAACGTTTTGGGGGGCCAGCTGCGTCCCCAGTGGACAAAGAGGTGGGCCGTGTTTTGGCAGAGTTTGGTTTGGTTGACCCAACAGCAGGCTGTACAACAACGTCACACGATAAAGGAGAAAAGAAGCAAACCAAAAAGCATACAACAGAGGACAGGCAGGATAGTAAAGCAGCAGAAGCAGGATTCACTAACACCAAATCATAATCAAACCAAGAGCATCAGCAGAGCAAATTGGCAGTGACGAATTGCACATAAGCATGTGCATACAAACACACACAGACACACACACACGCACACACACACACACACTAGAGATGGCAGTGACAGTTGCAGAAGCAGCTTGCTGAGATTAAATGAATGGCAACATTGTCCCAGCCTTTCCTTGACCTACCTTGGCCTTACTGTCTGGGCTGGTGAGGTCCTGCTTGCTTCCGTTGGTTGTTTGGGACTTTGCAGTACCTTTCCCAGCCTTTTCATTATTTTCAGCTTTGACCATCTTGTCAGTTTTCTCCCCATTTTCTTTCTTCTCCATCTTCTCATCTTTGTTTGTCTTCTCTGGCTTGTCCACTTTTTCATTTGTATAATTCTTCTCCGTCTTATGGAACTTCTCTTCATCTTTGAGGATCTTCTCAGATTTTGAGGTCTTGTCGGCATTGTCGACTTTCTTAGATTCATCTTCTTTCTCTTTCTTCTCCATCTTGTCGGACTTCTCCGTCTTCTCAAATATGTTCAAGTTATCTGTCTTTGGGAAGAAATCTGCCTTCTCTTGTTTGTCCTTATTCTCTGCTTTCACTGTAGAGAGACAAAAACAGATACATATTTAGCAAACCTGCAATACTGTATAAAAACACCAAAATTACTCTAAGGATCAAATACAGGTAGAGAAACATTTCAAAGTGCCAGACTCACTTTCAGCCATGAGAGCGATCATATCTTATTGTGTGTTATTAACCTAAGCACAGATTCAGACTGGCATTAGCTTGAGAATCGAGCTACAACAATGCATCCTAAAAATGCCACCTAAGAATACCACCAGCGTATAAGGACAACAGGACTTTGTACATGTTGCGGCTGTTCAAATAGGCAACTAAATGTCAAACCTCTAAAATACTCTGATTGATCGTCACAAAATACAAGCGTTCCGAATACTGCCATATTTTACTCATATGATGATAATCTATCAGTGATAATATTTTGTACTACACCCCAGAGCAACTCATTGGTGTGGAAATAAGAGTGAGGTCACTACAGTGACCAGTCATGGCATGGTGGTGTGTAGTCTAGGCAGGGCCACAGAAAGTCAGGGCTGAGCCCAGGGTCGAGCAGGGTGGACAGAACAGCACATTGTTGGCATCGGCTCCTTATGTAACCCATCCTCAGTGACCTCAACAGAGAGAGAGGGTATGTCTGTAATGGCACCCTATTCCTTATGTAATTCACTACTTTTGACTAAGGCCCATAGTTTTCCTCTCTCAGGCTGTATCCCAGGGTACCATTTGCGATACAACCCGAGAGAGAAAAAGCAACTTGTCAAATGGATTAGGAAATGTGGGACAGATTAAGTTGGGTCAAAACATGACCCATTGACGTAATGACTGAATCCGCTTTTCAAAGAAAATTCTGACCAATTAGTTGACTAGAGCATCAAAATTTAAAAAGACAGCGAGGGAAAATGGATTGTAAGTTTACGGCAGATCAATGTGTCAGACAAGATCATGGATTTGCCACAATGGTACAAAACCATGAACCAATCGAAAAATCAATCAAATGATTGAGTACAGTATACAGGACTGACCTTGTTGTGCCCATGGTTGGCTTTAGGAGCCCTGGTTCCAGTAAATGTCATACACTATAGACCAAGGGTAGGCAACTAGATTCAGCCGAGGGTCAATTTTCATCAGAGCAGAGGGTCTAGGGGCCAGAACATAACTATAATAATTTGTACACAACAAAATGACTACAACTAAGCCCCAAAAAGATTGTATTGAAAAAATAACTAATTTCATACCTTGGTTACATATGTCTGTTTTTTTATTTGTGGGAATTATTTATATATTTATTATTTATATATTATAATTATTATTATTTGTTTGAAACAGATTTCCTGAATTAAACTCATTTTTTAAATCATCCGTTCACCTACTCTGTATATAAATATACATACAGTACTAGTCTAAAGTTTGGACACACCTACTCATTTAAGGGTTTTTCTTTATTTTTTACTATTTTCTACAAAATATTAAATAACACATATGGAATCATGTAGTAACCAAAAAAGTGTTTAACAAATCAAAATATATTTTATATTTTTAGATTCTTCAACTTAGCTACCCTTTGCCTTGATGACAGCTTTGCACACTCTTTGCATTCTTTCAGCCAGCTTCACCTGGCATGCTTTTCCAACAGTCTTGAAGGAGTTCCCACATATGCTGAGCCCTTGTTGGCTGGTTTTCCTTTACTCTGTGGTCAAACTCATCCCAAACCATCTCAATTGTGTTGAGGTTGGGTGATTGTGGAGGCCAGGTCACCTGATGCAGCACTCCATCACTCTCCTTCTTGGTCAAATAGCTCTAACACAGCCTGGAGGTGTGTTGGGTCATTGTTCTGTTGAAAAACAAATGATAGTCCTACTAAGCGCAAACCAGATGTGATGGAGTATCACTGCAGAATGCTGTGGTAGCCATGCTGGTTTAGTGTGCCCTGAATTCTAAATAAATCACTGACAGTGTCACCAGCAAAGCACTCACACCTCCCCCTCCATGCTTCACGGTGGGAACAACGCATGTGGAAATCATCCGTTCACCTACTCTGCGTCTCACAAAGACACGGTGGACGGAACCAAAAATCTCAAATTTGGACTCATCAGACCAAAGGACAGATTTCCACCAGCCTAATGTCCACTGCTCGTGTTTCTTGGCCCAAGCAAGTATCTTCTTCTTACGGGTGTGCTTTAATAGTGGTTTCTTTGTAGCAATTCGACCATGAAGGCCTGATTCACAAAGTCTCGTCTAAACAGTTGATGTTAAGATGTGTCTGTTACTTGAACTCTGAAGCATTTATTTGGGCTGCAATTTCTGAGGCTGGTAACGCTAAGGAACTTATCCTCTGCAGCAGAGATAACTCTGGGTCTTCCTTTCCTGTGGCGGTCCTCATGAGAGCCAGTTTCATCATAGCGCTTGATGTTTTTTTTCAACTACACTTGAAGAAACTTTCAAAGTTCTTGACATTTTCCAGATTGACTGACCTTCATGTCATTTCTCTTTGCTTATTTGAGTTGTTCCTGCCATAATATGGACTTGATCTTTTACCAAATAGGGCTATTTTCTGTATACCACGCCTACCTTGTCACAACACAACTGATTGGCTCAAACGCATTAAGAAGGAAAGAAATTCCACAAATTTACTTTTAACAATGCACACCTGTTAATTGAAATGCATTCTAGTTGACTACCTCATGAAGCTGGTTGAGAGAATGCCAAGAGTGTGCAAAGCTGTCATCAAGGCAAAGGCCGGCTACTTTAAAGAACTTCAAATACAAAAATATATTTTAATTTGTTTAACAATTTTTTGGTTACTATATGTGTTATTTCATAGCTTTGATGTCTTCACTATTATTCTACAATGTAGAAAATAGTAAAAATAAAGACAAACCTTGGAATGAGTAGGTGTGACCAAAATGTTGACTGGTACTGTATATACACTACCGTTCAAAAGTTTGGGGACACAAAGAAATGTCCTTGTGTTTGAAAGAAAAGCACATTTTTTGTCCATTTAAATTAACATCAAATTGATCAGAAACACAGTGTAGACATTGTTAATGTTGTAAATGACTAATGTAGCTGGAAACGGCAGATTTGTTTATGGAATATAGGCTTACAGAGGCTCATTATTAGCAACCACCACTCCTGTGTTCCAATGGCACGTTGTGTTAGCTAATCCAAGTTAATCATTTTAAAAGGCTAATTGATCACCAGAAAACCCTTTTGCAATTATGTTAGCACAGCTGAAAACTGCCGTCCTGATTAAAGAAGCAATACAACTGACCTTCTTTAGACTAGTTGAGTATCTGGAGCATCAGCATTTGTGGGTTCGATTACAGGCTCAAAATGGCCATAAACAAATAACTTTCTTCTGAAACTCGTCAGTCTATTCTCGTCAGTCCATTCTTGAAGGCTGTTCCATGCAAGAAATTGGCAAGAAACTGAAGATCTCGCACAGCGCTGTGTACTACTCCCTTCACAGAACAGCGCAAACTGAATCTAACCAGAATAGAAAGAGGAGTGGGAGGCCCGGGTGCACAACTGAGCAAGAAGACAAGTACATTAGAGTGCTTAGTTTGAGAAACAGACGCCTCACAAATCCTCAACTGGCAGCTTCCTTAAAAAGTACCCGCAAAACACCAGTCTCAACATCAACAGTGAAGAGGCAACTCCGGGATGCTGGCCTTCAAGGCAGAGTTTCTCTGTCCAGTGTCTGTGTTCTTTTACCAATTTTAATATCTTATTTTTATTGGCCAGTCTGAGATATGGCTTTTTCTTTGCAACTCTGCCTAGAAGGGCTCTGTGCAGGGCTCTGTGCAGGCCAGTCAAGTTCTTCCACACCGATCTTGACAAACAATTTCTGAGACAAACAATGAGCCTTGCTTAGTGCATGGGGGCACTGACATGCTGAAACAGTAAAGGTCCTCTTCCCAAACTATTGTCAAAAAGTTGAAAGCACAGAATCGTCTAGAACATCATTGTATGCTGTAGCATTAAGATTTGCCTTCACTGGAACTAAGTGGCCTAGCCCAAACCATGAAAAACCAGCCAAGACCATTATTCCTCTTCCACCAAACTTTACAGTTGGCACTATGCATTGAGGCTGGTAGCGTTCTCCTGGCATCTGCAAAACCCAGATTCATCCGTCGGACTGCCAGATAATGAAGTGTGATTCTTCACTCCAGAGAACAAGCTTCCACTGCTCCAGAGTCCAATGGCGGTGAGCTTCGCACCACTCCAGCCAACGCTTGGCATTGATCTTAGTCTTGACAAACCATTCTTGTGCTGATGCTGCTTCCAGAGGCAGTTTGGAACTCTGTAGTGAGTGTTGCCGACGAGGACAGACTATTTTTATGCTGTACGACCTTCAGCACCCGGCAGTCCCGTTCTGTGAGCTTGTGTGGCCTACCACTTTGCGGCTGAGCCATTGTTGCTCCTAGATGTTTCCACTTCACAGTAACAGCACTTACAGTTGACCGGGGCCGCTCTAGCAGGGGTGAAATTTGACCAACTGACTTATTGGGAAGGTGGCATCCTATGATGGTGCCACGTTGAAAGTGACTGATCTCTTCAGTAAGGACATTCTACTGACAATGTTTGTCTATGGAGATTGCATGACTGTGTGCTCAATTTATACACCTGTCAGCAACGGTGTGGCCGGTCTAGCTGAATCCACAAATTTTAAGGGGTGTCCAGTGTATATATTTTTTACTACAAACTTCAGGGGACCAAGAGAAATCACCGCCTGGTGCTGACCTGTGCTATAGACTAATATAGAGCTGTTCTGTATGCCTGGCCAGTGGTGTAAACATAGACTATAGACTAATATAGAGCTGTTCTGTATGCCTGGCCAGTGGTATAAACATAGACTATAGACTAATATAGAGCTGTTCTGTATGCCTGGCCAGTGGTGTAAACATAGACTATAGACTAATATAGAGCTGTTCTGTATGCCTGGCCAGTGGTATAAACATAGACTATAGACTAATATAGAGCTGTTCTGTATGCCTGGCCAGTGGTATAAACATAGACTATAGACTAATATAGAGGTGTTCTGTATGCCTGGCCAGTGGTATAAACATAGACTATAGACACTATAGACTAATATAGAGCTGTTCTGTATGCCTGGCCAGTGGTATAAACATAGACTATAGACTAATATAGAGCTGTTCTGTATGCATGGCCAGTGGTATAAACATAGACTATAGACTAATATAGACTGATATAGAACTGTTCTGTATGCATGGCCAGTGGTATAAACATACACTATAGACAATATAGACTAATATAGAGCTGTTCTGTGTGCCTGGCCAGTGGTATAAACATACACTATAGACACTATAGACTAATATAGAGCCGTTCTGTATGCCTGGCCAGTGGTGTAAACACATTGTCACATAGAGCATGACTAACACACAGGGACATGATGGTGCTCATGATATTTTACTGCAGGCGACCAGCATCACACACCAGACTCACGCATACATATACACGCATACACATGCATGCACCCACCCACCCACCCACCCCCCCCACACACACAAACACATGCACACACAAATATGAAGTGATGATGCATATAGCTCATTTGCTAGAATTAGTACATGTGTGCATATTGTACAGGATGTCTTTGAAATGACCTTGCATTATACAGAAACACACAGCCACATAAGCAGAGAGATCATTTCCCCATGACTTTCATCCATGAGGTATAAACTACCCTTGTTACAGCAGGAGGATGCTGCCAGCTATTTCTGCTTGCTCCCTACTGTCGCTAGTTGAAGGATGCAAATGTATCATTGTCATGATGGTGTCTTTGTGAGATATATAGCGATAGGCTAGCTGTAGGTGAAAGAGAGCTCTAATACTGTGTGTACAAAACATTAAGAACATCTTCCTAATATCGAGTTGCTTTTGCCCTCAGAACAGTCTCAAGTTGTCATGTTATGGACTCTACAAGGTGTCGAAAGGTTTCCACAGGGATGCTGGCCCATGTTGACTTCAATGCTTCCCACAGTTGTGTCAAGTTGACTGGATGTCCTTTGGGTGGTGGACCATTCTTGATACACATTGGAAACTGTTGAGCGTGAAAAACTCAGCAGTGTTGCAGTTTCTGACACAAACTGGTGTGCCTGGCATCTACTACCCTACCCCGTTCAAAGGCACTTGAATATTTTGTCTTGCCAGTTCACCCTCTGAATGGCACACATACACAATCCATGTCTCAATTGTCTCAAGGCTTAAAAATAGTAATTTCACCTGTCTCCTCCCCTTCATCTACACTGATTGAAGTGGATTTAACACGTGACATCAATAAGAGATCATAGCTTTCACCTGGATTCACCTGGTCAGTCTATGTCATGGAAAGAGCAGATGTTCCTAATGTTTTGTACATTCAGTATATAGGGCAAGCAAAATGGCCTTAGGCTCCAGACTGCCTGCTTGTCTAGTGTTATTGAATCTAAGTGTATATATGAAAAACACAGAGTAGTCATGCAATTTGAAAGCATTCCCAAGAGTCCCCAGTCCCCACATGGTGCCACCAGAAATGACTACTTTCTGTTTAAATGGATACCCAGACTCAATTTCAAATCCATCACACACCCTTCCTTTAGTGCTAGCCACTTGTTGGAGTGCCACTTGATGTGATGTATCACTGAACAACACAGTCATCTGAAGAGATGGGAGTTTGAGATGGTAAATTAACCTCAGCATTTCAATAGACATTCATATTCAGAGGAACTTGACACACATACTATTAATTCTGTATCAAACCCCAGAACTCCTCAACGATGGTATTCTGGTGCCTGTGACATTTTGTCAAAGCAAAATGTTGATGGAGTGTAGACACAACAATGGATGTACACATTTCCTTTCAATTATTCTTTCTGAATTGTAAACCCTTCTGCTCCCTTAAAACACTAAATTGTTTAAGAAGCACATCATCCTAATAAAAATATACCAAAAACCACAACTTCTAGTTGTTGTTGTATTTTTTGTATTTTTTAAAATTTGTATTACATCCATTCTTCTTTTAGCTCCTTCCATTTTCTCTTTCAGCACACCATCATAGTTAAAACAAACAGCCAGCCCAGACGAATACCACTGCCCACTGATCTATATGGTCAGGCATCCCAAATAAACTCCCAAATTTAAGTACTTAAATCAGTGTACACCATTATTTACATACCCAATGAGAGATAGAGGAGCCAGGTCTAAGGTGTATATGAGCAACATGTTATAATGTGGTAATGAGAGCTAGTCCAAACACCAAGAGGAATAGGCCTCAAATCATATCAGTCACCTACCCTCAATGGAGCTTTTGGTATTGATGATGTTGAAGGTTTTTCCAGTGAGGGGAACCGGCAGTAGGACACTCTCACTCTGGCTCTGTGACATCCCATTACCAGTACCTTTCCTAGGGGGAGGGGAGTTGGGGGCCCTGACAGGGCTCAGTGGGGACAGAGGAGAGAGTGTGGGCGACACAGATTTTCTCTCTTCCCCCACTGTCAGAGAGCGTTGCACAGCCGAGTGTGGAGACTTGGACCCCATAATGTTACTTCCAGGTGAGGGCAGGTCCACTAGTCCGCCAGGCTGCACTGGGTACTGGGAGAAGTCAAAGCTACCCGGCACAGACAGGTGGGAGCAGTCAGAAATGGCGCGCCTCACGGCTTTGTGTTGCTGCTCGGTCCCTCCTCCTCGAGGTAAAGTAGGCCCTGTGTCCTCATCATGGTCTTCAGAGAATCCTGACACAGTGCAGTTTCCACCCTTAGAGTAGTTGTCGTTGACAACACCAATGACACAGTAGTTGTCTGCAGGTGAAGGTGCAGAAGTCTGAACAGCAGGCTTAAGGCCTGTGTGGGGTGGCCCAAAGAAGGAGGGATTCCATACACAGTTGTCCACCTTTTGTGTGTTGGGGAACGGTGAGGCGTCATGTTGCACAGCAGGTGACACCCGCAGGGCTGCAGCTCCATTGGCCCTGTGTTCTCGTCCCGGGGTAGAGAAGAGTTTCCCAGGGGAGGCTGGAGAGGGTGAAGAGGAGAGGGAATTTGTGGGGCTCTCCCAAGCACTGCCCAGACCCAAAGGTGCCCCGAGTCCAACACCCATCCTCCCTGGCACCTTGAGGTCAGACGACTCCACCTTGAACCCTGATCCAGATGAAGGTCCATCAAAGAGGCTTGACAGCTTGTCCTCGTCAGTTAGCCTGGGTGCCCCTGGGCTGCCCCAGAAACCTTGTGGTCCCATCTGGTCCTGCTGCCGGTCACAGCCCTGGGGGGCCTGCTGAGGAGACGCCATAGAGACAGAGGGCACCTTGCCCAGCTCAGTATACTCACAGCGCTGTCCACCTCCACCACTCTGCTGCTGCTGATTGGAGAGAGAAGACATCCTCACCTCTCTCTCTCTTCTCTCCGCTGCTTCTAGATTCTTCTAGAACCTTCTAGATTCTTCTAGACAGCAAAGTAAAGGAATCTTCCCTTGGCTGTAAGGAAGGCTGGTAATGTACTCTATCTTTGGTATTTGGTGTTTCTGTGAAGTACAGACTATTTGTGTGCTGGTGTAGTAATTGTGTGTTTCTCTCTGTGCTCTGAACTGATCAGATGAAGCTGTGAGGCTGAACTGAATGCTGCTCCCTCTCCTTCTCTCTCTCTCTCTCTCTCTCTCTCTCCTTCTCTCTCTCTCTCCATTTCTCCCCCTCTCTGACATCACAGCCCTAACAGAGCTTTGGTCACATGACTCCACGGAACATATCCCCATTCGCTAGAGCAGATTCTCAACTCATGCCTTCGAGCTGTAAGCTAAGTCACAAACACACAAACACACACACACACACACACACACACACACACACACACACACACACACACACACACACACACACACAAACAAACGTCACTGACACACACACTAACTAATACACACACCCTCCCTTGATGTTCTATAAACCGCAGCTCTGACTCCTCATTGACAGGCAGCTTGGCATTATATTAGAAACCCAGAAAAGAGAGAGAGAGAGAGAGCAGCTTTGGGCGATACAGGGCCAGTTTCCACTGCCATTCTACTTGAATGAATTTGTCCTCTCTGTAACAGCATCCATTAGTGCTACACATCTCTTCCTGGTTCTGGTGGCATACATTTGCGTTCAATGCTGTTCTGTCATCTCCAATTCTTCACTTAGTTCCATGCCCACTACTGCACCCACTGCCCCTCTCCTCCACCCTGCCTTCCTGCCCCCGTTAGGGGCCCTGGGTGTGCATCTCTGGCTCATGGCCCTGCCTGGAGCATTTTACTCTTTTGTTTATTGTGTTTGTTGTTTGTGGACTTGGTTGTGGACACTGTGTTCCTTCTGTCTGCTGTTGCCACATGCTATGGGCTACTCTGTTAGGACGGTATTGAACGACTGGCCTCGAAAAAAGTGTGCGATAACACTACATTGACATGCAGTATACCCTTAAAAACCCCAGTGCTCCTAGTTATAAACACCTCATCCAGACCTGTGTGAACTGAATTCACACCCGCCGACCTTCTTCACACCAACACGCTGTCCAAATGTTCCCTCTAACATCACTGGTTCAATCCTGTACTAGACCCCTCCCTCTTCACAACTGTCGTGGAAGGCAGACAAAAATAATTCAATCTCTGATGATATCCCCCCCTTCCACCACCCTGCCACCATCCCACGTCCAGCTGCCTGAGGAAAAACAAATTCAATATAAATTATTGAAGGTGACTTAATCCCCCCAAAACAGTCCCCCATTTACTGTATAAGGGGATAGTCAAAGAGGGAATGTATTGTTCAAGGAGTACAGTACAATGGGGTTGATATGGGGAAAACGCTGAACATATTGGAATCACACAGGACATTGTCAACTTCTGAGATCATGTGCCGCTAGCATAAGTGATATTAGATTTCAATAATATCACATTTGAATTCACACTGCAAAGTCATGATGGCAATTGTTTGAGTTGATCACATAAGATACTAATCCACTGACGCAACACTCCTCAGATAAGTATACAAATGCACCATACGGAAGCCTCATTGGTCAACATATTTCCCAAACAGCAGTGTTTTCTACAGCCCTACACACAATATTAGGTCAAAGTTAGACAACACACTGCAACACGTCTGTCTATGACAACAGTCAGCCTCATTCCCCAAACAGAGCCCTTGTCTCTGTTCATTACATCGCTCTAACGGTCCAGTTTCTCATGAATGGACATTGTTATGCAAGACCCATGTCCAACATATTCCTCTGTCTGTTTATGTTTACATCTCTCTAAGAAAGATGACTCTAGCTTTAACTACACTTATAATCCACATTATTTATTTATTTGATTTGATTTAACCTTTATTTTAACTAGGCAAGTCTGAAACTCTTAAGGATCCGCCCCTTTTTTCAATTTTCATCTAAAATGACATACCCACATCTAGCTGCCTGTAGCTCAGGACCTGAAGCAAGCATATGCATATTCTTGATACCACTTGAAAGGAAACACTTTGAAGTTTGTGTAAATGGGAAATTAATGTTGGAGAATATAACACATTAGATCTGGTAAAAGATAATACAAAGACAAAAACGTGTTTATTTGTATTTTTTTGTAACATCATATTTGAAATGCAAGATAAAGGCCATAATGTATTTGTCACGTTCTGACCTTTATTTCCTTTGTTTTGTCTTTATTTAGTATGGTCGTGAGTTGGGGTGGGCAGTCTATGTTTGTTTTTCTATGTTTGGTTTCTGTTTCGGCCTAGTATGGTTCTCAATCAGAGGCAGGTGTCGTTAGTTGTCTCTGATTGAGAATCATACTTACAGTAGGTAGCCTGGGTTTCACTGTTGGTTTGTGGGTGTTTGTTTCCGTGTGAGTGTTTGTCACTTTTCAAGTTCAGCTTTCGGGCAATATCTGATGTGTCTATGTCGTGGGAAATAGTCTTGTTACTTACAATATCATGCTAATCACATTAGCGCACATTATCTCAACTGTCCCCAGGTTGGGACACCAAAAAAAATATTATTTACAATGACGGCGTACCCTGGACAAACTCTAACCCATTAAACACAATCTCATATAATCTTCATGAAAAATACAGAGATCTGTACAAACAAACATTGCACAAATCATTTCCGTTCAAGGCCAAGTATGATGGTAAATATCTAACTGCAGAGAACCAAACATTCTCTTTTTTGGAAATAGATCCCCTCTCCACTCCAATTATAATAGATCCCCTCTCCCCTTCAATTATAATAGATCCCCTCTCCACTCCAATTATAATAGATCCCCTCTCCACTCCAATTACAATAGATCCCCTCTCAACTTCAATTATTATAGATCCCCTCTCTACTTCAATTATAATAGATCCCCTCTTCACTCCAATTATAATAGATCCCCTCTCCACTCTAATTATAATAGATCCCCTCTCCACTCGAATTATAATAGACCCCCTCTCCACTCTAATTATAATAGATCCCCTCTCCACTCCAATTATAATAGATCCCATCTCCACTCCAATTATAATAGATCACCTCTCCTCTCCAATTATAATAGATCCCCTCTCCACTCCAATTATAATAGATCCCCTCTCCACTTCAATTATAATAGACCCCCTCTCCACTCCAATTATAATAGATCCCCTCTCCACTTCAATTATAATAGATCCCCTCTCCACTCCAATTATAATAGATCCCCTCTCCACTTCAATTATAATAGATCCCCTCTCCACTCCAATTATTAGATCCCCTCTCCACTTCAATTATAATAGATCCCCTCTCCAATTCAATTATAATAGACCCCCTCTCCACTTCAATTATAATAGATCCCCTCTCCACTTCAATTATAATAGATCCCCTCTCCACTCCAATTATAATAGATCCCCTCTCCACTCCAATTACAATAGATCCCCTCTCAACTTCAATTATTATAGATCCCCTCTCTACTTCAATTATAATAGATCCCCTCTTCACTCCAATTATAATAGATCCCCTCTCCACTCCAATTATATTAGATCCCCTCTCCACTCCAATTATAATAGATCCCCTCTCCACTCCAATTATAATAGATCCCCTCTCCACTTCATTTATAATAGACCCCCTCTCCACTCCAATTATAATAGATCCCCTCTCCACTTCAATTATAATAGATCCCTTCTCCACTCCAATTATAATAGATCCCCTCTCCACTTCAATTATAATAGATCCCCTCTCAATTTCAATTATAATAGACCCCCTCTTCACTCCAATTATAATAGACCCCTTTCCACTCTAATTATTAGATCCCCTCTCCACTCCAATTATAATAGATCCCCTCTCCACTTAAATTATAATAGATCCCTTCTCCACTCCAATTATTAGATCCCATCTCCACTTCAATCATAATAGACCCCTCTCCACTCTAATTATAATAGACCCCTCTCCACTCCAATGATAATAGACCCCTCTCCACTCTAATTATAATAGCCACCAATGCCACTATGGAGTCATTTTCCATATGTTCCAGTGTACCATTCTCTGTGTAATACGTCTGTGTCCAGTGTGAGTGATATGTCTGTGTCCAGTGTGAGAAATATGTCTGTGTCCAGTGTGAGTGATATGTTTGTGTCCAGTGTGAGTGATAATGTTAGTGATATGTCTGTGTCCAGTGTGAGTGATAATGTTAGTGATATGTCTGTGTCCAGTGTGAGTGATGTTGTTAGTGATATGTCTGTGTCCAGTGTGAGTGATATGTTTGTGTCCAGTGTGAGTGATGTTGTTAGTGATATGTCTGTGTCCAGTGTGAGTGATAATGTTAGTGATATGTCTGTGTCCAGTGTGAGTGATATTGTTAGTGATATGTCTGTGTCCAGTGTGAGTGATAGTGTTAGTGATATGTCTGTGTCCAGTGTGAGTGATATTGTTAGTGATATGTCTGTGTCCAGTGTGCGTGATATGTCTGTGTCCAGTGTGAGTGATATTGTTAGTGATATGTCTGTGTCCAGTGTGAGTGATATTGTTAGTGATATGTCTGTGTCCAGTGTGAGTGATATTGTTAGTGATATGTCTGTGTCCAGTGTGAGTGATATTGTTAGTGATATGTCTGTGTCCAGTGAATACCAGTTTAACAACCAATTCTACTGAGCACAATCACCTCATACCATAACAGCCTTGGAGGAGAGAGGAAGTATGTCAGAGAATTCTATTTCTGGAATCCAACCTCCAGACTGTCACACCCCATTTTTTTCATCTCAGCAGTCCTGAGTTGTTCCATCTCTACGGAAACCGCCTCCCATATCCATGGCAACAAGCACCCAGTCAAAGAGAGGCTGCTATGACGTGGAAGGACGAGAGAGAAAAGGCAAAGGAAGGATGGAGAGATGGAGAGGAGAAGGACTCCAAATGAACACAATCATAAAAAGGGAAGAGGAGAAGTAGAGGGACATAGAGAGAGAGGACTCCAAATGAACACATAAAGAAGGGGAGAAGTAGAGAGAGGACTCCAAATGAACACATAAAGAAGGGGAGAAGTAGAGGGACATAGAGAGAGAGGACTCCAAATGAACACATAAAGAAGGGGAGAAGTAGAGAGAGAGGACTCCAAATGAACACATAAAGAAGGGGAGAAGTTGAGGGACATAGAGAGAGAGGACTCCAAATGAACACATAAAGAAGGGGAGAAGTAGAGGGACATAGTGAGAGAGGACTCCAAATGAACACATAAAGAAGGGGAGAAGTAGAGGGACATAGAGAGAGAGGACTCCAAATGAACACATAAAGAAGGGGAGAAGTAGAGGGACATACAGAGAGAGGACTCCAAATGAACACATAAAGAAGGGGAGAAGTAGAGGGACATAGTGAGAGAGGACTCCAAATGAACACATAAAGAAGGGGAGAAGTAGAGGGACATAGAGAGAGAGGACTCCAAATGAACACATAAAGAAGGGGAGAAGTAGAGGGACATAGTGAGAGAGGACTCCAAATGAACACATAAAGAAGGGGAGAAGTAGAGGGACATAGAGAGAGAGGACTCCAAATGAACACATAAAGAAGGGGAGAAGTAGAGAGAGGACTCCAAATGAACACATAAAGAAGGGGAGAAGTAGAGGGACATAGAGAGAGAGGACTCCAAATGAACACATAAAGAAGGGGAGAAGTAGAGAGAGGACTCCAAATGAACACATAAAGAAGGGGAGAAGTAGAGGGACATAGAGAGAGAGGACTCCAAATGAACACATAAAGAAGGGGAGAAGTAGAGGGACATAGAGAAAGAGGACTCCAAATGAACACATAAAGAAGGGGAGAAGTAGAGGGACATAGAGAGAGAGGACTCCAAATGAACACATAAAGAAGGGGAGAAGTAGAGAGAGGACTCCAAATGAACACATAAAGAAGGGGAGAAGTAGAGGGACATAGAGAGAGAGGACTCCAAATGAACACATAAAGAAGGGGAGAAGTAGAGGGACATAGAGAGAGAGGACTCCAAATGAACACATAAAGAAGGGGAGAAGTAGAGGGACATAGAGAGAGAGGACTCCAAATGAACACATAAAGAAGGGGAGAAGTTGAGGGACATAGAGAGAGAGGACTCCAAATGAACACATAAAGAAGGGGAGAAGTAGAAGGACATAGAGAGAGAGGACTCCAAATGAACACATAAAGAAGGGGAGAAGTAGAGGGACATAGAGAGAGAGGACTCCAAATGATGGAGAGAAAGGACAAAGGAAAAGACAGCGGGAGACTCATCTCTTACAATCTATCTTGTGGAATGGCAACAAAATCGGGTTAGATGAAGTCAAATAAAGTGTCACATCGAATGAAGTATCAGTTATATGAAGTCACACATCTGATGGTCCAGCGGACTGATCCGGATACACCAATTAAACTAAATCCAATCATTCTGCCAAATTATGCCCCTAAACGAAAACAGGGTAAAAAAAAATGGAAAGGCTTGAGACATGGAAAAAGACCACACTGGCTGAGTGGAGTTTAATATTGGCTTTATAGACATAATTTGCCTGGCTGAGAAATCAGAACACATAACCGTGAGGAAATGCAGTGAGCTGTCTTTCAATCAATTCCTGTAATAATCAATGAGCGTCACCAGAAATGTTATTATTGGAATCTGTTTTTTCGAATCAAAATGATCATAATTGTGAATATATTTGCAGTATGATATGTTTTGATCATAGTTATCAACCTTAGTTAGTAGCTATCATAGTATAATTGATCTAGTTTCAACAACAAGAATGTTGCCCATATGGGCATTGTGACCTGGTCAAATATCTGAACCCTTTTTAAGACCAAAAGCTCATACAAATGGTTAGCATTTGAGATGACTGCTATTGTTTTTCAAGTGTCCTCGTTTTGATCCTGCTATCATTCAATATTTATGTTCAGCTTCAGGCCTATTGTACTGACAACATGAAATCTTGTTCTCAATCCAAGATCCAAGCGCTTGTTTCCACAAGAGGAAAGTGATTACATTGATATTCTCTGGTTTGAAGCTTAAAATCAATTAAACGTTCTATTCAGGTTATCATGATGACAACTTATCTATTTTTCATTATACTGAAAAGTTTTTCCGTTTTCATATTAGAGTGCTCTTTTAGACGGCGAGTGGCTAAAAGTAGGACTACGGTTCCCAGTGCTGCTGCCTCAAGCAGAATCTTCACAGGTGTGTTCTCGCTTTATCATGCTGTAATATTCATGAGGTGTCTTCAGCCAGCTAGACCACATTCACAGCTACAGATAAAACTTTGATATAACCACCAGTCATTTATTGAACCACCAGATGATGGCCTCATTGGTCAATTAAAGGTGAATTATGCAGAAATCGCTCACCTATTTCCTGGTTCCTAAAATGTCAGTTTATGTGAAAAAACAAGCAAGTATAGTGTGTGGAATCATTATACCATCTAAACCGCTGTGATATATATTTTCCATAACCAAAAACATTGTGTTTTCAGCAGTTTGAAGCTGGAGTACAAACCTGAAAGTAAACCACACAAAACTAAACTTAAGAACGGGAAGCATAGAAATAGTGCACATAGAACAGCTCTATCTCTTCTTCGACCAGCTTTCAATGAGAATGACAGATCTATATATCACATTTCTATGTGAATTTGGTCAGGCCCCCCAAAACAAAAAGTTACGTATTGCAGCTTTAATAAATCGTGAAAAATAGCGTGGATTTTCAATCTTATAAACAACACTAAAATAGCACCAACATATATGGTCCAGTGTGATGATATTCACTGTGAAACACAGAATTGCACTTAAAACCGACAGCACGATGATGAAGTATTTACTGAAAGGTACCTACGACGTAAAAACAGAAAGACTGCACAGCACTGCCCGTCTCAATCAGTACCATAGTGGCGACTGTGGTAGCTATATGCTTTGCCAGGCTGGGCCTGCTCTTTTGGATGGTCTCTTTGTTTAGCTGGTGGAAGGATGGTCTGTGCTCAGCTGACCAGAATAATGACTATGCAGCAGGGCCGAGCAGTACCAGTACACAGACCTTTGGTGGAGTGCTGTGATAACCCTGACTGCAGTACCGCGCTGCACAGCCACTGAGCGTCTGCCTCCCTCTGCCTACTGCACACACCCTGATCCCCGGCTATAAAAAGACAGGTTGTGTGCTTTACGTAACTGCAAAAAAGTCCCAGCCATCAATATTGCATTAGGGAGAGGAGGATGGAGAGGGAGGGAGGGAGGGAGGGAGGGAGGGAGGGAGGGAGGGAGGGAGGGAGGGAGGGAGGGAGGGGGGGGGAGAGAGAGAGAGAGAGAGAAAGAGAGTTGGGGAGGGCGTAGGAGAGGGGGTAGGGAGAGAGAGAGAGAGAGAGAAAGAGAGAGAAGAAAGACAAAGAGAGAGAGGGGAGAGAAAGAGGGAGAGAGATGAGAGAGAAAGAGAGAGAGGAGAGAGATAGAGGGAGAGTAAGAGAAAGAGAGGAGAGAGAAAGAAAGAGAGAGAAGAGAGACAAAGAGAGGAGCGAGAAAGAGAGAGAGGAGAGAGAAAGAGAGAGAGAGGAGAGAGAAAGGCAACAAAACAGAGAGGCTGCTAGGGGGAGAGTGAGGGGGGAGGGGAGGGGAAAACAAAGACGGTGATTGAGGGAGGAGGATGTGGGGTGAGAATACAGAGAGGCCAGCAGAGGCCGGTCCCTCACTGTCCCTCTACACACCAACCCGCCTACCTGGTCATCTGTAAATTACCCATTAACAGACTGCTGACGGGGATGAATGGGTTGAGTAAGGGAATGTGAGGGGTGCAGACAGACAAGCAGTATGCTACTGACTTCCACCATTTGTCAACCAAAAACACTTGTGTTATCCAGGAAGGAGGAACAGCGTCCCTACAACAACCTTACACACTGCCCGTCTGGCAATTTAGGAAAGTGACAACCTAGCAGATCTTGGAATCTCCAACCAAGAAAACAAAATGAGAAGGACCAACACAGGACAGTCTCGGAACTATGGCAAACTTACTCTCAACCGAATGAGCAAACTAGAAAACGTGCCAGCTTTTTCCTGACATGGAATATATATAACCAAATGTGAGACGGGCAAAGTACAAGAAATGTTGAAAAGAACAAAGACCTGTGTCAGACATTTGTAGTAAATAGGAAAGAAATCAACACTGGGTTTCCCTTCATATTATTCCACTGATGAGAAACATCAAAATATTCTCAAAGGCAACAATGGAAATGTAACTCACCTATTTAGCATCATCATCAGAGCCATCATCAGAGCCATCATCAGAGCCATCATCAGAGCCATCATCAGAGCCATCATCAGAGCCATCATCAGGAGATACAGTACACATGGGGGAGAGAAAAGACAAAACAGTCATTTCAGTAATTTCAGTCATTTCAGTTCACTTACATGATAATTTCCACATCAAGCAATTCACAATTTGAGTGAAAATATGTTTTAATATCTCCAATCAAAAATTGCATGAAAATAAAATGTGCATTTTTTTAAATGGTCAAATTACATATCTAAGAATTCTAGCCGGGAACATTTTGAGACATTCAAAATGGTTCTGAAAGTGAATTCACACACACAAGTAGAAAGAGCATGTGAAAGAAAAGCTGTTAGTGACTCCTCAGTCAGCTTAGGCAATTTGAGGAACAAAAGCATCATTTAGTCAAGGGGAAAGCAGTCTCTTGAGAGAAAGAGAGAGAATCACACTGCAAACCAACATCCCTTTGATTAGTGAAGAAAGGTTGACTCGATGTCAAAGAGTTAGGGTATAGAATTACTCGTTGCAATTTAGGATAGCGGCAATCAGGGGGGAGAAAGCTAGCTATTTCTATCCCAAGGAGAGCGGATTCACTCGAGAGTCACACAGATAGTAATCTACAGAAACAGTAGAGTCATTAGTATATGATTGCAGTGTTAGAAAGGAGAGAGATAGGAGGTAAAACGAGTTGGGCCGGTCAGCTGACATGATCAGGTAGGTAGACAGACACATAGCAATGAATATGCTATTGTAATCATCATCATCAACAGTACAGTACTACAGAGACAGGCCAGACAGGCAGTTAGGTAAGAGGGACCCAAGGCCCAGTCAGACACAGTCAGGTTAAAGAGCAGTGTAATTAGTTAGCATGTTATTACCAGTGCTAATAAACACAAAATGGCCGAGCAACAGCAGGCCCAGTCCACAGAGAGAACCATGCACTATAATGTCATCATTCACCCCCATACTGATAGATATGTCCCCTCTTCAGTGTCACCAACCTTCCAGCAGGGGGGGCTCTGGCAGCGGTGGCTCCTGGTGCTCTGTGAGTGGCAGTGTAGTGGGGATAAAGGGCGGGGCTGCAGGGTTGAGGCCTGAGCCCACTGCAGGGTGGGGACTGGGAGTGTCGTGACCAGGCTGGGAGGAGTGGCTAAACAGTGGAGGAGGAGTGGTCTGGAAAGAGGAGGAGGTGGTGGTGTTTGGAGGAGGGACCTGGGGTGTGGTCGTCTGGGACTGGGGCTGTGAAGCAGGAGTGCTGGCTTGGGGGGTCTGCAGGGCCGAGTCTAGGAAGAGGAAGGTCTTCGAGACCTGGGGGCTAAGAGCCGGGGAGCTCTGAGGGCCCAGCTGCTTCTGGTCAGAAGTAGACGACGTGATCTCAGGACGACTATCATCAGAAGAGGCTTTGTCAGTGAAAGACAGAGCCTTCTTGGGAGGTAGGACATCTTTAGTGGCTAAGGGCGGGGGCATTTTAAAGTCATCAATACACATGGGTTCATAATGGAGGGTAGCGGCAGTGTTTTTAACAGGAGTCTCAGCCTCCCAGTCCATGTTTACCTTGGCAGGGGAAGGTTGCTCAAACATACTGGTAAAAGTGTTTGTAAGAGCAGGGTCTGTGGTGAGGATGTGACTGGGTTTGGGGTTATCAGTGAGGGGTGGGGCAGTGGGGGTGTGAGAGGGTTTGGTGTCCTCTATAAAACTGCTAAAGGGGTTAGTCTGGGGGCCGGCTACGAGGGAGGAGATGTTCTCCAGGGTTGAACTTAAGAGACCAGAGGCATTTACCATTGCAGACTCCAGGGCCACCGACGCTTGTGTGGCATGAGGTGTCGTTGGCTCCTGGGGTGTTGGCCCCCACTCCTCTGGGAGCTTCATCCTGCTCTTATTCTTCCTGCCCCTGACCCTACCCCCACCCCTCCCTCGGATCTCACACTCCCAGCTCTCCTCCTTGCTTGGGGAGGATGGGCTCAGAGGGCCGTCTGAGGCTCCGCTCTCTGTCTCGCCCTCCTCCTCCTTTGCATCCGGAGCCTCCTGCCTGTCCAATAAGTCATACACCTCCTCCCTGGACCTCCTTTTCTTCTTCTTCCTCTTCTGCTGCTTGCTGCTGCTGTTGACCCCTTCACTCCCCCTCTCGTCCCCAGAGCCGGTCTCCTGGCTGTGGGAGCCGTGGGGGCTGAGGGGGTCGGAGTAGGGGCTCTCCTCCACTGAGTTGCTGGAGGAGAGGGGGAGACCCGCTGAGGCTTGCAGCCTGGACTCACCACCTGCCCAGGAGTTTGGGTTTGTCCAAACTTCTTGATGAGCAGAGAGGAGGAAGGAATGTCACTACCCATAGTAAAGACCATAGTAAAGACCAATAACCAATTGCCAATCCTCTCCATTCATTGCTATGTGTAAAATCAGGGTATATCTTATCCGACCAAAATGTATGAAACTCAACCACTGAGTAAAATTGGTTATTTTTAAATTACAAATAAAAATGATTCAATCAACTGTGTGAAATAATATTGTGCCTTGAGTTTTGAACTGATGTAAGTTAAGTCTTACTGACACGACCTCCACTATAATTTATTTACGGCCTGGCCAGTAGGCTTATAGATGTGAATTTTAGGCTTATGGATTACATGTTAGTCTTAAGAGGGACAGTTTTTTGTGTGTGCACTGCTCCGAGCTTGCAGCTGATTGGGTGTGATTCTCCCTGCCGGGGCGGGAAAGGGGGAGCATGGAGATTGTGCTGAGACGGAGCAGTGTGATGTTTACTGTTCACTCGACAGCACATCGCATGAGCGGATGAGCAAATGAATTCATGTACAAGGAACAGGCAGACTGCATGACAACAACAGAGGCAGGTCACATAGACAAACACAGACAAACAATGAATCAAGAGGAAGGGGTCATGTGACATGGGGTACCCAGAACAAACAAATACTGAGGAGGACAGTGTTAGAAGTAGACAATATTTACATAAAATCATAAATATATGACTAACTGAAAGATACGGTACACACAAAAACAACATACTGCACATGCCCTTTTTCATGTTGTGATAAAGACATAACAAGGCCAAAACCTCTCTGCGTCCATGCGTCTTAGTTAATACTGATGGGTAGTACCATTCCAATACTTAACATGGCAGGGCAGAGAGAAATGAAAAATAATGAAAAGCTCCTCTCCCCTCTCTCCCCCCAATCATTAATGATCATGTATTTTTCTTCTACATAGTGTATCGCTGCCCTCTTCTCTAATTGATTGATGTACTATTTTCCTTAATGTCCTTCCTTCTTTGATTATGTGTCTACGCTAAACAACATGTGCCGCAGATCTGGTTATCATTATCATCTATGTTTCATGCGGTATTGGTATTTAAAAAGTGAAGAGTGCATCTTTAATCCAAAGCCTCAGTTTGGCCTCCTGACAGAAGGCACATTACTTCTAGTCTATGTGGCTGCCTCACTCAGAAAGCAATGCCAAAGGTGGGTATGGAGCTCAAGATGAATATTTAAAGATCCATATTTTATATATGTATCCAAATATAACGGAGCACTTCAATGAGGACTTTGATGCGGGAGTGGGGGGGGGGGGGGGGGGGGGGGGTTGTCTTTTTTTCTGTTTTTCTTGTTGTTTTTCTTTCTAATAAATAAGGCTAGGAATCCTCACATAATTATTATTGCTTCTCAAACAAATGTTATAAAGTTACAGTAAGATCTGAGGAATTGCATAATAAACTAAAGAGTTGTGTGATTTGAACCTTGTAATTCATAACGGAGCAGCACTGGTTTTCTGCTCTGAAGGCCGCTACATGAAAGTAACCGTTATGTAAGTAAAAAAAACAGTGGCAATATATCTAAAATGTTCCCTTTGGATTACTAAGGTGCTGGCACTTTGAGGAACCCTCTAGAAGAAGTCACTGTTCTAGTTTACCCTGTTCATGGTCACATTTTAGCTCTATCACCATCAAAACCTATTGGATTTCCTGACATTTGATACTGTGTTTTACTGTAACTGATGACTGGACCTCTGGACATCCCACCCAGGCCCCCAGTTGAACTGCTCTGTGTGAGACAACCTCTTACCTGTGGCCCGGGGCAGAGGGGTAGTGGCCATTGAGTTTAAAGGGGGCCTGGGACTGCTTGGGGGGCTCAGAGGCAAACAGAGGAGAGGCCTTTTGAGGGTTGCCCATAAAAGGCATGCCTGACTGGAATGGAGCCATGCCCCCCACACCTCCTGAACCCATGTACATGTTCATACTCATGTTCATATTCATGTTCATGTTCGTGTTCATACTCATGTTCATGTTCGTGTTCATACTCATATTCATATTCGTGTTCATGTTCATGTTCGTGTTCATATTCATATTCATGTTCGTGTTCATGTTCGTGTTCATATTCATGTTCGTGTTCGTGTTCATATTCATGTTCATGTTCATATTCATGTTCATATTCATGTTCATGTTCATGTTCGTGTTCATATTCATGTTCATGTTCATGTTCATGTTCATGTTCATGTTCGTGTTCATATTCATGTTCATGTTCATATTCATGTTCATGTTCATATTCATATTCATATTCATGTTCATATTCATGTTCATATTCATGTTCATGTTCATGTTCGTGTTCATATTCATGTTCATGTTCATATTCATGTTCATGTTCATATTCATGTTCATATTCATGTTCATGTTCATGTTCGTGTTCATATTCATGTTCATGTTCATGTTCATGTTCATGTTCGTGTTCATATTCATATTCATGTTCGTGTTCATGTTCGTGTTCATATTCATGTTCGTGTTCGTGTTCATATTCATGTTCATGTTCATATTCATGTTCATATTCATGTTCATGTTCATGTTCGTGTTCATATTCATGTTCATATTCATGTTCATGTTCATGTTCGTGTTCATATTCATGTTCATGTTCGTGTTCGTGTTCATATTCATGTTCATGTTCATATTCATGTTCATGTTCATGTTCGTGTTCATATTCATGTTCATGTTCGTGTTCATGTTCGTGTTCATATTCATGTTCATGTTCATATTCATGTTCATATTCATGTTCATGTTCATGTTCATGTTCGTGTTCATATTCATGTTCATGCTCATCATCCCTGGCTGGGAGAAACCTGGGAGTGGAATTAAGACAAACAGGTTAATACTATTCTACTATGTGTTATAACTACTCTATTATACAGGTTATTACAATTATATTGTATGTTGTACACAGTGATAAGCACTACGTGTAAGGCTGGCACAATTACCGTATTACAGTATAACCGTGTAATCGATGGTTAGCCTATGTGAAGACCGTCATGAAAATAAAAGAACCGTCATAACCTAACATAACTTAGTCATCCAAAGGGGAAGTTTGAGATATATTGCCACTGGTTCCCTGAGGGGGAGGACGAACAGCTGACTGAAGATGGGACAGTCAGGCATTCGTGTGGTTGAGTCCATTTCTTCCATAACATGGACTCTTAACGTGATGAAACGTTGTTGCGCCTTGCTGAAACAAGCAAACTCTTGCCAATTTGACTGGTAAACTCATGGGTACACTAGCAATAGCTGCCTAGTATTGTGATGCAAACATTTCCATGGTAATGTAGAATGTTCATTCAAATTATGTTAACTGATGTGGCTCATGCAATGGATTGTATTTTTGTAATGCCAGTTGAGTTAAGTCAGAGATATTAGAGAAAGGAGGAGATAGGAATCCCATTGGGCAATGAATGTAGAAACATATAATGCCACACACAGCAGACTGTCAACCAATCGCATCCACGTTGTCATGCTGCGTCATGCGGTAGCTAAGCTAATTGTCACTTAATCCCTTCTTAAATTCAGGGTATGAGTCTATAAACATGCCTATTTTCCTTGAAAGTAGGCCTACGTAATGTCACTATTCCAAAGCTATACGATATTACAGAGAACAAGTTGATTATCTAATTTCTCAGAAAAAAATTGTAATGTTGTACTTCTTGTTCATGGGATTCATGCTAATGTTGGGTTTTTGAGCTAGCACCCAATTGACTCCCATTCACTTCTTGAAGGAGTGCACCGCACGGCCCATTGATGACACATACAACGTACACAATGGCCGTAAATACGATTCCAATTCCAATGTGCGTAAAAAAAGAAATGTATATATTATATATTTTGTATGTATTTTTTTTATCTATTCGAAAAGGTTATTTCGGTGACCATGGCCATTTGGCTCTGGCCAAATACCGTCATTCATAATTACATGACCGTCACAACCCTAACTACATGCTGGTGTTACATAAACACTTTACAGTATTATTAAGCAGTACCCATGAGAGAGTCTGGCATGTTGCTGTCCTTCATTCCTTTGTCCTGGTTCCCCTCACCAGGCTTTCCCATCATACTAGACACTGGGCCTAGAGATAAGATAGGGGTGATAGGGGAGATAGGGGAGATAGGAGAGAGAGAGAGAGAGAGAGAGAGAGAGAGAGAGAGAGAGAGAGAGAGAGATCAGACGTCAGTTACCAATACCATATTAGTACGCCACAGACACAAATCAGTAGCCATCCTAAACCCCCCAAAGGAGATAGCAATATCATTCACAATCACACAACTCATAGTTAGCTATGAAATATGAATGTCCTGATGGTCAGAGAAGACAGCGACAAGGAGACAACAACAACAGCCTTACTTCGATGCAGGCACACGTTTAACTAGGTGTCCTTCAATACTGTACTGCCCAATTTACATTCCTAAGAGTGCCCAGGCTGTGCCAGGGATACTTGGCAGGCAGCTCTCGGTAACCAGACAGCTTAATATGCCACAGAGGGACCTTTAGCATCTTAGGCTATTGATGATAGGGATCAGAAAAATAGAATCAAATATCAAAACCATGGAAACCTGTCCTTTCACAAAATGCCTTTTCACGGGGCATGCCTTATCACTTGAGCATACACAAGACACTAGAGGAATTCAAACCGGGGGAAAGAAGCTTCACCTGAAAGGTAGTCAGCATTGAAGGCAGCCTGTTGTCCAGTTGGACAGGGACGCTTCTCTCCCATTGGTTCCTGCCGCTGCATCCCAGTCCCCATCTGTCCTCCTGGCTTCATACTGGAGCCTGCAACGAAGAGGCAAAGAGCAGAACATCAACATCAGGTTTGAAAATCAAGTGTTAGAGATAGGACCAAGTGACTAAGTCATTCCCTCTCATTTTGTTCACTATTGATCAAATTTCAAGTCTGCTGAGCGCAAACTTGAACATTGTGAAAAGTCTTTGCAACAAGTGAGCGTTTACTGTGAACACTGAGGCTGTACCTGCTTTAAGTTCCAGTTATAACAGTGGCCAATTAGGCTACTGTGGCTATTTGATCATAATGTAGGTCTATCAGAGTGGACTACCGTCAAAAACAATGGAGAAAATGCATCCCATAACATTTTAACTTGGAAATAGCTGTTCTTTCATTCTGCTTACAGTAGCAGAATGCTGTAGGCCTACATTCCATGAGACTTTTGAAAAAAACATGCAGGGCTTGACATTATTTTATCTTTATTTAACTAGGCAAGTCAGTTAAGAACAAATTCTTATTTTCAATGATGGCCTAGGAACAGTGGGTTCAGGGGCAGAATGACAGATTGTCAGCTCGGGGGTTTGAACTTGTAACCTTCCGGTTACTAGTCCACCGCTCTAACCACTAGGCTACCCTGCCGCCCCACTTGTCCTGCAGTCAAGGAGGTGATTGAAAATGTTGTTGTGTTGTTTGATGCAAGAATCCACTTTACAAAATACATTCATTATTTTTTCCATACCATTATTACAGAGAATCAGACAAAGTATGCTACCCTCTGCCTATTGGCTACTTAGCTTATTCAAGCCTGTCTCAAAATATAACACTGTCCCTTAAAGACAAAGAGAAAAAAAAAGCTCTTTACCTGACTCACTTTTCAAATATGTCTAGTAATGTACACATTTTATGTTCTTTTAAGAAGCAATCACTCCACCATTGCTGACTACAAATTGTTTATAACTGGTCTAATGACTCACTAACTAGCAAAGGATATGAAAAAATGTGAACACTTGGCTACATGCAGCTCTCGCTTTGATCTCAAAACAAGCGCACCTACTCACGACTGCTCATGCTGTAAACACAGTCCAGTGCAAAGTGAATGGCACAGATCGATATATAGCAATGGTCTATTTGCATATCAGCCTACTGCAGCTCTGATTGGTTATGCAGACTGAGTCGTGCTTGTCAATGCAATGGAATCCTACTCTGATGCGTTCTGGCTACAACAACATCTCTTGCATAGTTTGTTTCGGCATGTTGCATTGAAAGTGGCTAATATTGTGTTGATTTGATCACAATTCCCACAGTAAAGGGAGACCTTGATAGTGTTAACTAAAGGCGAAAACTCGAGAAAGTTAAGTGAAGTTCAATCTTGTGCTTCTCTGCGCGGGCTGATATTTCTTCTGCAAGGCAGTCCCGAGGCTACTGCACAACCATGCACGCTTGCAGCTTAGCTAACATTGCATGTGGCCATGCTAAGCTAAAGTAACTAACTCTGTTGCCCCTGCCTAATATTTAAAGTGATAAAATTGACCAAAGGTGATGTTGCTTTGGGGGCTTTAAGAACATTTTTTATTGTATACTATAATTCTGAACTACTGAAAAATACGGTAATTTTGGTAAATTACCGGTAGATTTGCAACCGTACCACTGACAAAGCTTGCAAGCAAAATTGCCCTCCTGGTTTCAATGTAGGCTACAGTGTCTTTCATAGGTATTTGGAAACAGTTATACAGTGCCTTGCGAAAGTATTCGGCCCCCTTGAACTTTGCGACCTTTTGCCACATTTCAGGCTTCAAACATAAAGATATAAAACTGTATTTTTTTGTGAAGAATCAACAACAAGTGGGACACAATCATGAAGTGGAACGACATTTATTGGATATTTCAAACTTTTTTAACAAATCAAAAACTGAAAAATTGGGCGTGCAAAATTATTCAGCCCCCTTAAGGTAATACTTTGTAGCGCCACCTTTTGCTGCGATTACAGCTGTAAGTCGCTTGGGGTATGTCTCTATCAGTTTTGCACATCGAGAGACTGACATTTTTTCCCATTCCTCCTTGCAAAACAGCTCGAGCTCAGTGAGGTTGGATGGAGAGCATTTGTGAACAGCAGTTTTCAGTTCTTTCCACAGATTCTCGATTGGATTCAGGTCTGGACTTTGACTTGGCCATTCTAACACCTGGATATGTTTATTTTTGAACCATTCCATTGTAGATTTTGCTTTATGTTTTGGATCATTGTCTTGTTGGAAGACAAATCTCCGTCCCAGTCTCAGGTCTTTTGCAGACTCCATCAGGTTTTCTTCCAGAATGGTCCTGTATTTGGCTCCATCCATCTTCCCATCAATTTTAACCATCTTCCCTGTCCCTGATGAAGAAAAGCAGGCCCAAACCATGATGCTGCCACCACCATGTTTGACAGTGGGGATGGTGTGTTCAGAGGGATGAGCTGTGTTGCTTTCACGCCAAACATAACATTTTGCATTGTTGCCAAAAAGTTCAATTTTGGTTTCATCTGACCAGAGCACCTTCTTCCACATGTTTGGTGTGTCTTCCAGGTGGCTTGTGGCAAACTTTAAACAACACTTTTTATGGATATCTTTAAGAAATGGCTTTCTTCTTGCCACTCTTCTATAAAGGCCAGATTTGTGCAATATACAACTGATTGTTGTCCTATGGACAGTCTCCCACCTCAGCTGTAGATCTCTGCAGTTCATCCAGAGTGATCATGGGCCTCTTGGCTGCATCTCTGATCAGTCTTCTCCTTGTATGAGCTGAAAGTTTAGAGGGACGGCCAGGTCTTGGTAGATTTGCAGTGGTCTGATACTCCTTCCATTTCAATATTATCGCTTGCACAGTGCTCCTTGGGATGTTTAAAGCTTGGGAAATCTTTTTGTATCCAAATCCGGCTTTAAACTTCTTCACAACAGTATCTCGGACCTGCCTGGTGTGTTCCTTGTTCTTCATGATGCTCTCTGCGCTTTTAACGGACCTCTGAGACTATCACAGTGCAGGTGCATTTATACGGAGACTTGATTACACACAGGTGGATTGTATTTATCATCATTAGTCATTTAGGTCAACATTGGATCATTCAGAGATCCTCACTGAACTTCTGGAGAGAGTTTGCTGCACTGAAAGTAAAGGGGCTGAATAATTTTGCACGTCCAATTTTTCAGTTTTTGATTTGTTAAAAAAGTTTGAAATATCCAATAAATGTCGTTCCACTTCATGATTGTGTCCCACTTGTTGTTGATTCTTCACAAAAAAATACAGTTTTATATCTTCATGTTTGAAGCCTGAAATGTGGCAAAAGGTCGCAAAGTTCAAGGGGGCCGAATACTTTCGCAAGGCACTGTATATCTTTTTGCTATACTAGGCTACTCTATAAATGTTTAGTTCTATGAACTCCACCTCCAACAACTGATAAGCACATTGAATACAGCCCACCTGGTCTAAAGTGTCAGTTGATGTCTGGCCTAGACTACTCTAATGTGTCTCAGGGTGCTGTCCCTAAAAGCAGCCCTCTCTGGAACACAGCAGAGGGGTGACAGTGATGAGAGGGGACAGTACAGGACCGTGGGCCATTACTATGGTTACGCAACCGACCAACCAGACGAGAGCATCTGAGGTTCTGGCGGCAAACCCTTTCCCGTCTGTGTCATAACTGATTGACATAAAAACCTCAGCTAAAGCTTAAATTCCAGCCTAGAGGAACTCACTGCACTATCTGGTGTTTATTCCTGTAGGGCTCTGCAGCTTTACCAGATCATTCGGCCCATATACATTCAAACACACACAACCCCAGAGGAATCATTGCATGTCAATCTGACCTCTTCTGCTTGACTAGATGCAACTTAGGTGATATTACAAAAAGCAAGTCATAAAGTCATCTATCAGTGTGTAGAGTCATATACTGTGTGATATGTCCTGCAATGAGACATACAAAATACCAAACGGGGAGAAATACACACACACACACACACACACCAATTTCTAGTGATAAATACCAGCACAGCTTTCATGATAAAACAAAGATATCTGAAAGAGTCACGTGAGGGAAGGTGTAAGTCCCAGTATTTTGTGTTGCTCAGCAACAGCAGCCTCTGGGGACCATCAAGGTGTTGGTCCTCTCCAATGTACGTTCCATGCAGCACGTCCGCCTCCCCTCAGGACCCTTAAGTGGAGTTATGCCAACACAGCCCAAAAACCACATCCCCACTGCCCCAGCAACACCCTAGCCGGACTGGCACGGTGTCTGAGCTGACATCAGTCCTGGCACGCAGAGCATGGCAAAGACTTCCCTGGCATAGGAGCCCAGAGTTTCCAATGCCCCAGAGGATGGCACGGAACCAATGGAACCAGGGCTAACAATATCACACTGGTTTTAGAATACACGCGGAGCATCTGATCAGACAACAGATACAGTAGACTGCAGTCAGAGCTCTCACAGTCACAGGTAACTATAAATAGTTTCACTTTGAAAGTGTTGTAGGCTACACTGTATTATTTAGGTCTCTTGTCTGGTGCAGTATTGTATGATACCTCAGAAAGTAAATACGGTCCAGGCTATTCTCGGTTAAATTGAAAGGGACACCTAAATTATGTGTTTGGGGAGTTTGAACTCTCTGGTTTCAGAAGTGAACTACAAGGGATGCCCTGGGATCGCTGAGGGAGCTAAAAAACATATGGATATTCAAGACAAGTAGCCTGACAGAGGGGAAATTAGGAGCCTAAACTGCAGGCAGGGAGATAAAATACAAAGATCCTGTTGTGACACAAGGGTCCAGGAGCAATAATAACAATAAGAGAATAAAACTCTTAAAAGCAGACGCGCCGTGAGGTAGTTAGTGTCCAGACCAAAAGACTGCCAAGTCATGCCGGGTGCAATGGCTCCCTCTGTACTCTGCCGGAGGAGTAACAATGACCTTCCTCCCTCTCCCTCACTCCATCAGCACAGAAGCATGTCTGCTAGCCCGGCACTTACATAAGGACACCCTTACGTAAGGACACCCTTACGTAAGGTGCAGAATGGAGGTTAAGCAGACATTTGATGATTTCTGTTTTAGAACAGTAACTAAATAAGGCTGTGGTTGTGAGAAATTATTTGTAAAATACGTTGTACGTGACTGACATTCACGAGCATGTTAAATTCCTGCGGTTCACGAGGATGAAGGAGGGAGTTGTGTTGTTTATGTAGGAGAGATGGAACGCCCTCCATGGGTTGCTAATGGACCACTTATAAAGTATGGTGTATGTGTTCTGTGACTAATGAGTTTACACCCACACTGAATACACAAGTAATTAGCTTACACCAGCTGTTATGGTATAGTCCCAATAGGCTGTAGGTGAATGACACATAGGCCTAACGCCGGACATAACACATAAGATAATGTTCCAGGGGCTATTTCTCATTTCTAAGACATTGTTCAAGGGCTATTTCTTAGAGGCCAGAGAACTGATAAAGTCCATCATCTTCTATCGCCTCTATCGCCTGACAGGGAATCAGCTGAAGCCTCAGCTCCAGACGGTCCCTGTGGGGTTGATATGCACTCAGCTTGTCAAACCTCTCCAGTGCAACGCCACTATTTGGCAGGCACACCCAGCTTCAGCCTCCTCCACCATGAGAGTCGTGTTTCAGCTGCATACATATCTGTTCGCCGGTTATGGGATAATTGGTGTGGCAAAAAGAGAAAACGGCTTCATTTTCATGATAATGATTACTGCTGTACAGTGAGAGGAGCTGTTTTGAATTCCCTCCTGTATACACATGGCTTTCTCTCATTTTGTGCTGCTGTTTGTCATAAGTATATGTAGGCCTGATCTTTGATTCTTTACTACCAACAGATGGAGGGGGAAGCCAAATCAAAGTATCCAATTCTATATGACAACTCCGTATGACAATCGACAAAGTAAACAACAAATTACTTTGAGATTGAAGGACATGGGGGAAGGAGAGAAGGGGGAGGATTCTGGGAAAGACGTTAATGATTGATGAACACAGCAATGACTTTGTGTAGGTCAAGGAGAGGGGGCAAAAGTTCAGTGCAAGATGAATTTGATAGCACTGCATGACAACAACATGGGTTGAATCCCTTTACTCATGCTAAGATGATAGACTGATACAATAACTTCATTTAGTGTGTATTTTCCACTGACATTGTACATGCAAATATACATTACCCTTCTTGTCTTTCAAGGTAGTGTGGCTTCAGTTCAGGGAAGAACGCATGTTGAATTGTCACTACAAATCAGACATGCTAAGAATATTGACGAGATCCAACAGAAGCTAAATCAGAGAATTTTTTTGAAAAAGTACAGTATTTTTTTAAAACTTACAGTATCAAAGAAGAGGATTAGTGTACAGTACGTGACTGATAAGCAGCAAATGCTCTCATATTTCCTTGGGAAACTCTTGATCTACACAGCGGCTGACCAGAGCTCTTGCTCTAAAAGCATCAATCATTATACAGTACAGAGGAGATGCTGAAATCAGCACACACACACAGGTCTGCACTGCCAACACTGGTGTTGTGTCTTTTTGATGAGCCAGAGCTGTTTCCTCCTTCTGCTACGGTTGATGTTCCAGCATACTGCAGTCACATGCTAACCGCAGAGCCTCTATCATGCAGCACACTGCTGGAACGAGCTAACATGCTACATTGTACACTGTGTTCTGTATGCCCTTCTGAAATAAACCCCCATACTGTAGCGTAGCCTAAGGATGTTGATTTATCTTAATTAGACATCATTCAATTAAGCAGCTGTGTGGAAAAGCTGACGTCATCTGTGTCAATCAACTCCACTTTTAAAGAAATCAATGTGTTCAGTTCGGATTGACATAGAGGTCATAAAGCCTCCGAAGTCAAAGAATACCACCTTTAATCCACCCCTAATCCTAATCAATAGTTTTGACTGAATATGCATGTGAATATTTACAGTTCGAGAGCAGGACAATTAACATGCAACCGATGTTGCCAAGACACCAGAGGAGAGGATGTTCATGGCCCGGGTTAATTGACATTGCTGTGTCCTGACTTGTGCATGACTGAGTTTGTTATATTGCTCCAGTCAGGGCTATGCTAATGCTGCCCTAATGCTGTCTCCAGGCTGACACTTCTGGAAGTGACATGACACGAGGAGAGACAAAGAAAGAGAAGGAGTGTGGGAGAGACGGACAAAGACAGTGATAGTCATCTAGATGGAGAGAGGGCGAGAGAGAGAGAAGTAGAAAGGGAGAGGGGGAGATAGAGGTGAGAGAGTGATAGATGGAGAGAGAGGGAGAGAAAGGGATTGCTCTGAGTGCTTGGAGTCTGTCTGTCTGAGGTATAATGAGACTGTCTGTGGTTAGAGAGTTGGATCTGAAGGAACTGACTGGCAGGAAGGATATTATATCTGGAGTGGAGGAGACTTTTACATTTGAACTTTATCATATTACATATCACGTGTATTTGCTGGCTACTGCTGCTGTAACTTTGAGGAACAGCGTCCAATGGTAGAGTTAGGAAAAATAATATTCATTCTCTGAACTTTTTGTTTTATAGTTTTATCTCTCACTTTCTATGTTGTTATTCCTGTGCAAATTAGGAATTGCACTCAGGGGCTAAAATACCATTTGCCATCCAACATAGAGGATGATTCAGCTGTGAAAATGTGCCCTTGCAACACAATAAACCATTACAATGGAGGGTTAACCACAGTGACGGGAGTGGCCCAAAGGAGTGAATTTCCCCAAATGTTCATGACAGAGTTGTCATGAACTGTGAAGTACTTTCTTGGTAGATGGAAACAAACACAGAAGTTTTCCAGTAGCCAAAATATGTTTGGGTGAAATTTCTCTCAGATAAAATCAGGGGGAAGTTGCCACCCAAGATGAAGTTCAAGTTCAGAAAAAAATCTGTTCACAATAACATTAGTGCACAATACCACTGAATCACAGAGATCCCAAAGACTGCCAAAGAAATGGAGTGAGTTAAAATCATATTTTTTAAATACATAAATTGTCCCTCTTTGACGCCGCTCTTTGGTTCAGGTTGACCCACAAACTGAAAAGGCAATTCCACCACTTTTCAACCTAATATTCATTGTCTCCAGCACCGAACCAGTGTCTAAATACTGTATGTGTTAAGAAGAAGCTCCTAAATAATCATTCTCTGTGACATCACAGGGTAGAATTAAACATACCAAAAAAATATCTATTTTCAAAATGTGCAAAACGTTCTAGCTAAGGGGAGGGTGTTTACTTGCTCCCCATGTCACCACGAATCTCATAGTGTTTGAAAATCACTGTTTTTAAAATGCTTTAACTTTTTTGGACGACGTCATCGTGTAGACGTTTTTACTTTTCTCTACAAATCATAGATAGGCTCCATTTTCACCTGTATAGACTCTAGCATTGCACTGGAGATCATCAGAATGAGGTTCCCAAGTGGTGGAATTGCATTTCAACACAGTAGGATGGCAGCTACAAACCAAAACAAACAACACATCCACACACACACCCACGAGAGTTCAGATGCACACGTTCCCACAGGCACCCACACACACACGCACGACGCACGCACGCACACACGCTGTGGCAGGAAGAGAGCACAGTAAATAACAGGCGCTGAAGAAGGTGGTTCTGTTCCTGAACATTGTCTGGCCTGGTTCCTCCGTCCCTTAGGTCTCCTCTCTCTCCATTATTTAACACATGTACTCACACACTACATGATACATATACTATACTGTACACACAATAGCATATGTGCATGATATTGTATGCATATGAGATAAGGATAATCTGCATAGATATAAAAGAAGGGTTAAAGCGGAATCAGGGAAATCACAGAGTGTCGATCCTAAAGTTGTAAGCAGCTGGCATTAAGGTATACGTCACAATATATGCATTTACTGAGCAGAAGAATCAGCTAAATCCTCTCCCTGGATTGTCTCTCTGCTGCCCCAATTCTCTATGGGTTTTCCCATTCCCACATAGCTTCCATCCATCCTGCACCCCAGTTTACCTTTACCATCCTTCCCGTCCAGCAGAGGGCGGTAGTCAGTCTTTTCCACAGTCTCGCCTACTTTGTCATCAAAGGTCTCTTTCTCCAGGGAAGCCATGAAGTCCCTCCTCACCGGGTTGTCCGGGCCCGACTGGGGCGCCCCATCCGTGAGAGCGTCATGCAAGCTCAGGTCCATGGTCCTGGGGAGGGAGAAAGGAGGTTAGAGGTCATAGAGTATCATCATCATCATTCACATCATTATCCTCATCAGTACAAGATTTCGCACAAACCCCATACTACATTTCTCTATAGCCGTATACTGGTATGGAGGCCCACTGGTCAGAGCTTTTAATGATGGCTGATCTTGGCTAATGGACGTCACCATTTATGCACCCCACTAAATCCAGCTGCAGTCAAACCAGCCACACTAAATCCAGCTGCAGTCAAACCGGCCACACTAAATCCAGCTGCAGTCAAACCGGCCACACTAAATCCAGCTGCAGTCAAACCGGCCACACTAAATCCAGCTGCAGTCAAACCAGCCACACTAAATACAGCTGCAGTCAAACCAGCCATACTAAGTCCAGCTGCAGTCAAACCAGCCACACTAAATCCAGCTGCAGTCAAACCACTGTCTCTCTACCATGGGGGGATTCAGTCCAAAAGGTAATCTCTTAATGTGTGTGTGGGGGGGTGAAGCCGAGGGGATATAGACTAGCTGACAGAGACCATCCCCCAGCCCATAATAACAACAGGGTTTGGCAAAAACCTTACCATGGTGTATATTGCTAGTCAAAATGCATGTGGTGTTGTTAGACACAGTGGCTCTGGGAAGAGACCAGCACAGGGCTATTCTCCAGGGGCCACCCTTCCAAATGTTATTTTATTCGAAGCCTGGGATCCCGAAGCTAGCATAGGGCTCATGCAAAATTGAGCAAAGACAGAAAAATGAAGAATGGATGGAAATTATGTCACCGTCATTGCATTCATTCTCCCCCTGTAGCCTCTATCTCTCCCACATCCTCTCTCCCCCTAAAGACACAAGTGACACAAACAGTACACCACTGCAGCTAGCTGTCTTCACACTACACTAGTATCCACCACCACCACCGCAAAACAGATAATCAACTTAGCCTATTCAGGCCAACAGTATATTACCCCTATAACATGCTGTAGTTTTTGTAGTTGCGCTGTGGTTCTCAGAAGACAGCGACAGGCTATCATATGAAAGTGATTTCCAGTCGCTGTTAGATCTGATAGCCGGATCAGTGGAACTGCAATAAAGACATCCTGGAACCCCGCCACTGTGTCCTAAAAGGCAGAGAAACCATTCGGGAGTGCCGTCTGAAACACGCACAGTACCCAATGAATGGAGAGTACTCACTACATCAAAGTGTCTGCAAAGAAACCTGGAGGGGGTACGGTTTAAACTGTGGAAGTTAATAATTACCCTGGATTATCAATTCAAATGAAGGTGAAAGAGGGTAGTTATGGTTAATTTGTTGCAGAACAGCGTGTTTTTGTCTGCCTTTAGTGATCCAGCCCTGCGTGCTACAGTGCAGTAGGGGATAGAAGCCTCCAAGCTTTAGTTAGAGGGAGGACATTCTCCTCTCTTCACAGTGCACCATTTACTCCTCATAATGAGTGTATCTTTGTGAGACAGACAGCAAAACTAATACATATGTTGAGAGCTGCTCTACACAAAAGGTCTATCAGTGGCACTCACAGAAGCACAGACGCACAGACACACACTCCCAAACACACAACTTCATTATTTTTTTCCACCCGTCCCTTCAACTCACCCACTCTCTCCTCCTCCACACACGAACAAGCGATGATTGTTCTATTTCTACACAAACACACACACACACACACACACACACACACACACACACACACACACACACACACACACACACACACACACACACACACACACACACACACACACACACACACTCTCACAAAAATATCTTCATGCTGTCATTGTGCACCAGCCTGCAGATTTGCGTACGTACAGTGTTTGTTGGCCATGATTGAAACTGTGCCCCATTGTTTTGGGAGCAGCCACACCAAGTACAGTTGGACTAGTCAGATTACTACATTGACACACTGTAGCAGCCCCTAGGAGAGAGAGAATACTGCGTGACACAGAAAACTCATCAAAATTCACACAGTCAAAAATAACACATTCAGGCAGGACCACAGCAGGGTGTCAGCAGTGAGCGAGTAAAATAGCTAGATCACAGCTCAGCTTTTATGCATCCATCCAAATGTTGAAAAGACGTTTGTGTGATTATTATGCAAGGGCATGCAAACATTAGATGAATAATCCTACAACAGCCCCTGTCTCAACTCCGTCTCCTCTACAATTCCTTTTATACACCTCTCCAATTAAAGGTTCTGCTTACCTTACTTGTCTTTCTTCTCCAGTCCTTCACGTTCTCTGATCCCAATTCTAAGGTCATCATTTTTCAGACCCTCTTTCTTTCCCTTCTTTCTTAAAGGTACGTTTTTTCCATTCAAAGCCCAAGTTCTCTCCACCTCTAACCTCTCTATGTCTGTAACTCCATTCACCCACCCCCTGGTGTTCAGACAGCTGTTCAGATGTCTGCATCCCCCAGTCTGACCGCTACATCTGCTCTACAACTCCCCAGTTTTGAGTGCAACATCGGACATTTCCCATTTAAAACGAAGAAGCATAATTCTGCTTTATGCTCATATTGAGTGTAAAAGCCTGAGAGACCAGCTGGTACTGCTGCATGGGGATTAGTGCAAGCTAGAGTCAACCCTAGTCCCGCACGTCCACATGCAGCCAGGACATGTTCTATTAGACTCAATCCTTCCCTCCGTCTGTCACGCAATCATCCCCAAAAACCACAGCGGGCCTACTGTAACACACAGCCTAGCCTAACACAGTACAGAGTAACCCACAGAGTGGGCCTGGGCCAGCAGCTTGGCAGGGAATCCCTGGCTTTATCCTGCCATCCAAAGCAACAGCCTTGTTCAGGGGATGGTGTTTCTGTTTACACAAAATGCTCTCAGTAAGCCTCATTCGACACTCATATTCCCATATGTTAATTCCCCCATTTTACTGTAAAAGGCATAGTAATCCAATAGTTATGATCACCAAGCAAAATATTGTACTGTGTACTCCCCCACTTTAATGGCAGATACAGTGCCTTGCGAAAGTATTCGGCCCCCTTGAACTTTGCAACCTTTTGCCACATTTCAGGCTTCAAACATAAAGATATAAAACTGTATTTTTTTGTGAAGAATCAACAACAAGTGGGACACAATCATGAAGTGGAACGACATTTATTGGATATTTCAAACTTTTTTAACAAATCAAAAACTGAAAAATTGGGCGTGCAAAATTATTCAGCCCCCTTAAGTTAATACTTTGTAGCGCCACATTTTGCTGCGATTACAGCTGTAAGTCGCTTGGGGTATGTCTCTATCAGTTTTGCACATTGAGAGACTGAAATTTTTTCCCATTCCTCCTTGCAAAACAGCTCGAGCTCAGTGAGGTTGGATGGAGAGCATTTGTGAACAGCAGTTTTCAGTTATTTCCACAGATTCTCGATTGGATTCAGGTCTGGACTTTGACTTGGCCATTCTAACACCTGGATATGTTTATTTTTGAACCATTCCATTGTAGATTTTGCTTTATGTTTTGGATCATTGTCTTGTTGGAAGACAAATCTCCGTCCCAGTCTCAGGTCTTTTGCAGACTCCATCAGGTTTTCTTCCAGAATGGTCCTGTATTTGGCTCCATCCATCTTCCCATCAATTTTAACCATCTTCCCTGTCCCTGCTGAAGAAAAGCAGGCCCAAACCATGATGCTGCCACCACCATGTTTGACAGTGGGGATGGTGTGTTCAGCTGTGTTGCTTTTACGGCAAACATAACGTTTTGCATTGTTGCCAAAAAGTTCAATTTTGGTTTCATCTGACCAGAGCACCTTCTTCCACATGTTTGGTGTGTCTCCCAGGTGGCTTGTGGCAAACTTTAAACGACACTTTTTATGGATATCTTTAAGAAATGGCTTTCTTCTTGCCACTCTTCCATAAAGGCCAGATTTGTGCAATACACAACTGATTGTTGTCCTATGGACAGAGTCTCCCACCTCAGCTGTAGATCTCTGCAGTTCATCCAGAGTGATCATGGGCCTCTTGGCTGCATCTCTGATCAGTCTTCTCCTTGTATGAGCTGAAAGTTTAGAGGGACGGTCAGGTCTTGGTAGATTTGCAGTGGTCTGATACTCCTTCCATTTCAATATTATCTCCTTGGGATGTTTAAAGCTTGGGAAATCTTTTTGTATCCAAATCCGGCTTTAAACTTCTTCACAACAGTATCTCGGACCTGCCTGGTGTGTTCCTTGTTCTTCATGATGCTCTCTGCGCTTTTAACGGACCTCTGAGACTATCACAGCGCAGGTGCATTGATACGGAGACTTGATTACACACAGGTGGATTGTATTTATCATCATTAGTCATTTAGGTCAACATTGGATCATTCAGAGATCCTCACTGAACTTCTGGAGAGAGTTTGCTGCACTGAAAGTAAAGGGGCTGAATAATTTTGCACGCCCAATTTTTCAGTTTTGATTTGTTAAAAAAGTTTGAAATATCCAATAAATGTCGTTCCACTTCATGATTGTGTCCCACTTGTTGTTGATTCTTCACAAAAAAATACAGTTTTATATCTTTATGTTTGAAGCCTGAAATGTGGCAAAAGGTCGCAAAGTTCAAGGGGGCCGAATACTTTCGCAAGGCACTGTATGTATCTATCCTCTGACTGCCAACACCAGATGACTGACTAACATAGCAACACCTACCTAAAGACCGTTGATCTGTTGCACTAGGGTTGATGATCGGTTTTGTCAAACCGATTTGAACTGAGGAAGTTATTAGTAGTAGGAGTCACCTGATTACAGTACTATTGGCCATTCAGCTCTAGATCTGTATATGTTAAAGTGCAGGGAGTGCTGCAAGAGCTGAGCATTATGGGTCATCGACTCAGTGGACCATAACAGTGATACTATCAGTGCCAGAGCACAGTTAAGATAAGCACAGGTGAACTAGTCACTAACTCAAAAGGTCAAAGGGCCTTTTCTACTATTACACATTTTGTTTTAGCTTGTGGGTTATTTCATTTGGAAAACAGGTGCAAACTGCAGTTCAAGCACAATATTCAACATATCTCATTCTTTATACAGTCTCATTCATCAATAAACCTCAAAATAATATAATTTCATAGAATATAATACAACATGTGACAATTATTACAATATTTTTTTTAACTTAACATTTATTTAACTAGGCAAGTCAGTTTAGAACAAATTCTTATTTACAATGATGGCCTACCCCGGCCAAACACTAAACCGGACAACACTGGGCCAATTGTGAGCAGTCCTATGGGTGATACAGCCTGCATTCAAACCAGGTACTGTAGTGACGCCTCTTGCTCTGAGATGCAGTGCCTTAGACTGCTGCACCACTCGGGAGCCCAGTGCTAGAGGCGTCACTACAGACACCCTAGTTCAAATCCAGGCTGTATCACAACAGGCCGTGATTGGGAGTCCCATAGGGCGGCGCACAATTGGCCCAGCGTCGTCCGGGTTTGGCCAGGGTAGGCTGTCATTATAAATAAGAATTTGTTCTTAACTTACTTGTCCAGTTAAATAAAGGTTTAATTAAAATTTAAAAAATAAATAAAAATAGCACTGAGATGCAGTGCCTTAGACCGCTGTGCCACTCAGGAGCCCAATGCTGAGACAATCTATTTATTTGATCGTATATAAGATTATCAGTCGGCAACATTTGAGCTATTTCTAAAGATAGGCTGTGGCGTGCATGAAGTGATTATCATTTTATACAGCAGGATCAGATATATTCCATGAAGTGATTATCATTTTATACAGCAGGATCAGATATATTCCATGAAGTAATTATCATTTTATTCAGCAGGATCAGATATATTCCATGAAGTGATTATCATTTTATACAGCAGGATCAGATATATTCCATGAAGTGATAATAATTTCATTCAGCAGGATCAGATATATTCCATGAAGTGATAATAATTTTATTCAGCAGGATCAGATCTATTCCATGAAGTGATAATAATTTTATTCAGCAGGATCAGATCTATTCCATGAAGTGATAATAATTTTATTCAGCAGGATCAGATATATTCCATGAAGTGATAATAATTTTATTCAGCAGGATCAGATCTATTCCATGAAGTGATAATAATTTTATTCAGCAGGATCAGATCTATTCCATGAAGTGATAATAATTTCATTCAGCAGGATCAGATATATTCCATGAAGTGATAATAATTTCATTCAGCAGGATCAGATATATTCCATGAAGTAATTATCATTTTATTCAGCAGGATCAGATCTATTCCATGAAGTGATAATAATTTTATTCAGCAGGATCAGATATATTCCATGAAGTGATAATAATTTTATTCAGCAGGATCAGATCTATTCCATGAAGTGATAATAATTTTATTCAGCAGGATCAGATCTATTCCATGAAGTAATTATCATTTTATTTCAGCAGGATCAGATCTATTCCATGAAGTAATTATCATTTTATTTCAGCAGGATCAGATCTATTCCATGAAGTAATTATCATTTTATTTCAGCAGGATCAGATCTATTCCATGAAGTAATTATCATTTTATTCAGCAGGATCAGATCTATTCCATGAAGTAATTATCATTTCATTCAGCAGGATCAGATCTATTCCATGAAGTAATTATCATTTTATTTCAGCAGGATCAGATCTATTCCATGAAGTAATTATCATTTTATTTCAGCAGGATCAGATCTATTCCATGAAGTAATTATCATTTTATTCAGCAGGATCAGATCTATTCCATGAAGTAATTATCATTTTATTTCAGCAGGATCAGATCTATTCCATGAAGTAATTATCATTTTATTTCAGCAGGATCAGATCTATTCCATGAAGTAATTTTCATTTTATTCAACAGGATCAGATCTATTCCATGAAGTAATTATCATTTTATTTCAGCAGGATCAGATCTATTCCATTAAGTAATTATCATTTCATTCAGCAGGATCAGATCTATTCCATGAAGTAATTATCATTTTATTTCAGCAGGATCAGATCTATTCCATTAAGTAATTATCATTTCATTCAGCAGGATCAGATCTATTCCATGAAGTAATTATCATTTTATTCAGCAGGATCAGATCTATTCCATGAAGTAATTATATTTTTATTTCAGCAGGATCAGATCTATTCCATTAAGTAATTATCATTTTATTTCAGCAGGATCAGATCTATTCCATGAAGTAATTATCATTTTATTTCAGCAGGATCAGATCTATTCCATGAAGTAATTTTCATTTTATTCAGCAGGATCAGATCTATTCCATGAAGTAATTTTCATTTTATTCAGCAGGATCAGATCTATTCCATTAAGTAATTATCATTTTATTTCAGCAGGATCAGATCTATTCCATGAAGTAATTATCATTTTATTTCAGCAGGATCAGATCTATTCCATGAAGTAATTATCATTTTATTTCAGCAGGATCAGATCTATTCCATGAAGTAATTATCATTTTATTTCAGCAGGATCAGATCTATTCCATGAAGTAATTATCATTTTATTCAGCAGGATCAGATCTATTCCATGAAGTAATTATCATTTTATTCAGCAGGATCAGATCTATTCCATTAAGTAATTATCATTTTATTTCAGCAGGATCAGATCTACTCCATGGTCTTGGTCTGTGTTAAAGAAATGTTTGATGCGAAGTTGGCACCACTCTGGATCTCAAATCAGAAATGACCGTTTCCTTTTAAAGTCTTTATCTTGATTTCATTCGTGTGATTTATGTAAAAGCAGTTACTCTTTATAATGTGGTGTTATTACGTTAAGTGAGGGGGCTGGTTCCCCGACCCAACAGGAATTTACTGTAATGTCAGGGAATAAATAGTAGTTTGTTATGGTTACAGTGATCAATCTTTTCTTTAACACGAGGGTGTACTGGTCTCAGATGTCCCTTAATGTGTTAATGTGTTGCCAGGTCTCCTAGTGTTTGTCATGAGTCAGCGTTTTTATATCTCTCTCATGCATGATGGGCACCATCTCTGGTTACTGCTGACATAATGCTTTGTCGCTCTGTCTCATCCTCTCAGGGGAGACACACACATTCCCTGAAAACAGTCAACCAGTCAGTCACTCAGTCACTCAGGTAGGCCTTAGTCAGAGCACAGTGGTGAGATCTGTATTTACCCCCAGTGTGGACATTCACCTAAATCAACTGACTTGAGGACTAGCTGTGAAGTGTGTGTGTGTGTGTGTGTGTGTGTGTGTGTGTGTGTGTGTGTGTGTGTGTGTGTGTGTGTGTGTGTGTGTGTGTGTGTGTGTGTGTGTGTGTGTGTGTGTGTGTGTGTGTGCGTGCTCATGTGCGCGTATGTGTAAACTATAAAGGCTGCATGGGAATACAGGGTCTCTGTTCGAACACAGAATACAGTGATACAAGTGGTAGGCTATTGACTCTTTGCTCTTAGTTGAACTTTCAGGGATTCTGGCATTTGTGTTGCTATGTAAACTGTCAGGAATCATAAATTCCTGTTTAAGTATGTTGAGCTGAAGATGGGATGCTCACCTGACACAGTCCAGTCCATTACAATGGCTCCTGACCCTGGAGTTACTGACCTGATGGTCCTCCACTCATTGTAATCGGTTCTACTCTCTCATTTAAACTCATATTTTTGCTCCTCTTAGAAATACACACACGTATCCTTCCTTAACAAAGTCTAGCTTTCAAATTACAAATGTACAATCTCTTAGAGAATCATGTTGGAGTCATAACACTCAGCATGAACAAGAAGGTATCTCAGAATATATAGCAATGATATAACACCTCTGTTATTTACTGTGACACTAGCAATGAGTAACAAGAGTAGAAACCACCTAACTACACGGCTCCTTGACATTAGTCATCTAGGAAATATTTCTCCAAAGAATCAATTTTCAAACGGAGCCACAGTGGCATCTAATGGGGATGACATCATTCACTCTCCCTTTTTCTACTCCCTTGGATTCTTCTCAAAGACCCTGGCTCCTTGCCCTCCTTGCCCTCCTCATACAGCACCTTCACATTGCCTCTATTGTGAAGTTCTCTGGTGATGGGAAGACAAGGCCACTGTGGGAGAAAAAGAGGAGGGCTGGTGTCCTCATAGATCACAGTCAGTGGACAGCATCTCATGGTGGGGATGATGAAGATGGTTTATGACAGGAAAGCTAGACATCACCACAGACCAGCAGACCTTGACCTGACACCAAGACCACGCAGCGGACGAGGAAGCCGCACACCAAGGCATACTGAGCTTCCCCCTTCAACAAACATATGTTGTCGCTTTGGATTTACCTCACTTTGCTCTCATAATGGGGGATCGTTTTTACGGAAAATAGCCTGTTTTCATTTCACACGGAGGGGTTTTCATTTGAATATCCGTTGGTGACTGAGGAGGAGCAATGGAATGATGGACTAGATGGAACAGGACTATATATTAATATATATAATTACTAATCAAATCCAGCAAACTGTTATGGCTTTCTTCACTTCAAACAGTCTGAATGACAACTTAAATATTTCACTGCTCTTCTGTGACTGACAGAATCATTAAATAATAATGATAACATACAGGTCTCTAAGGCTGTGTGTTTACACAGCCTTAGAGACTTCGTCTTTCATGCTCAAATATCTCTACTCTACAATGACAGTTTGGAATCTGGAACAGAACGGTCTCAAATGTCTGCATGGGTCCAGTGATCTAACAGCCTCTTCAGGAGTAGGAGATTCCACGATGTCATTGTAGAGTAGAGATACATGAACATGAAAGACAACATCTCTAAGGCTGTGTTTACACAGGCAGCCCAATTCTGATGTTTTTCACTAATTGGCATTTTGACCAATCAGATCAGCTCTGAAAGATATCTGATGTGAAAAGATCTGATGCGATTGGTCAAAATCAGTGAAAAACATCAACATTGGGCTGCCTGTGTAAACACAGCCTAAGAGATGTTGTCTTTCAGGTTCAGGTATCTCTACTCTACAATGAGATCGTGGAATCTCCTACTCCTGCAGAGGCTGTTAGATCACTGGACTCATGCAGACATTTGAGACTGAAAGTTTGGTTCTATATTGGTATTTCGTACAAAGCAAAGCAAACTTCAATACCTCACTGGAGTGCTTTCCGCTGTACCACACATCTCTACTCATAGTACCATGGCAATCTGTATGGTATGACTGTCCGGCAAGTCTTTGGGATCAGCCTCTGCTTTGCTTTGTGAACCTTCATGGACAGACACGCTGCTGTGCTGTCCCAGTCCATCTAGCTCTGTCTCCCATAATCTGTTAAGGATTGCACTTTAATCCCATCATTCCAGAGGACTGAGAGAGATACATTTCATGGCATGCATTAGGCCATCTCTACTAATCCAAGCATGCCTGTCTACTTGTCTGTCTGTGCCATATACAGTCATTTGTCCTTATGTCTGTTGTCTGTCTGCCGGGTCCATTTATCTATAGTGCGTCTTTGTCTGACCGTCTGTCTGACTGACTACATAAATCGTTGTTGTGTGACAAGGAGCAATACACCTGAGAATAGAAATCTAAACAAGGCAAAGAGCATGGTCTAAGACGACTGCAGGACGTTACAGAGGGCATAGTTCACATGCATACAGAACCATGATTGCACAACACACAATAGGCCTACCTACATGCATGGTACGGCTACAGTCAAGAGAGAGGGGCGCTACACAATACACATTGACGGAGAACAATGTGCCCTAATCCACAGCACAGATACAGCATGTAGAGGGGGCATTGTGTGGTGTTCGTCGTTTCCCGCAGGGATGAGCGTTCTGGCAGTGCACTCTTTAAGCATCTATCATTGTTATCTTAATTCATTATTATGTCGAAGCTGCATAATATCACATTTATGTAACGACGATCAATGTCAGCTCTGTTGGCGTGGACCTATATGCGATGCGGAGGACACCTGTCTACAGTCAGCATCCTTTGGCCTTAACTCAACTGCGGCACCACAACAAAGAGAATGTTCTGCATTGGTCGTGGTGGGAGTGAATCAAACACGCCCACTGTGGACAGGTAAACATTAATTTGGGTACATCATGTGATATTGTATCAACAATGAATAGGGCGCATTAGCGTCAGTCAACCAGACGGGAACTGTGTATATTGTGCATATTGTACGCTTCTTGCTACGTAATAAACGTGTAACCATTCATCAATAATTACTACATGTCTGGGGCATGGAACAATCTAGCAAAACACACAAATATTACCACCCAGACAATCACCAGACCTGTAGCATTCCAGTCAATTGTCATTATTCATAATTTTACTCACCCTATGCTGTCTCTTTTTGATCAGTTCTCAATGGTTCTCGTGGATGTCGCTGGTTGAAGTCTGTTCCACCTTCTCATACAGTGCGCTTCACTCACTGACCGCAGGAAAACAGCCCACCTCCTTCGCCCCGCTCAGCCTATCACAGTCGAGAAGTGCTGCCGTGTTTTTCGTTTGATTCTCTATGTTTGACGCAGAGATTGTCAGCGGTGCACATGATTGCATCCACGCTCAGGATTCGGCACCGCGCACCGGTCCTGCATAGATGCCGCCCACATCTGTTGAAGGACAGCTGTTGTGATTGTGCAGAATGAATAATAGTCTCCATCCCTCCACGCAAGTGACGAAATTTGACCAATCATCGTTAACAGTAGATAACAGTTATGTTTACACTGTATGGGCACGATACGTAACCTCCTGAATGGTAATATGGAGGCAATGGCAATGGCAGTTGCGCCTTTTGCCGCTAGTCTCACTCAAATATATGCAAGGTTAGCCTACATTCCGTAGTCTCTCTGTTCGTCGTCACAATGGAAACATAGCCTGTCTCTCTCAGCCCGTTATTATGAAATCTAATTAGTGTTACAGGCTCATGTGTAACTTTAGCCTACTCTCCCGGATTAATGGTCTGCAGCTGTGTTGCTTTATCGTGGGGCATGTTGCCCTGACCTCAGTGACACTAATAAAAACCTGTCTCTCTCGGTTAATGCGGTAAACAAAGTCAGACCAGCTAGGCTTTAAAACATTTAAGACCATGACACAAGAAGAGACCTCCGATCCCATCCCACTGCTGCCATCCAAACAGATTCACGTGCTGTGCTGTAATGCAGTGCTTCCTATACGATTAAGAGGTTACAGGTCTCATTTGATTTGGAATATAATCCCTGGCAGATAATCCCTGGCCATTGTTGGACCAGCCAAATCTAAAGTGCCTTTCATCTATAGTTATGCTGTTGCTGTTTATATATAGGCCTACACCTGTTCCCCTCTGACTTTGGTCTTGTCCATCCATCATGGACTATGCATGATATACAGTGCCTTCAGACAGTGACTTTTTCCACAGTTTGTTACGTTACAGCCTTATTGTAAAATGTATTAAATAAAAAATATTCCTCAGCAATCTACACACAATACCATATAATAAAAAAGTGACAACAGGTTGTTAGAAATTTTAGCAAATGTATAATATATATTTTTTAAATACCTTATATCGCTATATGACTCGAAAGTGAGCTCAGGTGCATCCTGTTTCCATTGATCATCCTTGAGATGTTTCTACTTGATTGTATTTGTCTTTATTTGTATTTCTTAGGGATCGATCCCCATTAGCTCCTGCTGGGGTCCAAACACACCAAAGCACCCACATTACATATACAACTAAAGATAAAACAGTGAACTATGTTTGCACTGAATGAGCTAAAGATAAAACAGTACATAATTTAACATCCCTACACCACCACATATCCACAACACAACATGTTCAATATCACCATACAACAATATCACAATGTGTACGCATGCATGTGTCTGTACCTTTATGTGCGTCTCTTCACAGTCCCCGTTGTTCCAGAAGGTGTTTTTATACCTGCTTTTTAAATCTGATTCTACTGCTTGCATCAGTTACCTGATTGGAGTCCTCCTCATCAGAGGAGGCTGGTGAGTAGAGATATTGGAGAAAAGGATCATTGTAATGGCTGAACAGAATGAACGGAACGGTATCAAACACATCTACAATGCATTTGGAAAGTATTCAGACCCCTTGACTTGTTACATTACAGCCTTATTCTAAAATTGATTCAATAGTTTTTTCCCCTCGTCAATCTACACACAATACCACATTATGACACAGCATTTTTCACAAATGTATTAAAAATAAAAAAACTTAAACATCACATTTACATAAGTGATCAGAGCCATTACTAAGTACTTTGTTGAAGCACCTTTGGCAGCAAATACAGCCTCAAATCTTCTTGGGTATGACGCTACAATCTTGACACACCTGTATTTGGGGAATTTCTCTAATTATTTTCTGCAGATCCTCTCAAACTCTGTCTTGTTGGATGGGGAGCGTCACTGCACAGCTATTTTCAGGTCTCTCCAGAGGTGTTCGATCGGGTCTACGCTCTGGCTGGGCCACTCAAAAACATTCAGAGACTTGTCCCGAAGCCACTCCTGCGTTGTCTTGACTGTGTGCTGAGGGTCGTTGTTCAGTTGGAAGGTGAACCTTCGCCCCAGACTGATGTCCTGAGCGCTCTGGAGCATGTTTTCATCAAGGAGCTCTCTGTACTTTGCTCCATTCATCTTTCCTTCAACCCTAACATCCCCACAGCATGATGCTGCCAGCACCCTGCTTCACCATAGGGATGGTGCCAGGTTTCCTCCAGACGTGACGCTTGGTATTCAGGCCCAAGAGTTCAATCCAGAGAATCTTGTTTCTCATGTTCTGAGAGTCATTTAGATTCATTTTGGAAAACTCCAAGCTGGTTGTCATGTGCCTTTTACTGAGGAGTAAAGGCCTGATTGGTGGAGTACTGCAGAGATGGTTGTCCCTCTGGAAGGTTCTCCCATCTCCACAGAGGAACTCTGGATCTTTATCAGAGTGACCATCAGGTTCTTGGTCACCTCCCTGACTAAGGCCCTCTCCCCCGATTGCTCAGTTTGGCCGGGCGGCCAACTCTAGGAAGAGTCTTGGTGGTTCCAAACTTCATCCATTTAAGAATGATGAAGGCCACTGTTCTTGGTGACCTTCAATGCGCCGCAGATTTGTGCCTCGACACAATCCTGTCTCGGAGCTCAATGGACAATTCCTTTCACCTCAAAGGGGTCTGAATACTGATGTAAATAAGGTATTTCTGTTTTATTTTTAATACATTTGCAAAAATTTATAAAAACCTGTTTTCACTTTGTCATTATGGGGTATTGTGTGTAGATTGATCAGGATTTAAAAAAAATGTAATCCATTTTAGAATAAGGCTGAAACATAACAAAATGTGGAAAAAGTCAAGGGGTCTGAATACTTTCCGAATGCACTGTATGGCTCTGTAATTTCAAAAGGGTATCTCAGGACATGATAGTGACCGGCCGTTTTATGAGTTACTGTAGATTTGCATAGGCCTTATTTCCAGATCAGTGTAGGGCTTTAGTCTGAAGCGTATACACATAGTCATGAATTCGTATTAAATATCTTTCCACTGAAAGTCCTATTGTTCATGTTTAGTAAAAACACACATGAATAAACACGTGATAAGACATATGCATTGGCCTGTTCAATTGGTCCTTTGTTTGAATAGCTTCAAGGTATGACCCATACACAAAACAATGCATTTCTTGTTAATCTTTTTATTCAAGAGTAGCATTCAAATGTTCATTATCAAAGTTAAATCAAACTACATGGTAACTCTATTCAATTGATTCAATAAATACTGTACCCTGGCCAAAACCTGCAACAACTGTATCTGATATTTACATTATATCCATACATTTCAAGCTACTTTCCTTGCAGTAATCTATTTCCCAGAACTGGACAGTAACACAACTATAACAATAGGATAAGTAAGGGTACTACTAAGACTGACAATGAATCAATAAACCATAACGATAGATTATTTAAATATATACAGATGCATTTTCAATAAATCATTCAATCTAAATCTTTTATCAAACAAGAGACAGAACATTTTAGTTTAGGTTGTAACACATGCAGGTCCTGCCCTTAAATGTGTAAACAGTGGCATTTTAGCAGTGGCATTACACTTGGCTTTGCTTGTTACAGTAACTGAGTAGTCTGTCTTCTGGAGTCAGAGAGAGAAGGGAGGTGAATGGTCCCAGTTGGCCAGCCTGCATCGTGGAATATTAATGTGTTCTGATAGATACTTCATTCAGTAGATTATATCATCATTCTGTAATCCTCTGCTGGCCTGGGATTGGTTATTATGTCATCATTCAGCGCGCCCGCCATCTCATTTAACATCTAGGCTAACTCAAGGACAAAGGAGAGAAGAAACCATATCGTTTACACCATGATAAGAGAACAGAAAACTTGTACAGTTTGCATATTGCTTGCTAATAGAGTTCAGTAATTCAAGGATTTGACATGGATCCCAGAATTCATGGCTTTTACCCATTGAGCCGGACAGCCGGTACAGCAACATCAGTAGACCAGTGAAACTTAGCAACATCTCTCCCATCACAACTACACCAGACAAAACAGAAAGTAGTGTCAGCCCGGCTAACACTCCAGTTGACCCCTACGTGGAGACAACAAGGACATATAGAGACAGATATAGACTAACAACGACAAATATGTTTCCATATACAATACTGCAAATGGTAGTATACATTTGTGAAAAGATATGCTTTGAGGACCATAATGACCAAACAGTGTTGTTATCCGAAGCCCAGGATATTGTATTTCAGGAGCAGAGAGGGAAGCAGTTTGGATATGTTTTTGTTTGACTACATCCTCTTCTGACTCCATGTCCATAAACAGTGAGACTGTTAGTATTACACATACAGTGCCATGGATGGCCCCTAACTCCCAGGGTCAGAGCTGTATCGGTGTGCAGTTGTCCAGGGGCTCTCCAGGTCCAGAGCTGTGTGTTTCCCAGGCAGGGAGCGCCGCCGGCCATCCGAGGGCTCTGACTGAGCCAATCCTGTCCCTGACCCCGGCACTGACACTGAGAAGTTCCCATGTTTGACCAGGCTTAAGAGCACAGTATCTGGATGGCTGGACAAGCCCAGGGGTTGAGGCTCTGGGCGGATGCTAATGCGAAGAGGCTGAGTCTGGGGAAGTGTGTCCAGGACTGGGGTTGGCTCCATGCTGTGCAGAGACTCACAGGACTTGGAGGGGCTGTCGTCAAAGTCTGTGTCGACCAATAACTGAGGTAAAGAACAAGAGTGAGAGGTGAGAAGAATGATAAGATGATCTACAGTACACAACTACAGAATACCCTCTCAGAGTGAACATGGAAACATAAAAGTGGGGTAATTGGTTGATATACAGTAGGCTAGATAAGACAGACTGATCAGTTGTTTGCTATGGATCCAGACGAGGGATGATAGCCCCAACCAGCTGATGACCTACATCCAGAGGGGGTTAGACCAGACCACCTGGTGGGCTTAGCGGATTTCCACCCAACATCCTAATGTTAATGGTGTCTTTAACCCAATGTTTTTGCACAAAAACAAACGCTCTCAAACCAATGTGCTGCTATCACACTGATGACACAACTGCAACTGCACTACGTGACCTTAATACCGGCAAAGAATGTCAGCATGTCAGTAAATCAACTGCACTAAATTGATAACCAGGTTCAATCTAAAAACAATCACTTGGAAGATGTGTCTTTCACCAGCCAAAATGCTTTGATGGTCCCACGTCAGTGTGCTCAGTTGCAAATTGTGGTATACAGTACCTGTGAGAGGGAGGCTAGGGTCTCTGAGTCCAGTGGTGAGGTAGGCTGCACCAGCCTTTCTGCAGGCCTGGGGGTGAGGGTGGGGGTGACAGACGGTTCAGGGGAGGAGGACACTGTGCTGTAGGCCGGGGGCACCAGCACCATCTGTCTCTGGAGCAGCTGCATGATGGCCCCGATGTCTGTTGACATCCGTGACTCCAATCTGAGGGATCCCAGTAGAGTAGTCAGAATCTACAACCACAGCTACAACCACATTTACACCTCAAGCCTTCCATCCTTGAAGTACCCAATGTCCCAACAGCAAAGGTTTGGGATGTCATCGACTGCATCCCAAATGGCACCCTATACCCTGGGCCCTGGTCAAATGTAGTGCACTAAATATGGAATTAGCAGACCTGTAGAGCTGTCTCTGCAGCAGGTCCAGCCTGTTCTCTAGCTCGCTGCGCTGCCGTCGGTTGTTGCTGCTCTGGGCAACGTTGCGAGTGGGAGGATTAGGGGGAGGGGAGGGCAGGCTGTGGCAGGGTACCTCCTGATACTGCTGCTGCACACGGCTCTCCCCCCAGAAACTGAAGATGTTGGAGACACCTGAGATAGCCCCTGATAGAGAGTGGAGGTTAGACTGACAGCTAGTCCAGCTCATACAATATCTACATCAGATGCATACAGTATACTGTACTGACATGAATAGCAGCATGTGTGGCTATTATATTGGTGCATCAATGGAGATAAATAACACCACTGAGATCTAACACAAAGGCAAAAGTTTTGTATAAAAGTAGTGCTCATGAATGGATTGTCTACCTGAGAGAGCGTTGCAGGTGTTGCCAGTTTTGTGGTTCATCTCATCTTCTGAAGCACTGCTGATGTTGAGGATGGTGGTTTCACTATAGGGGGTCCCCATTAGTGAAGTTGGTTGTACAGGGCTGGTTAACACTGACTCCTCATCTCCGCTGGAGTGGGAAGGAGAATAAACTGAGTTCCTCAGCCCCTCAAACTCTGTGTTCTGCCCATCTCCCTGATCTCTGGAGCTCTGGCCTCTGGCCCTGCGGACAGGTCTCTGGGATGGATTGGTCTCCCCTGCATCTGTGAGGCAAGGCAGAGAATGCAGAAAGTTTGTCCCAAATGGTATCCTATTCCCCATTTAGTGCACTACTTCTGACTAGGGCCTATAGGGTAATGCATAGGGAATAGCGTGCACCCTCAGAACAGCCTCAATTCGTTGGGGCATGGACTCTACAAGGTGTCGAAAGCGTTCCACAGGGACGTTGGCCCATGTTGACTCCATTCTTGATACACACAAGAAACTGTTGAACGTGAAAAACCCAGCAGCATTGCAGTTCTTGACACAAACCGGTGCACCTGGCATCTACTACCATACCCTGTTCAAGGGCACTTAAACCTTTTGTCTGGCCTATTCACCCTCTGAATGACACACATACACAATCTATGTCTCAATTGTCTCAAGGCTTAAAAATCCTTCTTTAACCTGTCTCCACCCCTTCATCTATACTGATGAAAGTGGATTTAACAAGTGACATAAATAAGGGATCAAAGATTTCACCTGGATTTACCTGGTAAGTCTATGTCATGGAAAGAGAAGGTGTTCTTGTTTGTATACTCAGTGTGGATAGAACAGACTTAGAACAGTCTAAATTGAAGCAAGTGTGATTAATGCAAATTGAATGGGTTTACTCAAATCAAACTGAATTACACATAACAATCTAATCTAGCTGTGTGCCAGTCAGAGTACTTGACTAACAGGGTACCACACCTCTGTCCGAGCTGAGAGACAGTTCTTGTCTGGGAATCCGATGGTTGACTCCACCATGGTCAGAGTCCTTACTGCTCATTGAGCCAGCAACCGTGGCAGTCTGAAAAACAGCGAGAAGAAATAGAGTGATTTCTTTAGTCAAAACATTTGAATTCCAACAATCAAATGTAAAGATAAGAGACAGCATATTCCTCTGAATCTCACTTTCTAGCAAGGAATTAGTGACAAAATTATTTAACAAAAAACCCACTCACATCCCGGAGGTTGAATGTGATCTCCAGGTTCCCCCAGAAGTAGTCAGAGAACTCGGGATACATGTCCAGCACCTCCAGCATGTCCTCCCTGTGGATCTTATGGAGGTCACAGTAGGTCAGAGCCCTCACGTTGGCATTGGACTTCCCTGGACGGGCATACATGTTAATGGGCTCTCCGAAGATGTCATTCTTACCTGCAGGAAGGGAAGGAGAGATTGTTTACTGGATGTAGCTACATTAGACGATACCATATCTAATTTAGAATATGATCAACATGGATATATGATATGCTTCAGATATTGTGGATATTCAGAGACAATGTGTCATTCATTCATATGTAATTCACTTTTTCTGTATTCATTTATAGTGATTTACAAGGTTTCCAAATGGATGTGATCGCTCATATTCTTGTGACTAACATAGAAGTAACCACTAGATGAGGATGTTACGCTCAACATTGTGGAGGGCTATGAGGCATATCAAGGAGTGGAGGAGATGAGAGAGACTGGGTTGAAAGCCTCTGCAACAATATACAGGTTAAAAGCCAGAAGGTTAAAAGCCACTGCTTTAGGATAGGGCTGATATTAGTAAATTCAAATCAAGTCCATTTTTATTGTGCCATATGGAAATGCAGTTTAGTTTATATCCTACCCAGGATGGCCACCACCACATCCCCTCTCAGGATCTCTATGGAGCCACGGGAGATGAAGTAAAGGGCTGAGATGATGTCACCGGTGTGAACCAGAGTGTCGCCTGGCGGTGCGTGGGTGGTCTTAAACCTCATGGCCAGGGCCCGCAGGCAGCCCTTAGTGGAGCCCTTGAAGGCCTTACAGTTCTCCAGCAGGGTGCGGTTGAGGTGCAGGCAGATATCAGCCTGTAAGCACTCTGGGAAGCCCTTCAGCACCTGGACAACATAGAGGAGTGGACAGACATCAGCAGGTTTGTCTTTTGTGACGACCACTGCATGTTGCCTTTTTACAAGTACTACTTTGTGTCCATTTCGCCACACTTACAGTAAATGACCAGAACAAGTAGCTGTGTGTGTGTGTGTGTGTGTGTGTGTGTGTGTGACTCACAGCATTCATATCAATGCCGTTAGTGTAGGACCAGGCATGTTGGAAGTACTCCTCCAGCCGCTGCCTCAGTGGGTTGGGGATCTGGTGGAACCGGATGAATTCTCGAACCCGCAGCATCTGGGTGTGGTAGCGAGCTGTGCCGGAGTAGAGCCGCTGGATGATGGCTGACACATTACCAAATATGCTAGCATACATCAGAGCTGTTGATAGACAGAGAGAACTGATATAGAGGTCTCGGCATATTTCCAAAAAAGAAACGTAACATTACAATCCTAGGAAAACATGATGATTTTGTGCATGTACGGGGCTGTAGTGGAGCAGGTTGAGAGCTTCAAGTTACTTGGTGTCCACGTCACCAACAACTAACATGGTCCAAGCACACCAAGACAGTCGTGAAGAGGGCACGACAAAACCTATTCTCCCTCAGGCGACTGAAAAGATTTGGCATGGGTCCTCAGATCCTCAAAACGTTCTACAGCTGCACCATCGAGAGCATCCTGACTGGTTGCATCACTGCCTGGTGTGGCAACTGCTCGGCCTCCGACCGCAAAGACCTATAGAGGGTAGTGCGTACGGCCCAGCACATCACTGGGGCCAAGCTTCCTGCCATCCAGGACCTCTATACCAGGCGGTGTCAGAGGAAGGCCCTAAAAATGGTCAAAGACTCCAGCCACCCTAGTCATAGACTGTTCTCTTTGCTACCGTATGACAAGCGGTACCGGACCGCCAAGACTATGTCCAAGAGGCTTCTAAACAGCTTCTACCCCCAAGCCATAAGACTCCTGAACATCTCATCAAATGGCCACCCAGACTATTTGCATTGCCCCCCCCGATCCCCTCATTTTACACTGCTGCTACTCTCTGTTATTATCTATGCATAGTCACTTTAATAACTCTACCTACATGTACATACTGTATTACCTCAATTACCTCAACTAACTGGTGCCCCCGCACATTGACTATACCGGTACTCCCGTTATATAGCTTCACTATTGTTATTTTACTACTGCTCTTGAATTATTTGCTACTTTTATTTCTTATTCTTTTTTTTAAAGGTTTTTATTAAAATGTTATTTTTGGACTGCATTGTTGGTTATGGCTTGTATAAGTAAGCATTTCACTGTAAGGTCTACCACACCTGTTGTATTCGGCGCATGTGACAAATAGCATTTGATTTGATTTGATCAAAATGTGCAGCTTTTTATATTAGTAGACACGATACAGTAAAATGAACATCCCCGGGGGAGAATTGCCTTGGGCAGTGGGCACGAGATATGGCTATCCAATAGGTTGAACACATCCCACAAACATAATCCATAATTACACATTGTCCATTCATGTGTTGTCAAATTTCAAATCATGGGTTAATAGAGGCATAGCGTGTATATAAAGCAATACTTATTTGTGTATTGAGGGTTAATAATTGTGACTTACAGCCGATGAGCATGACGCAGATGGAGAAGATCTTCTCAGAGTTGGTGTTGGGTGAGACATTTCCAAAGCCCACGCTGGTCAGGCTACTGAAGGTAAAGTAGAGTGCTGTCACATACTTGTCCCTTATGGAGGGACCTGACCCTGGTATAGTCTGATTGTAGGGTTTTCCGAGCTGGTCACCCAGAGAGTCCAGCCAGCCAATCCGGGCTGCTCCTGCACGCTCCACATTACCAATGGCGTACCAGATACAGGCCAGCCAATGAGCTATGAGGGCAAAGGTACACATGAGGAGGAATAGGACGGCCGCTCCATATTCAGAGTATCGGTCCAGCTTCCGAGCTACACGCACCAATCGCAGGAGCCGAGCAGTCTTCAACAGACCAATCAGAGTTGTTGTCTAAAACGGTATAAGTCAGAAAGAGGTCAAACAATGGTCATTCACACATGCAGAACACCTAGCCATAAAACCAAACTTGTTTTATTACTTTCACTGTGTCAGCTTACTTAAGAAATAATAAATACATATTTGCACGGATTCTTATAACAGACTCTCACAGCAGCATTTGGATAGGTACAATAAGACCATTCCACCCTGATCTCCTCACCTCTTCTCCCGAGCGGTATATGAGCAGGTCAAAGGGGATAGCCGCCACCATGTCTATAAGGAACCAGCCTTTGAAGTAGTGCACGGCGATCCGCTGTGACTGGCTGACCACCTCGTCATTGTTGTTGACGTACGTCGTCCTGAAGTTGATGATGATATCAACAATGAACATAATGTCTACGATGAGGTCCACCACGTTGAGCGGAGAGCAGGAGTAACCACAGGTCTGCATGGCCGCCCCCTCCTGGTCACTAAGGAGAAAGGCCGCAGAGTAGGGGGTGAAGATGGCAGTGTAGATGACCAGGAGCAGGATGACCCAGTCCCACACCGCCTTGAAGGGGCTGTAGTGCAGGATGGTCCATTTATGGATGCGAGGGGTCTGGAGCTTGTACTCTGGTAGGACATCTGCACCTAGTGAGAGGACCTTGGGAAGGAAAGAAAGGAAATGTGACTGACTTTGCTGATGAGACTGAAATCAAAAGATGGAAGGGTGTTGAATTTGATGACCACAAGGGAAACCTGTCCTCTAAAAACGATGTGGTCCAAGAGCAAATATGCTCTTTAATGTAGGCCAGTGTCATCATTTACATTTTTGGAGGATTTGACCTTTTTCTCTACTTTAAAGCCACTTCAAATTCAAGTTGTACCAATGAATAGGATGGGAGCACACAAACAGTGGATTATTGAGCGTAGCCATTAGGCTTCAACACAACTACTTGATTTATTATAGCGCAAAAAAAAAAGCAAAGGAGCAAATGAAACAGTATTGCACTTTTCATGTAGCCAGCTAATAGCCTAACCACCAATCAAGCAACTTATTACGGGCTAAATGTTAAAATGTTGCTGTGACAATATAGGTCAAATGAAGATCCTACAACAGGATTGAACATTTAGAGACCATAATGTTGCTTGATCAGTGCTTAGGCTTTTAGCTGGCCAAAAGCAGGCTACATGAAAAGTGAAATGCTGTTAATATAACCGTGTGTTAGTGTGGGCGTTCAGTGAATTTATGTAAATCACGAAGCTCATCTGCATTTCCTGTGGTGCAGAAAAATTCTCAGCATCCAAAGAGTAATCAAATTAAGATCCTATATCTGTACATATTGAAATCAAGATGACAGTGTCAGCCCTGAGCTGGCCCTAGTCAGTGATTGCGGTCCAAACACTGAAAAGACTATCCCCTCAGCCCTCAAATTAAGTGGACACTTCTGATGACGTATCATGACGTCTGATGAGTATACACTTGCAGGGCAAGGGGCGAGGGAGGGGGGAAGGAATGATAGACTGTTAGACTGTTCTCTCGGCAAGCGATACCGATGTACCAAGTCTGGAACCAACAGGACCCTGAACAGCTTCTAACCCCAAGCTATAAGACTGTTAAATAGTTAGTTAAATAGTTAACCAACAGCTACCTGGAATATCTGCATTGACCCTCGTTGCACTAATCTCTTTTGATTTATCACGTACTGTATGCTGCTGTTACTGTTTATTATCTATCCCGCTGCCTAGTGACTTTATCCCTACCTACAGTATATGTACATATCTACCTCAATTACCGTGCACATGGACTCAGTACTGGTACCCACCCGGTGTATATTGCCAAGTTAACGTTACTCATTGTGTATTTATTCCTTGTTTTTATTTTATTTATTCCTTGTAGTTATTATTGTTTTTGTTTACTATTTCAACAACAACATCTCTGCATTGTTGGGAAGGGCTCGTAAGTAAGCATTTCATTGTTAGTCTACACCTGTTGTTTACTACGCATGTGACAAATCAAATTTGATTTGATTTAACAAGAGACTGGAGTCGAGGAGCAGGTGGCTCCAGCCTTCAGGCTTCTGCAAAGAAAATATGACAGACGAAGTTAAAGAACTGTACACACTTATGGGAGGGCATGTTGGCAACTTCTTATAAATATCATCCCTTCGTGCACGACACCATAACATCCCCATAATGTCCCCATAACATCTTTGCAAACTGTAGTTCCAAAGTGAAGATCAAATACGAATGGAAATAAATTACAAAGATATGAGCCTTCTGTGTACCATGCATCTTCAGCTAAAGCACATTGAATCACATTACCTGCATTAGCCCTAAGCCCTGTGGTTATTGTTTCTTTGTATGTGTAACCGATGTGAAATGGCTAGCTAGTTAGCGGTGGTGCGCGCTAATAGCGTTTCAATCGGTGACAGACCGTGAAGTAGTTGTTCCCCTTGCTCTGTAAGGGCTGCGGTTTTTGTGGAGCGATGGGTAACGATGCTTCGTGGGTGACTGTTGTTTATGTGTGCAGAGGGTCCCTGGTTCGAGCCCAGGTAGAGGCGAGGAGAGGGACGGAACCTATACTGTTACATATGATATCAAAGCCAGGTACAGAACATCTACACAACAAAACAGTGTACATAAGGCAAACTGAAACAGTGTGACAGTCAGAGTACTGAGGACTTCCAATCAAGCTCTTGCCGTTCTAATGATAATCTCACCGACCAAACTCTCCCCAGCCTCTCAATCACTCACCAAAACCCAATCAAAACTCACTCTTGTATGGGCTGTCTGGCATTCTCTGGGGAACTGCTGGTCAGACTCATGCCTCCACTGTAAATTACAGAATTGTAAATAAATAAATAAATAAAGGTGTATTATTCCCCAATTCCAGAAAAGCATACTGCCCTCCCAAGCAAAAAGGCGGTAACTGCTCATAGAGTGGAACTGAAAATAATGGCTTCAAAGTTTTTTAATTGTCCAGCCAAATTAATTCTAGGGTTATCATTGGAGATGTAATGGTCTGTTGCCTTACTATGAGTACATTTTTTATTCATGTTGACCCTGACCTCTGACATGACCGTTGACCCTTAAACGGCAGTTACTGCCTTCTTCCTTGGCATGAAATGTTATAAATTGCAGGGTAATACCAAAGCAAAGAGCAGTATCTGCCATTTTCATTTGTTAGTTTACTATACTTCTCATTTATGCTATTAATACAAGAGCGGTGTAATTACTGAGTAACAGAGTTGAAACTGCATCCTTTGTGTCTTCCACTAAGATACCAGTTGCATTTACATAGAGATGTAGGTTCTGCATTAGTCACATTACATACTGTGTTTGACAAATAGCCCATGTCTTGTTATAAGAATAAATGTGAAAAGTAGCACTGAAATTGTTTGAATTACATGAAATGATGACCTGTCTTGTAATATATAATGAAATAACATGATTGAAGTATGATGTAGGGTAACACAAATTATAAAAAATGACCATGAGATTGCTAAGAAAAATATTTTATTAGTATTTTTTCAAATTACACTTTTGAATGAATAAATAACAGCTTTAAGAATACATTTTAAACATATTTACATGTTCATATTCACAAGAGGACCCAAATGGCAATTGATAAAATGCTGAATAGTTACATTTCATTTTTAAGTAACATTTCATTTTTAAGTAAAACTTCTTCAGTGCTCTTCCATATCACTCCTCATCCTCAGCAATGCTGTTCACAGCCAAGTCATTCCAGAACTGCCTTCGATGTGCAGGCATCAGAGGACACAGCTTGGTGATTATGTCCATCTTCTTGAACTCTTCTATCCCTCTATCCTGTGTACGTAGTGTCGAGGGTGTCTCTAGAGTGACTTTCTTCATGAGGAAGTCAAGCTCTGTGAAGTCCTTTTCTTCATGGGAGACTTTGTAGAAGAGGCTCCTGGATCCACGCCTCAACTGGATCTCAGCCATCTCTGCCAGCTTTGGTGCTGCTGCCTTCTTCAGCTTGACGATGGAATGGCCAGCTTTCCATGCCAGGATGTTTTCCTTTTTCATTCCGACCACCTCCACCTTGCCTGCATTGGAAGTAGTGACCACATGGAGGAAGTCCCCGAAGTCGTACACCACACCTCCAGGTCGAGCTTTCATTTCCTGTTCCACGCCATGGTGGAAACTGTCTGCACTCATGAAGGTGTGTCCTGGCTCGAAGAACATGAGGGTGATGTCCTCCATCAAAGTTGAGTCAGCATTGACAACGCTCACCAGTGATGTTAGGAGGTACCAGTTTTTGTTTTGAGAAGTGCAGTTATCCACCCAATACACTGCATGCTTGACATCTCTCTCATTCTCCAGTGCTATTACGTAAGATTAAGTAATCTCCTCTGCCTTCCGACCAGCTGTTCCTTCATGCCATACCACTGAGATTGTTTTCGTCTTCTTTTGAGACTTCTTTCCAATGGTAGCGAATGTCTTGTGATAGGGAACAATTCTTCTTGTGAAAAATGCTGTTTTCACACCTGGCATGTGAGGGAGCATGATGACTTTTTGCATATCAACACTCCTCACAGACCAGTCCTCAGGCCAATCTTTCTGTGAATCAGCCTGGTAATGGCTTCTGCTCTGCCCTGCAGACTTCTTATGTTCCTCATATTTTCTACATTGCATGCAGTTGAGGTTGCTGATGGTGAATTCAGGTGCTGCATGGCTGTTGTCTTGGCAGGCTTGGGTTCCCTGTGCTCCATCTTCAGATGATAACCCTGCACCAAACAGAGCTCGCACTCCTCCTCTCCAAGCTTCACAAAGCTGATGTTCCTTCCCTTTACCGCCTTGCGATAGGTTTCATAACCGCAGCTGGCATCTTTGTTCTTCTCCTTGTAGTCATTATGCATGAACCGAATACTGACGTCACTAGGGAGGTAGAGGCGATGGGGGGCATGCTCTCATCTGTAGTGGCTGATTTGGGAATGGAAGGATTGGATTCATGTTCAATTTGCTCGCTGAAGCTTTCTTTCCCCTCTGATCCTTTGGTGGAATCAGTTTGGTTGTGATTGACTTGCCCATCATTGTGACAATCAACCTGTCATTTTTGGGGTGGTAGCCCAATGTTGTCAGAAAAAACACTTTGCACACGTGTTGTGCAGAACCGCTCTGGTTTGGAAGATGGTACTGAAACGGTCTGCTGGGTCGACTGTCAGCACCAACAGTGCCATTTTTCTTAGATTGCTGTGCCAACATGTGGAAGATCCATGTCCTCTTCTCCTTATACTTCATCTCCCAATACTTTTCCCATATTTCCTTTCGCCTAACCTCTGAAATATTCTGAGTACATTGCCTCTTGCATTTGGGACCACATGGCTTACCCATTGGTGGAATCTTGGATTTCTTGTTTGATAGGTGTTCTGGAGTTGTGTCCACGGCCTCAGTTGCCACTTGTGCTGGAACATCCAACTCTGAAGGTGGATGATAATCTTCATCATCATCATCATCATTGGCACTTGATTTCTCATCTGATAGACTGATTTCTAAGGAGTCAGAGACCACCCACTGGTTCTCTATTTCTTCAGATAGTGTTGACACTGACTTCAGTTAAATGGGGTAGATCAGGAATCTTTGTTGGAATGTGGCCCTCAAACTCAACTGAAATAAATAGAGCAAATAATCAGGGACATGCATCCTAATGATTCTATTCTGTTAAGGATGATAATAATTAATACTGAGATTTTCTGGTGTTCAAACATATGATCATAATCATTTTTTTATTATTCTATAATATAGGATATAATCTATGTTGATTTTATCTTGTGCAAACATTATCTTAATAATTTTCACTGTCATAACTCAGTTCATCTATTAATTTCATACCTGCTCTCAAAAAGGCTCTTACATTTTCATTTCTATTTACAAATACAAAAAAATTGAATGGATGGACATTGACAGGAATAAAACCTAGTATTGATGTGGTTGTACTGTCCTAATACACCCTCACATGGCAACTTTGATCCGCATTGATACTAATCATCTAGGCCACAGGGATTGGTGGAAGTCATGCAAAACAGTTTTTTCCGCATTCATGTAATGATGGCACCGAAGCAGACATATTGAGCTCACGTTTGACATGTCAAAGAAACTTGTTGTACTAATTACATATGCCACCAACAAAGGTGATGGACACAATTTGGGATTTTAACTTTCCTGACCAGGACAGTCACGCAATATTGGAATATAAAAGAAAAACAGAAACCCTGAAAATGTGAGTAGATGAATTATTAATGAGCTAGCAATGCTGTGTGTGTGCTCATCCGGAAAACGAGTGTGCGTTGCTTTTGACAATTCAGTATGGGGTGTACGTCCAACTGACCGTCAGCTGGCTAGAGATCGTGTGTGTGGTGTAAGGTTACGGATTCAAATAACCCATTGAATGTCAGAATATAACTACAAGGATTATATTAATTATAGGTATAATAGATTGAAGCTAGTAAAAACTGCTGATCGTCTCTTATGGGGGAACATGTAGCACAAATCTATTGCTTCATACTAATGCTAGCTAGGTAGGTTTTGACGTTTTGGTAGGGGCGCGTCAGTTTTAGCTAGGAGGCTGTCACTGGCTAGAAATCGTGTGTATGGTGTACTGATTCAAAGATTACATTTCAGAATATAATTCATTATATGGCTAATAGATTGACGTTAGTATCAATTGCAGATCTCTTATGAGAGCAGGTAGCGTTGTTAGTCTATGCTCGCTAGCTAGTTAGTTAATTTTGATGTCAGATCTACTTAGCTAGCTAATTTGTGGCAACAGTTTGGGGAAGGCTCTTTCCTGTTTCAGCATGACAATTACCCTGTGCACAAAGCGAGGTCCATACAGAAATGGTTTGTCAAGATCTGTGTGTAAGAACTTAACTGGACCGCACAAAGCCCAGACCTCAACCCCATTGAACACTTTTGGGATGAGTGCAGGCTATTATAGCAGCAAAGGGGGGGAACCAACTCTTCATGCCCATGATTTTGGAATGAGATGTTCGAAGAGCAGGTGTTCACATACTTTTGGTCATGTAGTGTATATATACAGTATACACACACTGAGTATACCAATGTAAAGGAGGCACAGGGAAATAAATGATTACAAATATATCATTTTCACGAAATAAACACACAGAGTGATTTACTGAATTAGGCATACAGTGATGCTTTTAAAAATACAATTAAAAAAATTGAATTGGGGCTTTAACATCCACTGTAGCCCTACAGACTGCTTCACACAATATACATATACAACATAAAGACTCTAAAAGCCAGAAACATGATTAACTGATGTTATATTTGAATATTTATCCTGCTCATTACATACCAGTCAGAATGAGAAATGACAGCAGATCCAGAAAAGGCAGCAAATAGATAGCAATCATACAAAATTACATTTTGGGCTGAACACAGAACATACAATTTTCCTCACCCACAGAAATACACATAACAGCAGCACTAAATGTCTTGCTATCGACATCCCAGTTGGTAAGTAAGACCATGTTTAATTTATGTTTCTATTCCTGTATCTATGCTAGGATTACCATAAACAACTTCACACAACTGGCACTTCAATCATATCCTTTCATGACTGGTACTGTGAATTACTGGATCATATTGAAATATCTAGGTCTATGATATCTAGGTCTATGAATATCTATCTATGATGCGCATTGACACCTATTGACACATCTCCACATCAATGTCAATTGTTATTGTGAGGAAAAGCTCCATCCACAGATTTCCATAAAACAAGTCTTAGTTGATATGTTTCACTCCAGTGTCCCCCTATCGTAGTCCGTAGGGCTTTCCCTGTCGCCCTCATCACACAGCCTCCATCACAGGTGAACTCAGCTCTCCCTCCTCTTGCATCTTTTCAAATATATTCCAAAGTGTATTCTAAGGAGAACAAAAGCTCCTGGGGTCCTCCAGGGAACTCTGCAATTGGGAAATGTGCTAAATGCATTGGAACTGGGACAATTGATTCTTTATTAGGCTACAGGATGTCAAGTAAGTGCACATATGTGTTTCTAACTTTAGGTTTCGTTGTGGTTTGAAGCAGAGTGGCAATGCTATGACTGCTTCTGCCTCCGAGAGAAGGAGAGCAAGAAATAAAGAGCATGCAGGGTATAGATTGCGAGTTTTTCCACATTGTTACGTTACAGCCTTATACTAAATTGGATTAAGTAAAATGTTTTCCTCATCAATCTACACACAGAGTGAAAACAGGTTTTTAGCTATGTTTGCAAATTTATAAAAACCGAAATACCTTATTTACATAAATATGTCAGAGCGAAAACCAAGCCATGAGGTTGAAGGAATTGTCCATAGAGCTCAAATACAGAATGGTGTCGAGGCACAGATCTGGGGAAAGGTACCAAAACATTTCTGCAGAATTGAAGGTCCCCAAGAACACAGTGGCCTCCATCATTCTTAAATGGAAGACGTTTGGAACCACCACGACTCTTCCTAGAGCTTGCCGCAGGCCAAACTGAACAATCGGGGGAGAAGGGCCTTGGTCAGGTAGATGACAAAGAACCAGATGGTCACTCTGACAGAACTTCAGAGTTTCTGTGGAAATGGGAGAACCTTCCAGAAGGACAACCATCTCTGCAACACTCCACCAATCAGGCCTTTATGGTAGAGTGGCCAGGCGGAAGCCACTTCTCAGTAAAAGGCACATGACAGCCCGCTTGGAGTTTGCCAAAAGGCACCTAAAGGACTCTCAGACCATGAGAAACAAGATTCTCTGGTCTTTACCTACATGTACATACTACCTCAAATAACCGGTGCCCCCACACATTGACTCTGTATTGGTACCCCTCGTATATAGTCTCGCTCTTGTTATTTCACTGCTGCTTTCTAATTACTTACTTTTATCTCTTATCTGTATTTTTTAAAACTGCATTGTTGGTTAGGGGCTCGTAAGTAAGCACTGTAAGGTCTACCTGTTGTATTCGGCGCATGTGACTAATACAATTTGATTTGATGAAACCAAGATTGAACTCTTTGGCCTGAATGCCAAGCGTCATGTCTGGAGGAAACCTGGCACCGCTCAATACCATCCCTACTGTTATGTTCGGTTAATTACTGATGTCCCCTTTAAGAATGGAGCACCCTTGGTCATGCGCAGTGTTGTTCTATGTTATTCTGGTACTAACTCGTTTTAGTAAATGTGAAGCTCCAGTTCAATTTCTTGTATTCAGTCTTTCTTATTATATAAATAAGTAATAAGAGTTAAGACACTACACCTACGGTGAAGCATGGTGATGGCAGCATAATGCTGTGGGGATGTTTTTCAGCGGCAGGGACTGGGAGACTAGTCAGGATTGAGGGAAAGATGAACGAAGCAAAGTAAAGAGAGATCCTTGATGAAAACCTGTTCCAGAGCACTCAGGACATCAGACTGGGGCGACAGTTCACCTTCCAACAGGACAATGACCCTGAGCACACAGCCAAGACAATGAAGGAGTGGCTTCTGGACAAGTCTCTGAATGTCCTTGAGTGGCCCAGCCAGAGCCTAGACCCGATCGAACATCTCTGGAGAGACCTGAAAATAGCTGTGCAGCGACGCTCCCCATCCAACCTGACAGAGCTTGAGAGGATCTGCAGAGAAGAATGGGAAAAACTCCCCAAATACAGGTGTGCCAGGCTTGTAGCGTCATCCCCAAGAAGACTCGAGGCTGTAATCGCTGCCAGAGGTGTTTCAGCAAAGTATTGAGTAAAGGGTCTGAATACTTATGTAAATGTAATATTTCAGTGTTTTATTTTTTATAAATTTGCTAACATATCTAAAAACCTGTTTTTACTTTGTCATTATGGGGTTTACTATTTTAGAATAAGGCTGTAACATAAAAAAATGCATAAAAAGTCAAGGGGTCTGAATACTTTCTGAATGCACTGTATACCATGTACCCCATACATACTGTATGACTAATAAAACTTGAAACTTGAGTCTCCTCTTCTCATATGTTTGTTTGCTCACTTCACAATTGAGTAAAAAGTGGATAGGTTTTCCGTATCTAATTTCCTGTCCTCAATGGCAAACTGAAAATGAACTTCTTCAGTTCAGACTGCATCTTGCTATACCTCTCCAGTGCTCTTTCTAGATTTTGATGATTTTTTTTCTCTGTTTATTCCGCCCCAAATTGAAATTAAGTGATTTGCTTACTTTGGGGATTTGGGAGATTCAATCAGCATCTCTACAGAGATTTGTCATTCTGACTGATGCTTCTGAAAATGGAACCACCAGCCAATAGGATCCCTGACACCTCCACTCTCTGTCCTAAATCCACCCTGAGTCCTTCAGCATCTCCTGACTCAAACCCTGACTCTCCCCTTGAAGTAGTTCAGAGTCCTTAGAAGCCGTCCAATAGCAAGAGGGATGGGGCCTTCATCAGCCTCTAACCTAATCAACACTCTAGATTAGTCCACCCAGCTGTAACAATGCATGACTTAATGTGCATCCAAAGTCTGTGTCCCAAATGGCAATCCTATTCTCTATATAGTACACTACTTTTGACCACAGCCTTATGGGCCCTGGGTGCACATTAGTGTCCTAAATGAGTAGGTTGACATTTGGGATGCACCCTAATACAGATGACCACTGATATTCTACTTCAACATTCTATTTTAACAAAAACCTGACTTGGGTTCTCGTGAACTGTGCTACCCTTGTGAAAACATCTTCTCCCATTCTCCTTTACGATGTGCCATATCATTATGACCAAAGTGAGGTAGTAGTGGTCTGGTTTTATTCAGCAGTATTGTGAACAATAACAGTAATACAAAAAGTCATATTTAGCCACTCTGGCGTCAGCAGATTTTTGAGTGACAGATGTGGCAGACTGAGGTGTTATTTTAGTCTGTTCTATAAAAGTTAAATATCTGCACTCTAAGTTTCTGATATGGACCAATGTTGGACACCAACTGAAACATCAGAGAAATACAGAGACAATATAAGACTGCTCATTAACTAGGGGAGAGCCGGGCCGAAAGCAACATGGGGTGAAAGTAACACGCCCATTTTCTCAGATAACACAGAAACTAGAATTACGTAATGAAGTCAGCAAGTTCCTAATGTGGAGGACAACCTCCCTGCAAAAGAAACAGCCCATGTCAACCATGTTTTGACGAGTTATCAACAGAAATCGACACAAACTTGATCGTACATTTATTGAAAGTAACGACCATTACAAACCAGAAACATGGAAATAAGATTTTGTACACTTCTCCCCAGCTGTTACTCCCGCCTCGCCTGTACTAACAAAAGTAAAGTTATGGTAGTTCTGTTCTCTGTCTATTTAAAGGGGAAGTTCACCCTGGGGAGTCCAAGGTATTCCTAGGACAGTGAGATGTGTTTCACACATAATTAACCAGGAGGAAGGCAGGTTTGGGTTTCGGGCGGTGAATGATACACTCTGTGATGGCTTCCGGTGTATTGATAAGGGGGTGCAAGATCTAAAAATAAATCAATCTGCTTTGTGGCATTTTGTGAAGATTGTATGTTATACTGATTGCACTATACATCTTTGTGCGCGTAGATATGGTTGTACTTGTTCGATAGCACCATTGGATGTCTTTCAGCAATGTTCCTATCGGCAGATTCGTTGCTAAATATACAAGTAGACACATTTTTTACGATCTCTGAGACTACAATTTGTGTTGAGTGCTTTTTTAAAAAGGAGGCAGATACTAACACAATCCTTTTGGCAAAACTGAAAGTACTGACCAGAAGCAATGGCTTCAAGTGATTCCTCTCATCAACAAAAATTTGACGATGAAGAATGTTCTATTAATTACATGGTGACATTTAACCATATATTTTTCAACTGGAAATGACTGAAGAGGATTCGAAACAAAGAGTTGGATTTAGCTCATGTTAGAAGCGCACAGACAATGCAAGCACCAAGAGGTTAGATGAAAATTACAGTGCCTAGCTAAGTAAGTTATTTTTCCTGCAAGCCACCTAGCTAGCTATCTACTGAAACCCATATTGTGTATTTCTGGCTAACATAAACTGCGTTACAGTGGGAGGAAATCAAATAATGGTTCTGTTTGCTTACCTAGCTAGGTCGCTAGCTAAGTTAGCTAAACAACTACTGGTAGCCATATCTATGACTAAAAATAGAAAAGGTTTTACAATCAGAGATCTTTTTGTATCTCAATTGTAAAACCTCTTTTATTTTTAGTCATAGATATGGCAAGCTACAAGGTTACAACCAGTCACCTAAAGCTAGGTTTACCACCAAACGTTAGCATGACTGGAGTTGGCTGGCTAGTTAGCCTCGCAACTGCTAACTTATGCACCTCGCTTCACATTTGTAACTTGTTAGCAAACATGTGTAATGTCAGCAACGGTAAATCATTTTACTAGCTAGCTGTGTAACATGATTGATGAGGATTGACATTGGTTATGATCATGACCGTGGATGCATTTTCATTTCACAAAATTCTAGGCATAATGCAAGATAGGATTCCAAACAGATGTAAAGAACAATTATTTTATATCCAGCAAGCCAGCTAACGTATCTAGGTCTACTAGCAAACATTTGAGGAGAAACAATAATACAAAAATGTACTGTTGCAAATCTCAAAAATTGAAGCTGGTTTTACTACAAATATTTGCCTAAGCGTGCCTGATAGACATGGCTGTAGATAGACACTGTCTGCCTACCTACCTAGGCTCGTTTGTACAGTCTGGTCACTGTGCAAAGGTTGAGGGTTATGCCATATTTCTTTATATTATTAGGCTAGATATTGTTGTAATATCTGTGCCTGTCCACATGTATGTATGTTCAACTAGTCTACCCTAACGTTCATGTTATGCTGGCACAGTTCAATATTTTTTTTTGTCTTGGACAATACCGTGTGGTGCCTTCCTGGAGTTATTTCTAGATACAGAAACAGAATTACTTTGCCTGCATGTGTCATTGTAGCAGAACTGTATCCCGTGAACTGTATCCCTCTCGAGGGGTTCGACATTATGCTGGATTTCAAGCAGTTGACTCATGAGCCCCATGAAGTAATCCAACAAATGTGTATGTATTTGTGCCTCCATCTTGTCTATTTCAAGTCTTCTCCCATTGATCTAGACAGTTATGTTATCATGCAGCACTTTGTGGTGGACACCCACCTTTCTCGATCAATGAGAGAAGACTTGAAATAGACAAGATGTCGTCAGTTAACATTAAACAGTGTTAACTCCCTGTATTTTAGATGTTGACAAATATTCTTTGGATATCGGAAAGTTTAGCATCTGTACAGCTTATAAATATCTTCTGTGAATCCATAAAGGCAGACAAATTTCAAAGATTGATAGAAAATATCCATATTTATTTTATAGTGGTTCTACATCAGGGCTCTCCAACTTTGTTCCTGGAGAGCTACCTTCCTGTAAGTTGATAAGTTGATAAGCTGAACCAGGTTGGTTACAACTGGGGTTGGAGCGAAAACCTACAGTAGGGTAGCTCTACAGGAACAGGGTTGGAGACCCATGGTCTTATGCTGAGCCACATTGGCTGCGTTTACACAGGCAGACCAATTCTGATCTTTATTGCACCAATTGGTCTTAATCACATCAGATCTTTTTCAGAACTGATCTGATTGGTCAAAAGACCAAATAGTGAAAAAAAAGATCAGAATTGTGCTTTATTCTGCTTCAGTACACTGGCAATGGTGTTTGGCATGGTGGGCTGGGGAAGCTGAGACTCTCTGTGCTTATGGCGAATGGTCTTGTCCTGTCTGAACGGCCAGCTGGGTAAGGTTCTGCGGAAAGTGGTGTATGGCATCTTAATCACCAACTGTTGCAGAACATTTGCTGGTTTTGCACATTTCCTGGAAAGACATGGTTGTGGTGTTAGCATTTGACATGTTTTGTGGAAGGAACGTAGGGCAACACGCCTTTGTTGGTAAAGGTGTCAACTGAATGGGACAATAGGTACTGATTTTGAGAGCAAAGATCAGTCAACATAGTTAGCAGGGCAGTTTTTACACTGTATGAATTGTCGTATATGGTAGATTGAGGAGAAATGGCATCTCTCAATTGTTGTCATACACAACAATACATTTACTGTCTAAGCACAACCCTGCACTACCAAAATCCCCTTCCTCATCTCAAAGTACTGTCTGTAAACCTCCCCCAGCCCATTGACTGACAGATCATTCTTGTCAATAGCAGACCTTTGCAGGGGATTTTTGTAGACATGTCTGTATTGTGTTTTTAGAATCAGCAGAGAGAGGAATGAGGTGATTGTGTCATTACTGTTGTAGTCTTGATTTTATACCTTTCAGTGTCCCTTGGTGGTTTCTGTCCCACAATCTTGTTGTGCTTCATAACCACAAGGTTTCCCCTCCCTCATGCTCGTGTACCCAAAATGCCGCCGCTTTGGGGTATTTTTCAGCAGGGCACTGTCACTGGAATGACTCCAGATAACCTGAGTTTTACAAAGAGAAGAGGGGTAGATTAAATTGATTACATGGTCTGGAAGGAAGGTACTCTGTGGCTACCTCTAACACCATAACACAAACCATACAAACACTACCTAATTCATGTTTATGCCATGCTTACTGTAAATATTAGCTGTCAGCTTGGTAGGACATCTTGGTACTATCTACAACAAAATACACAATTTAACCACCCCACTAATTGTATTGATTGCTGTGTGTTGTTCGCTCAAAGTACACAATGCCATCATCCACGTTGACATCATCCACGTTGCCATCATTTACTTTAGCGGACCGTATCTGCATTCGCTATGAATGTTGGACTTTGTGGTTCACTATGAGCAGAGGAATACACAGAGAAAGTCGAAAACTTCCCAATTCTACCAGTGAATTGAAAATGTGCTAGTTCTAGCTTGTGGTTTGGATAATTGTTATGTTTATGACAAAAAAGTAATGCTAATTTAGTAATAATTATATGCCATGGCAGAGCCAGGGTGAAATTCCACTTTCATTTCAACTCATTTACCCTATAAATGAAATTACAGTTACTAATGGAAAAGGACATATATACAGTACCAGTCAAAAGTTTGGACACACCTACGTTGTAGAATTATAGTGAAGACAACAAAACTATGAAATAACACATATGGAATCATGTAGTAACCAAAGAAGTGTTAAACAAATATACATATACTTTATATTTGAGATTCTTCAAAGTAGCCACCCTTTGCCTTGATGACAGCTTTGCACACTCTTGGCATTCTCTCGACCAGCCTCAGGAGGAAGTCACCTGGAATGCATTTCAATTAACAGGTGTGCCTTGTTAAAAGTTCATTTGTGGAATTTCTTTACTTCTTAATGCGTTTGAGACAATCAGTTGTGCTGTAACAAGGTAGGGCTGGTATACAGAAGATAGCTCTATTTGGTAGAAGACGAAGTCCATATTATGGCAGGAACAGCTCAAATAAGCAAAGAGAAATTACAGTCCATCCTTACTTTAAGACATGGTCAGTCAATACGGAACATTTCACGAACTTTGAAAGTTTCTTCAAGGGCCGTCGCAAAAACCATCAAGCGCTATGATAAAACTGGCACTCATGAGGACCTCCACAGGAAAGGAAGACAGAGAGTTAGTTACCTCTGCTGCAGAAGATAAGTTCATTAGAGTTAATTGCACCTCAGATTGCAGCCCAAATAAATACTTCACAGAGTTCAAGTAACAGACACATTTCAACATCAACTGTTCAGAGGAGACTGTGTGAATTAGGCCTTCATGGTCGAATTGCTGAAAAGAAACCACTATTAAAGGACACCAATAAGAAGAAGAGACTTGCTTGGGCCAAGAAATACAAGCAATGGACATTAGACTGGTGGAAATCTGTCCTTTGGTCTGATAAGTCCAAATTTGAGATTTTTGGTTCCAACCGCCGTGTCTTTGTAAGAGTGTAGGTGAACAGATGATCCCTGCATGTGTGGTTCCCACCATGAAGCATGGAGGGGGAGGTGTGATGGTGCTTTGCTGGTGACACTGTCAGTGATTCTATTTAGAATTCAAGGCACACTTAACCAGCATGGCTACCACAGCATTCTACAGCGATACACCATCCCACATCTGGTTTGCTCTTAGTGGGACTATAATTCGTTTTTTCAACAGGACAATAAACCAACACACCTCCATGCTGTGTAAGGGCTGTTTGACCAATAAGGAGAGTGATGGAGTGCTGCATCAGATGACCTGGCCTCCACAATCACCCGACATCAACTCAATTGAGATGATTTGGGATGAGTTCGACCGCAGAGTGAAGGAAAAGCAACCAACAAGTGCTCAGCATATGTGGGAACTCCAAGACTGTTGGAAAAGCATTCCAGGTGAAGCTGGTTGAGAGAATGCCAAGAGCGTGCAAAGCTGTCATCAAGGGAAAGGTTGGCTACTTTGAAGAATCTAAAATATATTTGAATTTGTTTAACATTTTTTGGTTACTATAGTTTTGATGTCTTCCCTATTATTCTACAATGTAGAAAATAGTAAAAATAAAGAAAAACTCTTGAATGAGTAGGTGTGTACAAACTTTTGACTGTTACTGTATATAAAAAATATGGAGTCTCTCTATTGATCTCTGAGTAATTAGGAAAAAAACAAAGTGTTACTTTACTTTCGTCCCGGTTCTCCCCTACAGTTTGTAAGACAATATACTTACAAAATTATATTATTCCCTGTGTCAGGGGATTGACATACTTTTGCAGTGTATCACCGACATACACTAGACAATGAACAAGGTATTGTAAAAGAGACAACACTTTCGACATCCAAACCTCTATTTCTCTTAAATACACTCTTAAAATAAAAAGGTGATATCTAGAACCTAAAAGGGCTCTTCGGCTGTCTTCATAGGGGAACTCTTTGAAGAACCATTTTTGGTTACAGGTAGAAAGAACCCTTTTGAGTTCCATGTAGAACCCTTTCCACAGAGGGTTCTACATTGAACCCAACATAGTTATACCTTTAACTAAAAAGGGTTCTCCTGTGGGTACAGCCGAATATCCCCTTTGGAAACCTTTTTTCTAAGATTGTAGGACATGTCCTTTTGTGGTAGAAACTTCTAGTCACAGTAACAAGTGAGCACCTCTGCTTTGCACTGCACAGCACAGGGGAGGCCCACTTATCCAGCCTGCAATAAATCTTCCTGCACAAGGGCCCCTGGGACATGGGATTCCGTTTGCCTGGCTGCCTGGGCATGAGTTGCGTTATGCTTTACTGACTGAGTATGGTGTTCAAGGGCACTGTTTTGCCAAGATGTATGTTGGTTCCTTGACCGGAGAAACTCCCCTACTGTACACTCTGTGCTACATATACTTGGTTATGTAGCAGTCTTTGGTTATCCACACTATAACTCATCTGTGTCTCCAAGTACGTAGATGACTATGATGAACCATTACTACAACTAGTCTCATAAGAACCATTTCTCTCTTTTTTTGGACAGTAGGTGGACATTCACCTGTGTGAGCCATTGCTGGATTTATTTTCAATTCACCAAGCTTTACAGCGAAATGCTTGTCTTGTTTCTGTTAACACTATGGATGGATTAATTACTTGCCGAGGATTAAACTAAACACTGTCTCTCGCCGACTCATGACTCAATTCCAGCATGATGTAGTGCTATGAGTTATCTGTTTACAACATCAGATTCCACCCCATGTCCACCCCAGGGTGAAGTTTCTCTTAGATACAGATCTAGGATCAGCTTCCCCTCCCCCAATCCAAACCTTAACCATTTAGTGGAAAAAGGCTAAAGTTACCCTAGAAAAGCATACAGGTGCAACTTCCCCCTAATCCTCTGATGGTCACACAGTTTTGCAGGGCCCACCGCAAGGTCCAACTTGTTTAATTGTTACATTTTTTAATGGGGCAGAGAGAACCATATGTGACCTACCGGTTCGATTCGGTCTTATGCAGCAACATTTTAAATGGTTCTTTTTACATTGGATAAAAGTAGAGACTCAGAGCTAGAAAATGGTATATCATACACTACAGTTGAGGAACAATGGGAAAGTAATTCTGCTTTGAAAGTTGATAAACTTGTAACCTCACTTTTAAGAAAAAGGCCTTTTGTTTTGGTACACCAATTGGAGAGCTCTTCTTTGTCTACACCCATTCAGCATCGGTCACACCCTCTTAAGCTTTAGCCCCACCCATCTCTTTAAGGGTTGATCTGAGCATTCTGTCCTAACAGCAGTCAGCACTCAAGCTAACTGGCTAACGTTGGCTAGCTTGCTAGCTACTTCCAGACACAAATGAGAGAAAAGCTCACTGACCATTTTACTCGCCATAGCAAAGCTGGTTAGGCTGTTTTTATGTAATCCAGGGCGTTGGTGACTGCAATTGTGCTGATGGCAACAATTTATTTTTTTGCCAACGTTTACTGACATCGGCCATATCGATCGTAAATTTGTCAGTTATTCTGCGCTCTTGCACACTCAGACGAGAGTGTTCTGAAATCGGAGTAGATAGCCAGAGCGAATTTACCAGCTACGTCTATCAACAGCTGTCGCAGTGACATCATGAACATTTTATCAAAATGAATACTTGCATAGTGGAGTCTTTTGTTAAGACATGTAGCTAGCTAGCTAAACAATTAACCTTAATCACAACTCATGATGTTACTAGCCTGCATGAATCTGCAGCTAGCTAACCAACCATGTCCAATGTTAGCTAGCTAACATTAGGCTATAACTAGCAAAGCAAATGGCTCTGAGATACGAATAATATTACTACACATATCATACACGTAACATTAGCTAGTGAGCCAGCCAGCTAAAGTTAGCAAGCTAGCTACTTTTTGACAAAATTAGAAAAGTGTAATATCGGAAAATGTAGCTAGCTAGACTCTCTTACCTTTATATATGGATGGACGCTTCTCCCTCTCTGTCATGGATGCCATGGTTGCCCTTCATTTGAAGATGTAATCCGGAGACAGGTGTCCTTAGCTATCATACTCTAATTCCACTGATTTCAAAACTCGGTCCTCCAGAAAGTGGAGAGCAATACTTATGCAGTTCTACTACGCAATATATTTTAAAAAAAAGCTGCGTTAGACAGGATTACCTACACATACTGACCAGCTCAAATAGACAGAAGCTTGCTACATGGCAGATCAATCCGAAACTCATCTCTCGGCATGTCCAATATACTTTTTCAGTTAATATCCATTATTGCCCTTTAAAAAAAAAGTTTTTATTTTATTTATTATTTTAGAGTTTTAGTTGGGATCCTTTGCTCTGGACAAGTTCATTTCCAGGCATAATATTAAACGTATTTTGATAGTTCCCAAAATAAATATTTTCCCTTGTAAAATTCCCTTAAATGTACACATATTTGCCATGAGGCTGAGATACATTTTGTAGTTTTGAAGTTAATATTCTGTAATTCTAAACATTTAATTCATGGCTATTGATGTTTTCATATGCTATATGGGGGGACCAATCCCCCCCAAAATAAATAAATAAAAATTACATTTTTTGAGGGGAGCAAGGTGTATGCTACGCAAGTGACACTGGCATCTCTGAGAGGAACTACATTAACCATTATGCGAATCAATTTCTATTTGTCACATGCTTCGTAAACAACAGGTGTAGACCAGTGGAGGCTGGTGGTAGGAGCTATAAGAGGAAAGGCTCATTGTAATGGCTGGAATGGAACGGTGTCAATCATATGAGAACCACATGATTGACTCCATTCTTTTTATACCATTCCAGCCATTACAATGAGCCCGTCCTCCTATAGCTCCTCCCACCAGCCTCCACTGGTGTAGACTAACACTGAAATGCTTACTCGTTTAGAACAAGCCCCTTAAGTTGATTGTCATTGTTTGTTGAGTGGCTTTTATTAAAAACTAACAGTGAGAATGGTAGTCACAACAGGATGTAGCATAACACTAACTGAGGTTATCGTAACAGACTAGGGTTAGAATAACAGACCATGTAGCTTACTATATTAATGTACTGATGACATTAGAATATACTATTACATAAAACAGGCATGCAAACAAGCAAATAATGTACTTATGTACCTGCTCAAACACATAAACACATGCATGCATGGGCACACACACACACACACACACACACACACACACACTGTAGTATAGTCCTGGGTAACTGTTTGTTGGCATTTGTACAGGTAAATACAGCTTATGACCAATAATCCTATCACAAGTAGAGATACTCATGGATCAAAAACTTTTTTTCTACCGGCCAAACCCTCCCCTAACCTGAACGACGCTGGGCCAAATGTGCACCACCCCATGGGTCTCCCGGTCACGGCCAGCTACAACAGAGACTGGACTCAAACCCAGAATCTCTAGTGGCACAGCTAGCACTGCGATGCAGTGTCTTAGACCACTGTGCCACTCGGGAGGCCCCAACACAAAATGTTTTTAATTCCAGTAAGACACACCAAGGAACACCACAACCTGTCTGTATTGAATCTAACCTCCACAGACTGAAGCACACTGAATAGGCTTTATACTGATGTACACTGTCTGGAACCATATGCATCTTCTTTGAATATGCCTTAAGTATGACATAAACTGTTCAAGCACCCTGTACAGTAGAATAAGAGAGTATACACTATTACGGTAATACAAAGATAAAATAGGCTGATGCACATAGCAAAATAATAGTTGTGATACCCCTTCAACAGCAATTAATGTGCCTCTGTTTAACTGAACACTAACATCCCTGACAGACCAAATGTTAAAATAGAAAAGCCACTGAAAGTTAGGATGTATTTGAATGCCCTTGTTCTCTCCCAATAGTGCCCGTGGTCCCATGCAGTCTCACAGCCAGGTCAGAGTCCGGCTACTCACCTCCTGAGCAACGATGCTGGAGATGCGGACAGCCCTCTTCACTCGTGTGTTCCGGCGCTCGTTGCTAGCCACTGGCCCCCCGTCCTGGGATATACTGCCCCTTCCACTGAGGGACATGGTGGATCTGCCCTCCTCTGCCCGCTCTTTCCTCCACACAGCTGCTTGTTATCCTCCCAGACTCATCTCCCCAATCTCACAACCCCGTGCCCTCCCCTGGGTGAGCTCACACTCACAGGCTATGTGCTTCTCTGTGCTGTGAATCCACACAGGGCTGTTTAGGGTTCCGTCAATCTGAGTCCAAAGAGAGATAAACAAAGTGAATGGTCCATCTGTGTTATTTGTCCTGTCATCAACTTCACTTTAGGTCTTGAACCAAAGTCCCCTTTTTTTCTCCTGCTAATGTTCCTTGTCTTAATGATCTGACACGTCCCCAGGAGAAGAGGTACTCCGGTGCGGTTCCACCTAATAAGAATTGTTGTCACTTCATCATCTTCATGGTCTTCTCCCATTCTCTTTTCACTCTACCGCCTCCTATTCTCCCTTGTTCAGTATGAGTATCAATTATGTCATGTTCAGAGACAGAGAGCTCTCCCTCTTTCTTTCTCTCCCTCGCTCTCCCTTGCTCTCCCTTGCTCTCCCTTTCTCTCTCACTCTCGGAGTAGAGTCTTCGCTCTACTTTTTAGTTGCTTCGCTGTATCTGTGAGGTGTCCACTCGCCCTTCCCTCCATCTCTCTCCCCAACCTCTTGTCTTTTTCTCTCCCTCTCCCTCTCTCTCTTTCCCCTCCTATTTTTCTCGCCTCTGTAAAAGCGCTGTACCACTCAGGATCAGCTGTAATTGCAGCTGGCTCTGTCTCCTCCTCCTCCTCCCCTCTCCTAATTTCCACCTCTTCAGTCCATCACCAGGCCAGCTGCAGGACTTGATTGATTTCCCCTTTCCCCAAATAAACACCCACAGACTTCCATAAACCTTCTCCCCCCCCCCCCCCCCCCGTCTCTCCTTCTTTCCCTCCATCTCCCCCTTAGTCACACCAGCTACATATTGCATTACATTTGTTAATGCGCTTAAAATAAATTAATGTAAACAGTGTTAGGGTTTTAAAATTGAAGATATTTTGCATCGCCTTGTGGTTGAACCACAGCGGTGATACTTCTGCCTCTGATACCTAGTAGCTAGCTTTCCACTGCACTGGCCCATTAACCCTCCAGCTGCTAACATGTGGTTAACAGTCTCTAAGCTGATTTGCATAGGATGTTGTATGTTAAATAATATAATATATTTTTGCCTCAGAGACACCAGAGACTGTAGACTGGAGATTGGTTCACCTTCTCAACAGTATCTAAACCAATATTATTTGCAACATCTTGGCTAACTTAGGCATGACCTTGAGCACACATAGTTACTCTACCAATCTAATCTTTTAGCTAGCTTTTCACTGCACTGGCCCATTAACCCTCCAGCTGCTAACATGTGGTTAACAGTCTCTAAGCTGATTTGCATAGGATGTTGTATGTTATATAAAATCTTTTATTGATGCTGACAAAACCGAACCTTTCCTTTACATACCACTGAAGGCATCCGCATGCTTCCCAGCCGAAACAGTTTGGTAGAAATCGTGCATATGTTATGATGACATTTTGTGAAGTTTTCGTGAGTTTTGGACTTTGGGGTGTTTTTTTTGGGCTGTTCGGGCAAGCAAAAAAAAATCTGGAGGCAGGCCGAAGTTCGGAGCCGAAGTCTACACCCCGTCGGTGATTGGTCAACAGTAGAGATTTTTCAATCAAGTCTTTGTTGTGATTCAATGAGAGATTACTTGTTTTCATGCACATTTTCTCCTTGAAAAATACTGCACCAAACATCTTGGATGTAATATTGTGCGACAAAGATCTCTTTGGCAAAAATGTCAAAATAAATGACAGATTTCTTTAGTTATCGTAGATTAAATCAGAGTATTTTGAGGAAGTGTATACTGGCTACTGTGTCTCAAAATGGACAAACAGTAATATTGTCACTTTTTCTGGCGAAGGTCTTCAAGCGAAGGTCTTTTAAGGGAGTACACAGCACATTCGTTCCGTTCGGCTAGCCGAGTTTGGCGAGGCGCCAGCTGAACTGAAGCATGCTGACGCCTTAAGTCTTCCTCCTTGGGCTGAGAGACTGGGATAGGGAGAGATTGAATATGTCCGTAAACACTCCAGACAGCTGGTATTCCATGAATATATATAATATATATATATATATATATATATATATATATATATATATATATATATATATATATATATATATATATATATATATATATATATATAATCAACAAATAGATAATCAATCAACATCACTTTGCAGCATCTTTTCTCTCCAATTCGCATAGATTTTCTGACTCACTTGTGTTAAAAACAGCAGTTTGCCAAAGTATTGAGATGGCAATCAGTCTATGGGACATTTATTTAAGATTAATCTCAGCTGGAAAGTATAGTGCTGGGATTAAACAATCAATCCAGTTGATAAAGTGAAAGAAGATCCAGTGGGTGTGTAAGGTGAGCCCATGCTTCATTACATTCCCATACCATGTGTGACCTTCCATAAACCAGGAGCTCACCTTGCATCAGCGTCACCACCCGTCAATCCAGCCTCTACTGTCTTCCAGATAGTGTGACTGGGAGCTTTGTTATTTATGACCTTGCCCAGGGGAGTGAAACCCTCTTTATTTTTCAAGTATTGTGGTGGCAGCATCATGTTACCGGCAGGGACTGGGGAGTTTGTCATGATGAAAATCAATATGAAATTACCAAACCCCATTAAAAGTTAGAGGAAACCCTGCTTCAGTCTTCTGAATACCTAACCCTGGGATACAGTTTTATTTTCAAGCTGTGCAATTACACAAATGTTAATGCCAAAGACACACCAGAATGGTTTTCCAATAGGTGTTGAGTGTTCCTGAATGGTCCAGTCTCAATCCTAAATGAAAATCAAGAGACAAGGTTTGAATTTGGCTTTCCATCAGTGACTCCCAACCAAATTCGCTGAGCTCGAGCAATTTTGATAAAAACAATGGGTATATGTTGCCCTAAGAGTTGGCCAAGTTGGTAGAATCTCATTCAAAATGATACCCAGCTGTAATGGCTGCCTATGGTGCTTCCACCAAGTTTTTACTCTGGGGTGTGAATACATACACAATCAATGAATTCATTTGGAAAAAGTTCTATAACTTTTCTTTCGCTCTGATAATGTGGATTAGGTTGTGTACATCGGTAAGAAAAAAATATAATTTAATAAATGTTGAAATAAAATTTGAAGGCAGCAAAATCTGAAGACTGCGAGGGGTGGGTAGACTTTCACTAGACACTGCCACAAGAGGCAGCTGAGCTGGACGGCTCATAATAATGGCTGGAATGGAGTAAATGGAATGGTATGAAACACATGGAAAGGTTTGGGCTGAGCCTCCCATTCAAAGGCAAAGCTTTTGAGAGAATGGTTTAAACTACTATGCCAGTATTTCAACAGTGGTGTAAGCTCTAAATTTACTCGGTCTTAAAACAATTACCCAACTTTTACTCATAAGTATTGGACATTTGAACTAGTGGTCAACTATTGTGCTGAGTTACCAAAAATGAGTAGTACTGTCAGGAAATTGAAATGAAACAAAATATACAACAAAATGCTCATGATTAAACCAACTATTGTCTATGTATCACAATAAAAGCCCACAAAAGACGCACACATCACATAGCTGAACTTTTTGCCAGATCAGAACTTTACTTTCACAGAGACAAAGAATACTGTGAGATAAGATAAGCTGTATCCTACATGCTAAATGTGTTACAGTAAAATATCAGATGTTCAGCAGTGAGTCTGCAGTACACAATACTCTGAATTCTGCTTCTGCTTGCTAAAACGAACTATTACCTGAGTGACTCACTTGAGTAGATACATAATCTAACATGATCAAATTGACCTGGGTTTAGAAATAAAATGTGTGTGGGGAGATATTTTCCATAAAAAAGAAAGCCGTTATCTATGTGGGCTGTCTGGGTGGGTGTTTTCCCTCTAGCAGGGTTTGTTTGTAAAGCCTATGGGTCGTCGCATGGATGATATAACTGTCTACACATTCTGATTTTGTGTATGTGGGTGGTGAGTATAGGGCTTATACTGATGTGTCATTTGATGCTTGATAGGGCTTGTAAAAACAAAGGAGTTTCCCATAAGTATGTAAGAGTCTGCATGTTTGACACAGTCCATAAAAAGAACCCAAGTTATTGCAATGGAAAGAATGACACATTTCCCTCCAATTCTTTTTTCAACAGCAATAGGCATCCAGCTGCTATGCAATGGCTCAGTGCACAGAAATAACAGTTCACTTGCATCTCAGCAGGGTATATTCCTCTCCTTGATGGCAATTCTCCTCTAGGATATGCTTTATAAGGGACACCCTGGAGTTACAACCATCTACAATCTCATCTCAGGTTCTAGGGTTTTTCTGCATCAGCTATATCTGCAGAGTTAACAATGTCACTGAAACACACACTCAGTCCCTCCAACTCAGTGGGCATACTGTGTGTGAAGGTGACCCATTGTTCTATAACTTCACAGGCACAAGGAGTTTTCCCAGAAGGGCCATTATCTATCTCTTATCTTGTGCTCAGGCTTGTAGCTAAGGGAACAACAGTCCACATGACAGAGTGAGTGGTGGTGGTGGTGGCCAAATAGTTACTTTTATGATGACTTCTGAATCTATGTTGCCGTTGTGATTCTCTGCAAGGATTTCCTCAATCAGATACATTCCTGTGTGTGTATATATAAATACATACAATATTTATAAGCCATGCATGTATGACATTATAGTAAATACATGTTACAGCTTCTCTATTGTTCAGAGAAAGCCAAGGCTCTAGGGACAGACCAAGCTAAGGCTAGGCAGCATCACAGAGGGTGTCATAACAGTGGCAGCTGTTTACAATAGGCATGTGAGGTATTCTATTCAGTGGTTTTCTGGCTGTTTAAAGGTAATCTCAATAAAAGTGTTTTATTTTTATCTGGCTTATGCGGAAGTGGCAAAATGACATGCTACTTTATATTAAAGGTCTTTATGTACATTATGTATATTACCTTTTTGGCCTTCGTCCAGGACAGTGAAGCATTGAGCTTCCATTTGTAGCTTTTAATTAAACCCCAGAATAGCAGAGGCAATCACTTCAGATGAATTTTCCATAACAACAACATCATTATTGTCTGTGACTCAATCTTCCTGTCAACACTGCACACATGTCAGGCACAGAACATACGATGTTGTAGGATACTGTACTGTGCATAACATTCAAAATGGGATTTTCTCAGAATACACCTACAGTACTGAGGTGGCATTAAAAGATAATTTATGTAATGTAAATAAACTGAGGTGTTGTTGTTTGGTACAGTACTACCTATGCTATGTATTATTTGTTGATAGTATAAAGCCATTCAATGACCCGTCCCAGGAAACCAATGATGTTATCAAAATGCTCCAAAGGAGAATTAACTACATGTGTACCCTCCATCCACTACCTGCATTCATATACATCTGACCATTTGCCCTAAGTAAAATATTCCATCCTTGGGGGGCACTGGAAGAGAAGGCAAGGTTGTCTGTTACTGTACATGACATAGTACCCCAAAACACCTCCCACACACAAACAAGCCAATCAGCTTTTTTGATATTATTTTGATTATTGCATTGAGTTTTCATCAAGCAAAGCAAATATTTGCATCGTTATGGTGTCTCTTAACCAGTAAATCTATCCCCATCCGCAGTAACACACCAGAGAATTGCTGTGCACTGTAAAGGTTGTAAATAAATACTATGCATGCATACACCAGATGTCCCTAGACCTATTTAAGCTTTGTAGTAGTAAACAAGCCTTCAGCACACAGATTGATTTGTCTGCTCTGGCCCTTCCTGCAGTACAGTATTACTTATCTGTATGACACTGGACTGTCTCACTGACTTGTAACTCCAGCCACGCTGTTCTGTTCTGCCTCACTGGGATAATAAGCCCCACTGAATATATATGGGAGAGGAGGGCTTGGTTAGCAAATTATGCTAACAATTCATTGAGTACCGCCTGCATAGGTAAGCTAGATCTATCTCACTGTCGATGTAATGGAAGCACTGTTATAGTAAGTGAAACTATGAGGCAATAGGGAGGGATTCCCTGTGTTTTTGAGTCTATGCAACAGTGTCACCGGCATAGTTTTACTGGTCGTGTTTAACTGCCTATAATAGATGTACTATATTTTGAGACTAAGTGTATTCTACTCCAGTCAACACTGTGCTTGTGTCTTTTATATAGTACAGTAAAACATATGATTAATTAGCGTGAGGTAAATGTGAACTACTGTCCTGCTAAAGCCCTGCTCAACATCTCTGAAAACCTGGAGGTTTCCATTTTAGTTTGCTAAGTCCTTTTCTAAGTTTCTTCAACCGTAGAGGAGTTCTGTACTTAAGACTTACTGAAGTTGGCAGAACAATCAGTGAACACCAGACAGATAGGTGACTCACAGTAACTCTGAATGGAGTGCTGTGCACGCCTGCAAGTCACATTATGTTGGTTTCCAAAGTGTAATTCCTATTGAAATCCAGCCAGAGTTAGGATATTCAGCAGTTGGAATTTTTAATCGTCCACAGCCTGCATTCAGAATGACTATCAGGGTTAGGAAAGTTGATAAGAAGACTACCTAAACCATTCAAACTAGAACAACCATTTTTGTAGCAGGTGCAATAAAGCTAACTTACTGATTGGATTAGTTTAGAAAAATGTATGTTATGTATCTTTGTGTAGCATAAGATTATTCAATCAATCAATGTACCTGCAAAAACACAGATATTAAAAACAATCCTAAAAAATCTACCTGCAGTAAAGCATGCTGAGTTTTGATGGGACTGTTTTACTCTCCACAGTGTAAAACAATAACTCTGATTATTAACACCAACACTGGGGGTTCTTATACACCACTGAGTGTTAATTGTACTCTTACAGAGTGAATTTAACTGGTAATCTAGTGGTTAGAGCATTGGGCCAGTAACTGAAAGGTTGCTGTATCAAATCTCCGAGCTGACAGGGTAAAACTCTGTTGTTCTGCCCCTGAGCAAGGCAGTTAACCCACTGTTCCCCGGGCGCCGAAGACGTGGATGTCGAATAAGGCAGCCACCCGCACCTCTCTGATTCAAAGGGGTTGGGTTAAATGTGGAAGACACATTTCAGTTGAAGGCATTCAGTTGTACAACTGACTAGGTATCCACCTTTCCTTTTCCTGAATCAATACTAGAAATGTTACACTGAAAAATCAACACGGGCCTATTTGCGGTGTGATGTGGCCTGTAAAGTACTAACTTTGTGAAAGCCACAGGCCTTTAAAATGAAATAATATAATAACCATGTCACAAACAAATACAGTCATGGGTGTTTAACTACAATTAACTCAAAGAAAAGGCACCCTGGGAAATATGCAAATTAGGCTTTACTCCATACAGTGTTAAAACAACACCCCAAAATTATTTACTGTAACACTACAGGTGTTAATTTCTTTCACTGAGAAACTGTAACAGCATCGGCACCAAGAAAAGTGAGTCCAGTTTATCTAAATCAAGTGTTATGTTTTACACTTTAGGTGTTGGGTAATACTCTACAGTAGAGCTATACAAACACCACAATCAAGTTCATTTGAACATGTTAAGAGTTGAATGGAGAACACAGCAAAATAGTTCAATCTTTAACACTTTAAAAAGGGTTATTTTAACACAAGTTCAGTGAGACTCATATGTTCACTGAAAATAGTGTGCATTTTAAACTTTCAGAGTTAAATGCGGAACACTGCAACAGTGTTAAATCTTTAATACTTTCAAAGGTGTTCATGTACACCCTTAATTTTGCTGTGTAAAGATCAACAGAAGAATCTAATACAATATATTTCTGTCCTTTCTACATACACTGTATCCCCAGCCCCACGGAAAACTACAGAGTAAAAAATACAATGAACAACATCAGTCATTATGAGCATTGCAGGTTCCATGTTTGTGTTTTCTTCATTGCTGTAAAGTGGGACAACTTGAGTCAGGTGAGGGGGAGATGTAAGTAAGAAGCAGGAGAGGCTGTCCATTGGGATCCTCTGTTTAACATCTCTTATCTCCAAAGTTACTACAGAATGACAAAACAACCTTGTGCAGTGTTTATCCTTCATAAGACTTATTAAAGTACCTACTGCCACGTGAGTACAGAATGAAGTGCCTGTTCCAGCACTCCAGTGAGTCAAACACAGTGCCATGTGTCGGCCTTTTGAAAAGGGACAATAACTTCCTACGTGGGTTGTCATGAGAAACCCAGGCTTCTATACAGGAGCCATCTCCATGTCCTTCATCTGTTTGATAGCAAAATGAATGAGCTTCCACCAGCAGAGTAGAGGAAGGCAGAAAAGGCTATAAGGCTTCGAGAGGGTATGCGACCACATACAGTAATGTCCGATTGCCCTGGGGGGTCTTTTGACTATACGTCAGCTGCTCTGCTATACAGTAGAGAGAGGGGGTTAGGGGGCAGGTGTCAGAGCAGCCAGAGGCGAAACATGACATTCATTTATAAAATCTGCCTGTACAGTACACCTCTCCTGACCTATTAACAGGACCTGTCGTCAATCCTTGTTCGTCCCAATGCTCACGCATTATCTTTATTGTCCTCACAAACAACAAGTTTCAACGTTTATTTGTCACGTGCACAGGTGTAAAACAGCACAGTATTAAACAACGGTTTACGCATAATACACAAACTGTGCAGTGCACTACACCCTCATCTTCCTCTACTCTGTATGATCATTAGTTGTTGGAGACTTGTATTGCTATGTGTTGCAGACTGTAGGCTGAAAGCAGTGAGTGGAGCGTTCCTAGCAATCTGGTCTCAGAGCATTTTGTATTATTCTGTATATAAATCTGAGACACCCCATTTGGTATGATATGTTATGATATGTATGGTATGTATTCATTTGTGGATGTCCATCATCCATTTCATATGATAAATTACAATTTGTATGATATGTTACAAATTACAATTTGTATGATATATTATGAATTGCAATTCATACAATATGTCACGAATTGCAATTCGTACAAAATGTTTTACGAATTTGCTAAATGTATGAAACTAGGGGGCACTATTTTCATTTTGGGAAAAACAACGTTCCAAAGTAAACGGGCTATTTTGTCAGGACAAGATGCTAGAATATGCATATAATTGACAGCTTAGGATAGAAAACACTCCAAAGTTTCCAAAACTGTAAAAATATTGTCTGTGAGTATAACAGAACTGATATTGCAGGTGAAAGCCTGAGAAAAATCAAATCAGGAAGGGACTCTTATTTAGAAAGCTCTGCGTTCCTATGCGTCCCTATTGAGCAGTGAATGAGATATCAACCAGATTCCTTTTTCCATGGTTCCCCTAATGTGTCTAGTCTCCCAATACATAGTTTCAGGCTTTTATTTTGAAAAATGAGCCTGAACGACAACATTGCGTTAGTGGTCAGCTGGAGGCTCTCAGAGTGTTTTGTGCGTAAAAGACAAATGCGGCCATTGTTTCTCTCTTTCCTACTAAGAAGCCACCTGTCCCGGTTGATATATTATCGAATAGATATTTGAAAAACACCTTGAGGATTGATTATAAAAAACGTATGCCATGTTTCTGTCGATATTATGGATCTAATTTGGAATATTTTTCGGAGTTGTCGTGACCGCAGTTTCCGGTGGATTTCTCAACCAAACGTGAAGTACAAACGGAGGTGTTTCGGCTATAAATAATTATCTTTATGGGACAAAATTAACATTTGCTGTCTATCTGGGAGTCTCGTGAGTGAAAACATCCGAAGCTCATCAAAGGTAAACGATTTAATTTGATTGCTTTTCTGATTTTCATGACCAGATTGCCTGCTGCTAGCTAGGCATAATGCTATGCTAGGCTATTGATAAACTTACACAAATGCTTGTCTTGCTTTGGCTGTAAAGCATAATTTCAAAATCTGAGATGACAGGGTGATTAACAAAAGGCTAAGCTGTGTAATATTAGTAATATTTGTTGTCCGTTGCGTTATGCTAATTAGTGTCAGTTGATGACAATTCTCCCGGAGAGGGAGTTCCAAGAGGTTTTAAGTTACGAATTCCAATTTGTTGTTGCTAATGTTAGCTAGGTGGCTAACGCTAACATTAGCTAGCTGGCTAACATTAGCTGGGGTTAGGGTTAAGGTTAGGAGTTAGGTTAAAAGGTCAAGGTTAGAGTTAGTGTTAGAGGAAGGGTTAGCTAAAATTGTTAAGGTTAGGGTTATGGGAAGGGTTAGCTAACCTGCTAAGTAGTTGAAAAGTAGCTAAAAGTAGTAAGTAGCTGCAAAGTTGCTAATTAGCCGAAATGCTAAAGTTGTCCGTGAAGAGATTTGAACACGCATACCTTTGGGTATATATGGTAGTATATACTATAGTAATTACTTAGTGTTTTTGCAGACTGTAGTATTTATTATAGTGTTTTTACTGACATTACTGTAGTATATACTATAGTGTTTTGTTATCTTTGACATAGCAGTGAAGGCTTTGTCCTTGAGGAAAACTACTAGACAAATTACTTAAAGTGCACATTTTCTATAACCTGTAGGTAGGTAGGACTAAGGTCTGAACGAACAGTTCAGAGCTTCTGCTATTTTTTATAACCTGTAGGGAACACAATAAATTGCCTTCACTCTGTGTGCAATAAAAGTGTTTAACAGGATTTTTGAATGGCTGCCTTATCTCTGTACGCCACACATACAATTATCTGTAAGTTCCCTCAGTCAAGCAGAGAATTTCAAACACAGATTCAACCACAAAGACCAGGGAGGTTTTCCAATGCCTTGCAAAGGAGGGATTCTATTGGTAGATACAAAGAAAAACAGGCATTGAATATCCCTTTTGAGTTTATTTGTATTTTTTACAGGGGCTGTGCACATACAACTGCAGTCCCTTGGCAGGTTATTAAAAACTATTACAATATCAATACAGACAAACAATGAGCAGTGAGCACATGCAGAGAAACATAGCACAAGCAACATGTAGCATGCAGAAAGAGCAATAGCACAAAAAGCAACAAAACAATACATAAACAGTGTTTACACACCTCACAAGCTACAGACAACAGATAACATGGAAAGGGGCAATACACCACTAGGAATTATGTTCACAAGTCTGATTGTCCTTTAGCCATGTCTTTATGTTTTTTTGTGAAGGTGTGATAGGTGCTGCAGTTATGTGTGTCTGATGGCAGTGTGTTCCAGACATGGGAAGCTCTCACAGAGAAAGCAGTTTTACTAAAGGTGCTTTGAGCATTGTAAAGTCATTAATTACACTTTGGATGGTGTATCAATACACCCAGTCACTGCAAGGATACAGGCATCCTTCCTAACTCAGTTGCTGGAGAGGAAGGAATCCAACCGCTTAGGGATTTTACCATGAATTAAATAGTGACTTTAAAACAGTTTATTGACAGAGTGAAAAGAAGAGCCTGTCCAGAATAAAAAATATTCCAAAACATGCATCCTGCTTGCAACAAGACACTAAAGTAATACTGCAAAACATGTGGCAAAAAAATTACATTATTGTCCTGAATAAAGAGTGTTATGTTTGGGGCAAATCCAGTACAACATATTACTGAGTACCATCCTCCATATTTTCAAGCATAGTGGTGGCTGCGTCATGTTATAGGTATGTTAGTAATCATTAAGGACTGGGAAGTTTTTCAGGATAGCAAACCCCCCAGAATGGAGCTAACCACAGGCAAAATCCTAGAGGAAGACCTGGTTTAGTCTGCTTTCCACCATATACTGGGAGAGGAATTCACCTTTCAGCAGGGCAATAACCTAAAACACAAAGCCATATCTACACTGGAGTTGCTTACCAAGAAGACAGTGAATGTTCCTGAGTGGCCAAGTTACAGTTTTGTCTGCTGGAAAATCTATGGCAAGACCTGAAAATAGTCGTCTAGCAATAATCAACAACCAATTTGACAGAGCTTAAAGAATTTTGAAAATAATTATGGGCAAATGTCTCAAAATCCAGGTGTGGAAAGCTCTTAGAGACTTACCCAGAAAACCCCGTAGCTTTAATCGCTGCCAAAGGTGCTTCTACAAACTATTGACTCAGGGGTGTGAATACTTATTTTCAATATATTTCCTAAAATTTCTACAAACGTGTTTTAACTTTTTCAATATCTGGTATTGTGTGTAGAATTTTGAATTCAAGCTGTAACACAACAAAATGTGGAATAAGTCAAGGGGTATGAATACTTTCTGAAGACATTGTACTGTATATGGTCTATACTTGGCATGTAGGTGTCTCACTTATGGCCGGCAAAATTGGGATATCAGGGAGGGGAATGGGCAGGGTATAGGTAAATTGAATACGGCAGTATATACTATAGTAATTACTGTAGTGTTTTTGCGGACTGTAAGGTTTTTGCATACATTACTGCAGTATTTACAGTAGTGTTTTTGTGGTCTGTAGTATACTGTAGTATTTACTATAGTATTCTACAGTATACTGCAACATTCTATAATAAGTACTACAGTACACATGATTGAGGTATACTACAGTGTTTAGTATAGTATTCTACATAATTCTATAGTAAGTACTGTAGTATTCTATAGTAACTGTAGTATTTTTTCATGTGGACATTGAAATAAAATTAAGTCAGTTAAGATGGCATCTCATGGAGACATAACATGCGCAGTTTGAGCTCCTCAAGGACGTGACGTCGCAGGCTAGCCCAGTGCTGTCCTCTCTCATTGAGTAAATCAAGTTGAAGGCCGACTGGGGTACCATTAGCAACTAAATTATCCTGATAACTTCTTCTGTGTGCGATTTAAAAAAATAATTGGTTCAAGGACATACATTTGGTGTATTAGAAGCAGTTATTGGTACCATGGTTGTCTTCAATTAGTTTGTAAATTTACATGCAGATTGACCATGAAGATTACAATTTTTCAATTCACTATAATGGGGATCCTGTTTTCGGCTAACAATGCCTGCAGTACCACGGTCGACCTTGAACTTCTGTGGTTTCAATGAGAGGGGCAGTTGTTCTCCCCTGGGCAGAATTTTTGAGAACTCCTCCCAGGGGGCGTGGTGGACTAATAGACTGCTGCAGTGTGTTACTGGGCTGCTACACTGACCACGTTTACATGTACACAGTATTCCGGAAAATAGCTCATATCCCGGTTAACGTCTCAGGGCTCTACAGTACAACCATTTTACTCACATTTGCGCCTAAAAATAGATGTGTACAAACTCAAAAGCTCAAGTATGAGCACATGTGCGAGTTCTGATTTTAAAGCAACAACAAAGAAATGCTGCCATAACTATTTTCAAAGTATTTCTCCTGTTTTGTTTCATAGCTGGTATGTATTCAAATAAATAATTATGTAGAGTCCTATATATCCCATATATGCAGTGCCTGGGGTGATGTGTGCACTGTGAGTGAAGTGGTGCTGAAAACTTCATTTTTAGAAGTGCACAGGCGTAGAAGTCACTGGTGTAGCACACACCCCCACAGCCCCCTCGAGGTCGGGCACCCCAGATATGCAGACTGCACTAGCATCGAATAGTCCCCGCGATATGCAACTTTTCATGGAAGTCAGGAACCAATACACGCAGTCAGTTAGGAAAGCAAAGGCTAGCTTTTTCAAACAAACATTTGCATCCTGTAGCTCAAACTCCAAAAAGTTTTGGGACACTGTAAAGTCCATGGAGAATAAGAGCACCTCCTCCCAGCTGCCCACTGCACTGAGGCTAGGAAACACTGTCACCACCGATAAATCCATGATAATCGAGAATTTCAATAAGCATTTCTCTACGGCTGGCCATGCTTTCCTCCTGGCTACCCCAACCCCGGCCAACAGCTCCGCACCCCCCACAGCTACTTGCCCAAGCCTCCCCAGCTTCTCCTTCACCCAAATCCAGATGGCAGATGTTCTGAAAGAGCTGCAAAACCTGGACCCGTACAAATCAGCTGGGCTAGACAATCTGGACCTTCTCTTTCTAAAATTATCCGCCGCCATTGTCGCAACCCCTATTACCAGTCTTATCAAACCTCTCTTTCGTATCGTCCGAGATCCCTAAAGATTGAAAAGCTGCCGTGGTCATCCCCCTCTTCAAAGGGGGTGACACTCTAGACCCAAACTGTTATAGACCTACTGTATATGCATCCTGCCCTGCCCTTCTAGTCTTCGAAAGCCAAGTTAACAAACAGATCACTGACCATTTCGAATCCCACCGTACCTTCTCCGCTGTGCAATCCGGTTTCCGAGCTGGTCACCTCAGCCACGCTCAAGTTACTAGATGATATCATAACCGCCATCGATAAAAGCCAGTACTGTGCAGCCGTCTTCATTGACCTGGCCAAGGCTTTCGACTCTGTCAATCACCGTATTCTTATCGGCAGACTCAACAGCCTTGGTTTCTCAAATGACTGCCTCGACTGGTTCACCAACTGCTTCTCAGATAGAGTTCAGTGTGTCAAATCGGAGGGCCTGTTGTCCGGACTTCTGGCAGTCTCTATGGGGGTATCACAGGGTTCAATTCTCGGGCTGACTCTTTTCTCTGTATATATCAACAATGTCGCTCTTGCTGCGGGTGATTCCATGATCTACCTCTACGCAGACGACACTATTCTGTATACATCTGGCCCTTCTTTGGACACTGTGTTAACAAACCTCCAAATAAGCTTCAATGCCATACAACACTCCTTCCGTTGCCTCCAATTGCTCTTAAATGCTAGTAAAACTAAATGCATGCTTTTCAACCTGCCCGCACCCATCCACTACTCTCGTCCACTACTCTGCCTGCATCCTTCCACTACTCTGGACAGTTCTGACTTGGAATATGTGGACAACTACAAATACCTAGGTGTCTGGCTAGACTGTAAACTCTCCTTCCAGACTCATATTAAACATCTCCAATCCAAAATTAAATCTAGAGTCGGCTTCCTATTTCACATCAAAGCCTCCTTCACTCACGCTGCCAAACATACCCTCGTAAAACTGACTATCCTACCGATCCTTGACTTCGGCGATGTCATTTACAAAATAACCTCCAACACTCTACTCAGCAAACTGGATGTAGTCTATCACAGTGCCATCTGTTTTGTCACCATATCCCCCCCATATACCACCCACCACTGCGACCTGTATGCTCTCGTTGCCTGGCCCTCGCTACATATTCGTCGCCAGACCCACTGGCTCCAGGTCATCTATAAGTCTTTGCAAGGTAAGCTCCGCCTTATCTCTGCTCACTGGTCACCATAACAACACCCACCAGTAGCACGCGCTCCAGCAAGCATATCTCACTGGTCATCCCCAAAGCCAACACCTCCTTTGGCCGCCTTTCCTTCCAGTTCTCTGCTGCCAATGACTGGAACGAATTCCAAAAATCACTGAAGTTGGAGACTTTTATCTCCCTCACTAACTTTAAGCATCAGCTATCTGAGCAGCTTATCGATCGCTGCAGCTGTACACAGCCCATCTGTAAATAGCCCATCCAATCTACCTACCCCATCCCCATATTGTTTTTATTTACTTTCTACTTGCACAGCATCATCTGCACATCTATCACTCCAGTGTTCATTTGCTAAATTGTAATTACTTGTCACGCACTGACCATAGAGAGGCTTTTTATTCTCTATTTTGGTTAGGCCAGGGTGTGACTAGGGTGGGCATTCTATGTCCTTTTTTCTATGTTTTGTATTTCTATGTCTTGGCCTGGTATGGTTCTCAATCAGGGACAGCTGTCTATCGTTGTCTCTGATTGAGAACCATACTTAAGTACCCTTTTCCCCCACCTGTTTTGTGGGAAGTTAATTTTGAATTTGTTCAGGGCACATAGCCCAAAGCTTCACGGTTTGGTTTTGTTCTTTGTTTTGTCGGCGTCATTTTTAAATAAAGAAAATGTACGCTTACCATGCTGCACCTTGGTCCTTCAGCCAGCCATGACATTACTTCACTAGTATGGCCTATTTATCTTCTTTCCTCCTCACGCCATTTGCACACACTGTACTGTACAGTATATAGACTTTTTCTATTGTGTTATTGACTGTACATTTGTTTATTCCATGTGTAACTCTGTGTTATTGTTTGTGTCGCACTGCTTTGCTTTATCTTGGCCAGGTCGGAGTTGTAAATGAGAACTTGTTCTCAACTGGCCTACCTGGTTAAATAAAGGTGAAATATAAACGTCATAAGTCATTAAAAAAAGTATTACAGGGAATTTGCTTAAATTTTTTTTTTAATTCTCTCAGCCTCATGGCAAACTGTGTAGAAGAAATTAGCTCAGGGATTCTAGAATATTGGGGAGAAACTTGATTTTTAAGCTTAAGATTTACAATTTGTGGAATTTTATGAGGAAAATATATGTTTTGGGAATTTTCATGTCAGCTCTACGACCGGAAATGCCCTTGACTGGAGCAGAAGATCCCAATTTCAAACTCTCCAATAAAGTGTTTAAAATCTGCCAATAATGGATGTTAACTGAAAAAATATATTATGTAGTTTATTGAAATAGCCCTTTGTGACTTTTATAGAATAGTTCTCTCAAAACTGTGATTCCTAAAAGATGAGTCCAGCGATTTGGTCAACTTCGTCAGATTTTTCTAAAATCCTGAATTCATCAGGAATGAACAGGGTCAGCTATACCATAAGGACCCCTTATTCATGTCCTCGTTACATGTAGTGTAGCAAGACCACTCATGGTCTGTAAAGTTCTCTACTTTACAGACCGCTCCTCAGTAAAAGGCACATGACAGCCCGCTTGGAGTTTGCCAAAAGGCACCTAACTCTTTGGCCTGAATGTCAAGTGTCAAACCTGGCACCATCCCTACGTTGAAGCATGGTGGTGGCAGCATCATGCTGTGGGGATGTTTTTCAGCGGCAGAATTGATAAAATAGTCAGGATCAAGGGAAAGATGAACGGGGCAAAGTACAGCGAGATCCTTGACGAAAACCTGCTCCGGAGCTCTCAACCTCAGACTGGGGCGAAGGTTCATCCTCCAACAGGACAACGACCCTAAGCACACAGCCAAGACAGCGCAGGAGTGGCTTCGGGACATGTCTTTGAATGTCCTTGAGTGATCCAGACAGAGCCTAGACTTAAACCCGATCTAACATCTCTGAAGAGACCTGAAAATATCTGTGCAGCGACGCTCCTCATCCAACCTTACAGAGCTTGAGAGGATCTGCTGAGAAGAATGGGAGAAACTCCCCAAATACAGGTGTGCCAAGCTTGTAGAGTCATACTTAAGAAGACTTGAGTCTGTAATCTCTGCCAAAGGTGCTTCAAAAAAGTACTGAGTAAAGGGTCTGAATACATATGTAAATGTGATATTACCATTATTTATTTTTAATACATTTGCAAAAATTTAGAAAACCCAGTTTTTTCTTTGTCATTATGGGGTGTTGTGTGTAGATTGATGAGGGTAAAAAACAATGTAATCCCTTTTAGAATAAGGCTGTAATGTAACAAAATGTGTAAAAAGTCAAAGGGTCTGAATACTTTTCGAATGCACTGTATTTGCTGTGCTAGGGATAATGTTTGCGCTATAAATGAGAAATTTGCCCTGGTTCATTTAATAGTGATTTAAAAACAAAACAAAAAGAAGTTTGGAGATTTGTATTACATTTATGAATATTCTAATGTTACAATTAAACAATCAAGGCCTTTGAACACTTGTTGGGTAATAATTGTAAAAATGAAATGCCTTAATGGTGCCTGGTGGAGTTGACATAAATCTAGTAAGTTTCATTTTATGATTATGATGATTTTTTAATTAAGAGGCTGTTCCTTTACATGGTGTGATAGCTGATACTTTGGTCTATGAAAATACACATGAGAGAACTTTTACAGATGCATCATTGAGAGCATCCTGTCTGGCTGTATTACCACCTGGTACGGCAACTGCACCGTCCACAATCACAGGGTTCTCCAGGGGGTGGTTCAGTCTGCCCAACGCATCGCTGTCTGCCCCACAGGACATCTACAGTACCTGGTGCCACAGGAAGGCCAAGAAGATCATCAAGGACCTCAGCCACCCGAGCCATGGCCTGTTCACCCTGCTACCATCCAGAAGGCGAGGTCAATATAGGTGCATCAAAGCTTGGACAGAAATGCTGAAAAACAGATTTTAACTCGAGGCCATCAGGCTATTTCATAGTCACCACCAATGTTTCCTCTAAACTGCGCACGCGCGTGCAGTAGCCCCGAGACTGCCCCGTAGAGCGCAGAATAAATATCAGCCTAGGGAGAGAAGCAGCATATTGAACTTCACTCAATTTACAAGAGTTTTCCCTTTTAGTTAAGACTATCAACATTTCCCTTTACTGTGGAAAATGTGATTGAATCAATGCAATATTAGTCACTTTCAATGCAACATTCCTGAAACAAAACGAATTATGGAAGAGATTGTGTTGTAGGCACAACGCATCAGAGTAGGATTCTGTTGTGCACGACTCAGCCGGTACTCTACACAGACTGGTGCTGCATAACCAGTAGGCCCATACGAAAATAGACCATTGCCATAAATGGATATGTGCTATTTACTTTGAACTGAAAGGTTTACAGCTGTGGACGTGAGTCGATGAGCTTGTTTTGAGATCAAAGCAAGAGCTGCATGTAGCCACTTGTGCACACTTTGTTCATATCCTTTGTTAGTTAGTGACTTATTAGACCAGTTATAGATCATGTGTAGTCAGCAATGGGGGAGTGATTGCTTCCTGCAAGAGCACAAAACGTGTACATTTCTAGATCTATTTGAAAAGCAAGCCATATAAAGAGCTTTTTTTTTGTCTTAAAGGTGCAGTGTTCTATTTTGAGACAGGCTTGAATACATTCTGTAGCCAATAGACAGACGGTAGCATAATTTGTCTGATTCTCTGTAATAATGGTATGGGAATAATAATGCATTTTATTTTGTAAAGTGGTTTCTTGCATCAAACAACACAACAACAAGTCCAGTCACCTCCATGTCTGAAGGACAAATGGATAAACAGGCTAATGTCAAGCCCTGCATGTTTTCTTTCAAAAGTCTCATGGAGCGTAGGCTTACGTTGAACTACATTGAACTGCTACTGTAGGCTGAATGATAGAACAGCTATTTCCATGTTAAAATGTTATGGGATGCATTTTCTCCATTGTTTTTTGATGGTAGTCCACTCTGGTAGTCCTACATTATGATCAAATAGCCACAGTAGCCTACTTGGCCACTGTTATAACTGGAACCTAAAGCAGGTACAGCCTCAGTGTTCACAGAATTTTCACAAGGTTCCAGTTTGAGCTCAGCAGACCTGAAATTTGATCAGTGTCGATAATTTTTTTATGGAACATTGGTCACCACTAGCTACCCTCCGCCCAGTACCCTGCCCTGAACATTAGTCACTACCACCTGGTTACTGTCACGTTCTGACCTCTATTTTCTTTGTTTTGTATGTAGTTAGTATGGTCAGGGCGTGAGTTGGGTGGGCAGTCTATGTTTGTTTTTCTATGATTTGGGTATTTCTATGTTTCGGCCTAGTATGGTTCTCAATCAGAGGCAGGTGTCATTAGTTGTCTCTGATTGAGAATCATACTTAGGTAGCCTGGGTGTCTCTGTGTGTTTGCACCAGATAGGACTGTTTTGCGTTTTCATATTTCTTGTTTTTTTGTTAGTTTGTTCATGTGAAGTGATTTATTAAAACATGAATAACCACCACGCTGCGTTTTGGTCCGCCTCTCCGTCAATGGAAGAAATCCCTTACAGAATCACCCACCACAACAGGACCAAGCGGCGTGGTAACGGGCAACAGCGGCACAAGGAGGAATGGACTTGGGATGATGTGTTGGACGGCAAGGGTTGCTACACATGGGAGGAGATCCTGGCGGGAAAGGATCGCCTTCCATGGGAACAGGTGGAGGCAGCGAGGAGAGCAGAGGCAGCCGGAGAGAGGAGCCGGCGATATGAGGGAACACGGTTGGCAAGGAAGCCCGGGAGTCAGCCCCAAAAATTTCTTGGGGGGGGGCTAACAGGGAGTATGGCTACGCCAGGTAGGAGACCTGAGCCAACTTCCTGTGGTTACCGGGGGGCTAGAGAGACCGGGCAGGCACCGTGTTATGCTGTGGAGCGCACGGTGTCCCCAGTGCGGGTGCACAGCCCGGTGCGGTACATTCCAGCTCCGCGTATCGGCCGGGCTAGAGTGGGCATCGAGCCAAGTGCCATGAAGCCGGCTCTACGCATCTGGTCTCCAGTGCGTCTCCTTGGGCCGGCTTACATGGCACCAGCCTTGCACACGGTGTCCCCGGTTCGCCTGCATAGCCTCGCCGCACTGGCAGGGCGACCGGGACCATTCAACCGGGTAAGGTTGGGCAGGCTCGGTGCTCAAGAGCTCCAGTGCGCCTGCACGGCCCGGTCTATCCGTCACCACCTCCACGCACCAGCCCTCCGGTGGCAGCCCCCCGTACCAGGCTGTCTCTCCGGCCCATCCTTACAGGGGCTCCCTCCTCTCCAGCGCTGCCGGAGTCTCCCACCTGTTCGGCGCTACGAGAGCTACTCAGTCCGGCGCTTCCAGAGCCTTCCTCCTCTCCAGCACCGCCAGTGCCGCCCGTCTGCCCAGTGCCGCCCGTCTGCCCAGCGCCGCCAGTGCCGCCCGTCTGCCCAGTGCCGCCCGTCTGCCCAGCGCCGCCAGTGCCGCCCGTCTGCCCAGCGCCGCCAGTGCCGCCCGTCTGCCCAGCGCCGCCAGTGCCGCCCGTCTGCCAGGGGCCGCCAGTGCCGCCCGTCAGCCAGGGGCCGCCAGTGCCGCCCGTCAGCCAGGGGCCGCCAGTCAGCCAGGGGCCGCCAGTGCCGCCAGTCAGCCAGGGGCCGCCAGTGCCGCCAGTCAGCCAGGGGCCGCCAGTCAGCCAGGGGCCGCCAGTGCCACCAGTCAGCCAGGGGCCGCCAGTGCCACCAGTCAGCCAGGGGCCGCCAGTGCCGCCAGTCAGCCAGTAAGCCAGGGGCCGCCAGTGCCGCCAGTCAGCCAGGGGCCGCCAGTCAGCCAGGGGCCGCCCGAGCAGCTGCCCCTCTGTCCCGAGCAGCTGCCGCCCCTCTGTCCCGAGCAGCTGCCGCCCCTCTGTCCCGAGCAGCTGCCGCCCCTCTGTCCCGAGCAGCTGCCGCCCCTCTGTCCCGAGCAGCTGCCGCCCCTCTGTCCCGAGCAGCTGCCGCCCCTCTGTCCCGAGCAGCTGCCGCCCCTCTGTCCCGAGCAGCTGCCGCTCCTCTGTCCCGAGCTGCTGCCGCCCCTCTGTCCCGAGCTGCTGCCGCCCCTCTGTCCCGAGCTGCTGCCGCCCCTCTGTCCCGAGCTGCTGCCGCCCCTCTGTCCCGAGCTGCTGCCGCCCCTCTGTCCCGAGCAGCTGCTCCTCTGTCCCGAGCAGTTGTCCCTCTGTCCCGAGCAGCTGTTTCACCTCTGTCCCGAGCTGCCCCTCTGTCCCAAGCAGCCCCTCTGTCCAGTGGGGTCATTGAGAGGGGTGGCCATGGTGAGAAAGCCACGGAGGCGGACAATAAGGTGGACTAAGACAATGGTGAAGTGGGGTCCGCGTCCCGTGCCAGAGCCGCCACCGCGGACAGACGCCCACCCAGACCCTCCCCTATAGGTCAAGGTTTTGCGGCCGGAGTCCGCACCTTTGGGGGGGGGGGGGTACTGTCACGTTCTGACCTCTATTTTCTTTGTTTTGTATGTAGTTAGTATGGTCAGGGCGTGAGTTGGGTGGGCAGTCTATGTTTGTTTTTCTATGATTTGGGTATTTCTATGTTTCGGCCTAGTATGGTTCTCAATCAGAGGCAGGTGTCATTAGTTGTCTCTGATTGAGAATCATACTTAGGTAGCCTGGGTGTCACTGTGTGTTTGTGGGTGATTGTTCCTGTCTCTGTGTGTTTGCACCAGATAGGACTGTTTTGCGTTTTCACATTTCTTGTTTTTTTGTTAGTTTGTTCATGTGAAGTGATTTATTAAAACATGAATAACCACCACGCTGCGTTTTGGTCCGCCTCTCCGTCAATGGAAGAAATCCCTTACAGTTACTCTACCATGCACCTCAGAGGCTGCTACCCTATGTACATAATCAATGAACACTGGTCACTTTAATAATGTTCACATACTGTTATACCCACTTCATATGTAAATACTGTATTCTAGTCAAGGTCTATTGTATTTAACTTTGCTGTACAGATGCTATTCTTCAGATATACTACATATTTTATCATATTGTCTATACATTCCATCAAATATATATTTATATTTTTACTCCGGACTCCGACATTGCTCGTCCTAATTTTTCTATATTTCTTAATTCGATTCTTTAACTTTTTTAGATTTGTGTGTATTGTTAGATATTACTTCACTGTTGGAGCTAGGAAAACAAGCATTTCGCTACACCCGCAATAACATCTGCTAATCAGTTGAAGGCATTCAGTTGTACAACAAACTAGGTATCTCCCTTTCCCTTTAAATATGTGTATGCAACCAATCACATTTGATTTGATTTGAAGTTTACCAGCAGCGACTGAATTTAGAGCAAAACTCTCTGGATAGTGCTGCCACTCTCAGGAAAGACACTGCAATGGCAGACTACAGAAGGGACAAGGTGTCTGTGAAAGCCTCTAGATCAGGGCTCTCCAACCCTGTTCCTGGAGGTTTTCACTCCAACCCTAATCTACCACACCTGATTTTAATAATTAGTTGGTTGATAACACCAGGTTAGTTACAACTATGGTTTGGGCGAAAACCTACAGGACGGTAACTCTCCAGGAACAGAGTTTGAGACTCCTGCTCTAGATACTGCAGTTTGTCATGAAATAGTGTCATCCTATCCATATACATCCACTGATAGGAGAAGAGCAGCGACTCACCTGAGTGAATTTCTCAGTAACCCCGTGTGTGCGGTCCATCAGTTTACACGGGGCAATTATGTCCATCTCTGCGGACGGGAGGGCCACCAGGGGGTCGGGCCTGTATTCAAGTGGGTTGACCTGTGTCACGTGACTAAATGTCCGGAAGCGGATAAGGTTCGGGTCAGACGTGGTGTCAGATGTAACATTACGCAGGCTGGACTTCATACAGGTCATTCCGCCTGAGAAGGAATATATGTTGATGATAGTGTTAGACTTAGAAGTCTAGGCTTACTCCCTGTTTGTTTCATTGCCAGTAACGTAGAGTTGAAGGCGATTTGTGCATGATACAATACATAGTGATGTTGAACAGATGGAACATTAACATAAGACAAGGATTCATCAATTACATGAGCTCCTCTTTCATCCTCAAATGTACAGCCCCGCCTTTTTTATGTGTCCCATACATGTCCTCAACCTGTCTTGTCCCTTCACCTGTCCTTGCCCGTGCCCCCGCCCACCATCCTTATCTCTGTCCTCTGCCCATGAACCCCATCCCCTGTTCTCGTCTCTGTCTCCTCCTCTACCTGTGCTGCTGGGCCGTGTCTGGAGCTTCCCGTGCCAGCTGGCCCGTCCCCTCCGGATCTTGATGCCGTCCACGGAGGACACGTGCCGCAGGCTGCAGAGGCTCTCAGAGGAGTGGCTGGGCGTCACGATGCAGTTGGAGCCACATTCCTCATCCATCCGGAGGCAGTGCAGCCTGGGGGAGGACTGGGAGAAGCCCAGGGACAGGGCTGGGGGAACATCGGATGTGTCTGTGGAGGGCAAGATGGACTCACCTATAAACACATATGAAATAAGTAAGCATTAAATAAGTAAATGAGAATGTGTTCTCAGTCAACTTACCTGGTAAAATAAGGGTAAAATAAATCAAATTAACATATGACAGCCTCTGCATTGTCAGGGACTAACTGCACTTCTCCAGCAGTGTAGGAGGGCACAAGGCTGAAGTCCATTTAGCAAACACTTTCATCCAAAGTGACTTAAAGTACAGTGAATGCATACGTTTTAGTACAATGTGACCATAGTGGGAAACCAACCCACACCCTGGTGTTGCTCCCACCATGCTCTTACCAACTGAGCCACAAAGAACCACTCACCTCCCAGCAGGGCTCTCTGGTCCTCATCCCGGAGTAGTATCGCGGTGCCACCCAGACGCCGGCGCTCTGGCAGGGACAGCAGCTTTTTCAGCGCCACAGACTCATGACCCAGAGCAAGGAGGTCCCGCTGGTGGCCCAGCTCGGTGTCGTTCTCCAGGGACTGTTTACTCCTGCTGAGGGGGCGGACCAAGGTGGAGGGCAGGCGAAACCTATTCCGACGTTCTGCACGTCAAAGGGAAAAGGTGGGCGATCACAGTTTCTGAATACACTACACCATAACAATGTCATTAAAATACTTTAATCTCTAAGATTTTACGGGAAAATCTTTGGACCCTAGTCATTAACACACAGAGGATGTGCTTTGCTTACTTAGGGTCAGCCAGGGGATGGTCAACTTGTGGTTGAACTCTCTAGTTGGGGACCTGGGAATATGTGGATCAGTGGGAAGCTCGAAGTTGAGGATGAAAATGATCAGCAAGCCATCCTCATTTTTCACTGGCACCACATCGATTTTACAGGAGAAACACGCACCTGGACACACACACACACACACACACACACCACAACCAGTGAGCAAACATGATTGTATTTTAGGGCGTGCATACCAAAGTTCCCCTCTAGAGGGAGACACACAACATCAGATGAGAGCTGCATTGATCTGCCATGGAGTGGGTTTCCTCAAGGGTACAATATTTACATTAAGGAAATATATTAGTCCTGTAAATTGTCCGTCCTATGAACATGATTATCTTCTCAATCTTTCTCTATCTCTGTTAGTGAATGAATGTCAGTCAGTGCTGTTTATGTGAGTTGTCACAGAGCACATCTTAGAGAGAAGAAAATAATGTTGCAGTGAAAGAAATAAAGTATTTATTGTTATCATTCAATATTCAGGATAGAACTATAGACTGCATAATATTGTAAGCATGTCTTGTGATGTAACTAGGTGAGTAACTCCTACACATCCCGTCTCAGTCCAACTGTGTCAGGTGACAGTGAGGCCAACCTGGTAGAGAGCTAAAGCTTTACCAGGAGCCAAACCAATCTGGCTTCCCCTGGGAGAACGGGAGAGGAGGGATAGGAGAGCGAGATAAAGTGAAAGAGAGAGAGGGGGTTAGGGAGAGCGAGGAGGTTAGGGAGAGGGAGGGGATTAGAGAGAGGGGGGAAAGAGATTGAGCAAGAGAGGGAGAGGGTAGTAGGGAGAGCGAGGGGATTAGGGAGAGCAAGAGAGAGAGAGGGGGGGGGGCATGGAGGGCACTGACTGACTGTGTAGGTATGGGGAGGAGGTAGTCAGAAAAAGCTGTAGCATGAAGGACACAGGACAGGCCTGACAGGGACAGTACTGAGGACAGGAGGAATATTCTGAATTATCACCCCTCCTGGATTAGAGCTCTAACATGGCTCTTTATTCTAGCTTAATTCATCATATCACACGGTCATCTGCCGTACTGCAAAACCATCTGCTACTAAACCCTTTGTTCCGGGCACACCACATCTATAATCTACACAGATTTACGGCATATTGGATAGGCTAAATCACCTTTGGCATGTGGAGCACACCTGAGAACACCATTAACTGATAGATCATAACCATGGTGACCCTATAGAAAACTGAGTGAAGCTACACAAAGGATTTGACTGAAATCATTGGCTGGAATTATAAGAGTCCAAGTGGAAAAAGTGACCCAAATAAACCGGTACAAAAAAATGTAAACATATGTTAGCATAATGTATAACATATTTTTTTGTTCCCGCAGGAGATATTACAACTGCCTTGTCCTTGGTTCTTTATCTGGGGCATTAAGGAAACAAGATCATAGTTTACATGAAGAACATAAGCACCATATAAACCTAAATAAATTATAGGATTATATCCCGGAAAAGATTACCCCTCCACCATCTCTCTCTCTTCCTGTCTTTCCCTCCCTCTGTCTTTCTCTCCTTCTCAGTCATTCTCTCCCCCCTTCTCTTCCATCCTTCCTCCCTCCCTCCCTCATCATCACAAACGGTGAATTACTCATTGGAGATGTCTCTTTCTCTTCTTAAAGTATTTACATATTAGCTTGAGGAGAGAGCTGAACTATTGGTCTGTTTGTGCCGCTACTATCTTATCTCAGTCTGCAATAACACAGCCAGGGGACAGCTGAGCTGTTCAGACTGCTTAAAACTGGAACAGGACCAGAGATGCCTGACAGAATTATGGACATACCTGTTAGACTCATCCAATAATCAGTGGTGGAAAAAGTACCCAACTGTCATACTTAAGTAAAAGTAAAGATACCCTATTAGAAAATGACTCAAGTAAAAGTCACCCAGTATAATTCTACTTGAGTAAAAGTCTAAAAGTATTTGGTGTAAAAGATACTTAAGTATCAAAAGTTAAAGTATACATGCTTTCAAATTCCTTATATTAAGCAAACCAGATGGCACCATTTTCTAGTTTTTTTAATTTAGGGAAAGCCACAAGCACACTCCAACATTCAGACAATTTACAAATTAAGCATGACCAGGGATGTTCATTTGACACGGGTGTGAATTGGACTATTTTCCTGTCCTGCTAAGCATTCAAAATGTAACAAGTACTTTTGGATGTCAATGAAAATTTATGGAGCAAAAAGTACAATATTTTCTTAAGGAATGTAGTAAACTAAAAGTAAAAGTAGTCAAAAATATAAATAGTAAAGTAAAGTACAGACACCCCAAAAAACTACTGAAGTAGTACTTTAAAGTATTTTTGCTTAAGTACTTTACACCACTGCCAATAAAACTGCTCATCCAGCCAGCATGAATACGTATCATTAAGTGATGGCAGAACAACGACACGTCAATGACAGACAGATCGCATTCCAGCAGATCCCAACGCAGATAAGGAGTTGAGATTGAGTCTGTCTGATACAGTATATATAGAATGTTCATCACAAGTGTAGATACTGCAGTAGATCATTGAGAGAATGCTAAGGATTGATACTAGGTGTGGATACTGTTCATGAAGATGACCCTTAAGGGTTTGGCAGAACAGAGCCAGTATTTGGGAGGTATTATATACCCCCTTATGGGCCCTGGTCGAAAGTTGTGCACTATATAGGGAATGGGGTGCCATTTGGGATGTAGCCCTACCCACTGGGCACACACTGGATGAATCAATGTTGTTTTCACGTCATGTCAATGAAATGATGTTGAACCAACGCGGAATAGATGTTGAATTGACGTAGTGTGTAGTATCTACTAGAGAGGAAATGAGTCTTGGGGATAATTGGACAATGAATGTTAATAAAAGGCTGGTTCTGCTCTCAGAGGAGAATCACCGTATTGATCTGTGGAACTCATCATTGTTCTCACAGAGAAGAATTAGACGAGAGGCTAGGACCGTGGCCCGAAAGAAAATAACAAGTCCCACGCAATGAGAACTACCTAAAACAACAATTACTTTGTGTGAGATCCCCTATTGAGTACGTAAGAGCAAAGGAAAACTAATCTCTGTACAATTAACTCTAAAACAGATTTTAAGACTAATCCACCTTTGGCCTAGCAACAAAATCCCACAGAATCACTGTTTCACTTGAACAAACATAGCATGATTCAGCTTGGATTCTGAGAATACATTTGACAAAAATATAGCACCAATGACCACTGTACCAATCCTTAATTCAGAAATGTATAGTTATTTTAGAGCAAAAAAAAACGTTCCCACCATCGGAAGTCAGCTATGCGTGTGAACACATCTATGAAAAGTCAGAAATGAGTAATGTACTGTCACGTTCTGACCTTTATTTCCTTTGTTTTGTATTTATTTAGTATGGTCAGGGCGTGAGTTGGGTGGGCAGTCTATGTTTGTTTTTCTATGATTTGGGTATTTCTATGTTTCGGCCTAGTATGGTTCTCAATCAGAGGCAGGTGTCATTAGTTGTCTCTGATTGAGAATCATACTTAGGTAGCCTGGGTTTCACTGTGTGTTGGTGGGTGATTGTTCCTGTCTCTGTGTTTTGCACCAGATAGGGCTGTTTTAGGTTTTCGCACGTTTGTTATTTTGTTAGTTTATTCATGTACAGTTTCATTATTAAAGTACAATGAATAACAACCACGCTGCTTTTTGGTCCGCCTCTACTTCACAACAAGAGAACCGTTACATGTACACTCATAATAGCCATTCACAATGCCCTGTAAGTCATCATCACTAATAATAACCTTAGGAGTCAGCAAATAATTGATCAGTGGGGTTAGCCCTTAACCATAGAATATTGATATGCTTGATGTGTGTCTAACATTTTAATTTTTAGCCTTCCCCTAGCCAAACCTGGATGACGCTGGGCCAATTGCGCGCCACTCTATGGAACTCCCAATCACGGCCGGTTGTGAGACAGCCTGGATTCAAACCAGGGTGTCTGTAGTGACGCCTCAAGCACTGAGATGCGGTGCCTTAGAACGCTGCGCCACTCACGAGCCTCCTCTTCTACAGTATGTAACCAACATCATACTGAACCTACTGTGGCAGGTGTGTGATTATCTCTGATGTTATTGCATGCTTATCATGATCTGCATACAGGATATCATATGTCTCAACACACACAACATCAATTCAGGCATAACCATTGAGCGTTCTGTGTGTTTATTATAAAGCTGAACGTCAAAATAGTCAAGTGAATCAAAGAGACTCGTTAAGGGGAGAGAGGCAATAATGGAGACCCATGGGGTTCAGCTCCTCATCAGACCTAAATTACAGCAGGGTCCCAGGTCTGGCTCACTCTCAATTTCAATTTAAGGGCTTTATTGGCATTGGAAACATATGTTTACATTGCCAAAGCAACTGAAATAGGTAATAAACAAAAGTTAAATAAACAATACAAAATTAACAGTAAACATTTCTTATTATGTATATATACACAGTGCTGTCTCTCACTCTATTTAACCAGGTAGGTTGACTGAGAACACATTCTCATTTACAGCAATAACCTGGGAAATAGTTACAGGGGGGAGGAATGAGTCATTTGGAAGCTGGGGTTGATTAGGGGTCCATGATGGTATGTGGGGCAGATGGGGAATTTAGCCAGGACAACAGGGTAAACACCCCTACTCTTACAATTAGTGCCACAAGCTCTTTAGTGACCACAGAGAGTCAGCTGTTTAACATCCCATCCGAAAGACAGCACCCTACACAGGGCATTGGCCCCAATCATTACCCAGAGGAAAGGATGCCTCATACTGGCCCTCCAACACCACTTCCAGCAGCATCTGGTCTCCCATCCGGGGACCAACCCTGCTTAGCTTCAGAAGCAAGCTAGCAGTGGGATGCAGGGTGGTATGCCACTCTCTCCCTCTTTTGCTAGCTCTCTCATCATCCATATCTCTCTCCTCTCTCGCATGGGACAGAATTTAAAAGTGATGGAGGTTCTCTAATTGCTGCTGTCCATATCGCTGCTGTGTAATGTGTGTTCTGCCTAGATGATGATCTCACAGTGAATTCCCTTTGTGAGGACCCCTTTGATCGTAACAAAATAATGGGATTTCTAATAGCTAAGCTCAGACTTAAGAAGTGACAGTCATTCAAAGTACACTCTTCAAGAAGAATACACTGAGGGTACAAAACATTAGGAACACCTTCCTAATATTGGGTTGCATTCCCTTTAGTCCTCAGAACAGCCTCAATTCGGGGCATGGACTCTACAAGGTGTCGAAAGCGTTGCACATGGATGCTGGCCCATGTTGACTCCAATGCTTCCCAGAGTTGTGTCAAGTTGACTGAATGTCCTTTGGGTGGTGGACCATTCTTGATACACACAGAAAACTGTTGAGTGTCAAAAATCCAGCAGCGTTGCAGTTCATGTCACACTCAAACCAAACTGGATGAGACCCTCAAGCTAGCTAACGAACACTCAAGCTAGCTAAGGCATGGAACCAATCAAAACTCCCCGATGCTTCTTTTAGTGGTGTCAGCATTCTGTAAGGATCAATGCTGGTAGAGACAAGAAGCAGGAACAGGGAGTGAACATTTAATGCCAACAGACATGGAACAAGACAGGACAGCGTCTGGACATGAATACATAACAACATTAAGGATGACACAGGGAACGAATAGGGGAGCAGACAGTTATAGACGGGGCAATCAACAAAGGGAAGTAGTCCAGGTGAGTCCAATGAGCGCTGCTGCGGTAATGATGGTGACAGGTGTGCGTAATGAAGGTCAGCCTGGCGCCCTCGAGCGCCAGAGAGGGAAACATTTCTGTCGCATCTCATGCCCTACACTCATCTGTCCAATGCATGTAAATAGCTTGCTCACTCCATAGCAAGCTGCTCTACCCACACTGATTGGTGAAGTAATTTAATGTTGAGCTAAATGTAAAAAAGAAAATAGTTTCAGATTTCAGAGGTTTAAAAAGGAACAGAAACCATTGATATAAATCGTTCGAACCGATTCAGAACTTTATTTTGCTGGTCGGAACAGTGGATTGGAACAAAAAAACAAATGGTTCTGTTCAGAATGAAAGGATTGGAAAATGATTTTGGTTTCAAACCCTGGCTTAAGACACACACAAGAAACACCCACATCAAACCACACACCCAAGACAACTCTTGTTTGGTTTCAGTCATGGCCGCTAGCATTTCTTACTGAGCAAGCTCCCTTTTATATATGGCTTTTGGACTTATTGACTTCAGGAAAATGATCATTACCAGCTTGGTTTGGCTCTATCCCCCTTTAACAGGATTTTGTATTCATCCTCCACTCCTAAACCAGATTAATGTGCCATAATAATGACCCAAATAGAAATCCCTCCTGTCTTCCAAGGCTTCTGCTCTAATGTTGATGATGAGGGGATGAAATCTTTCAGGAGTTCCTGTCCCAAATCTCTGTCTTGTGGATGGAAGGCAGCCAAAAGACAGGCCATGGAAACATGCTGCTCACAAATTGAAAAGCCAATTACACACAAACCCCAGGAGAGATAGACCACAGTGTAATGCCCCTGTGTGTCCTTGTGCTTCACCATATTAACTAATGCGCTTCAGCTGAAGGGTTAGCCTAGGCTCCCAGACAGGGGGTCACTTCAATGAGAAGTGAACAATTCTTCCTTAGTTGTTAATTTCTCACAATCTAAAGGCAAAACCTAGATTTGAGCCAATGTCTTAAGTAGCCGAAGTTGTTATTACTCCAACTTCGTGAAAGAGACAAACTGACACGTTTTCATTTTCGTCAAAAACAACTATATATATCGGCGTGCCTTTGATTTGACGGCCTGCACATGCTCAGTTTGGAGTGAGACGACCGTTAAACCCGCTTAAGTGTTCATGCACGAGTTTACCTAGCCAACATCGCCATGACATCGCTTGCAAGCAGGATCTTGGATTTCTATTTCAAGCAGTTTCTACACATATTCATACAGCACCATCTTTAGTTGACCAGTTCTGCCCACACATCCTCTGATGGCTGATGCACACAAGCTATGCGGTGGTGTTTCTTGCTGACATGCTATTGCTGTAACATTTCGCTGTCTGTTTTCTGCCCAAAGCCTTCAGGAACTGCAGGCCGTTAGCCATGTTAACCGGCTTATGGCTACTTCTGCTGTTGGCTACCAGTTGGGGGTTTGTAAATCGGATGGATTTGATTGCGAGGATAATTTCTTGCATGTTGCTTACTGCCTTGTCAGTCACTAGGCCAGTTTATTTTTACTGCTTTAATTACGTTGGTAACCAGTTTATATTAGCAATAAAGCACTTCAGGGTTTGTGGTATATTGCCAATATTCCACGGCTAAGGGCTGTGTCCAGGCACTCCGCGTTGCGTCATACATTAGAACGGCCCTTAGCCGTGATATATTGGACATATACCACACCTCTGGCCTTATTGCTTAATTATCAGCTTGCAGTTCGCATTGGAAAGTATGTTAATCATTTTCAAACGGTAATGTAATAATGGCTAATATGACTGGGCACTAGTCAGCCTATCAATAGCCTGTGTTGCCTTTCCTTTCTCTTACTGACAGTTCGCGTTGAGATGAACTCGTTCAAATATTTTTCTATTCTGTCTTGCACTGGCTTTTTGTCTCGTCTGCTTCAAATTAGTTTGTTTACACTGGACTTTGTTTTAATAAAATGACTTTATTCCAACCAACAAATGTCTTATGAAATCATACATTCATTGCACAATAGAATGGTGGTTTTAAAGATGTGTAATATTAACATTGCGAGACTGCGGGCAGGAACTGGATGAGACCTGGCGGGAGGGTGTGGTATGAAATCTTACGGGAGAGGGCGGGCATGGTATCACACCTGCGGGACAGGTACAGGATGCCAACAACAACTTCCCGAGTTACACCAGGAACGCACAATCCCTCCATCAGTGCTCAAACTGTCCTCAATAGGCTGAGAGAGGCTGGACTGAGGGCTTGTAGGCCTGTTGTCTGGTGAGGACCTGCCTTACATCACAACAATGTTGCCTATGGGCACAAACCCACCATCGCTGGACGAGACAGGACTGGCAAGAAGTGGTCTTCATTGACGAGTCGCGGTTTTGTCTCACCAGGGGTGATGGTCGGATTTGCGTTTATCGTCAAAGGAATGAGCGTTACACCGAGGCCTATACTCTGGAGCAGGATCGATTTGGAGGTGGAGGGTCCGTCATGGTCTGGGGCTGTGTGTCAGACTGAGCTTGTTGTCATTGCAGGCAATCTCAACGCTGTGTGTTACAGGGAAGACATCCTCCTCCCTCATGTGGTACCCTTCCTGCAGGCTCATCCTGACATGACCCTCCAGCATGACAATGCCACCAGCCATACTGCTCGTTCTGTGCCCGGATCTCAATCCCATTGAGCACGTCTGGGACCTGTTGGATTGGAGGGTGAGGGCTAGGGCCATTCCCCCCAGAAATGTCCGGGAACTTGCAGGTGCCTTGGTGGAAGTGTCTGGTTACATCTCACATCAAGAACTGGCGAATCTGGTGCAGCCCATGCGGAGGAGATGCACTGCAGTACTTAAACGCAGCTGGTGGCCACACCCAATACTGACTCTTACTTTTGACCCCCCCCCACCCCCTTTGTTCAGGGACACATTATTCAATTTCTGTTAGTCACATGTCTGTGGAACTTGTTCAGTTTACGTTTCAGTTGTTGAATCTTGTTATGTTCATACAAATATTTACACATGTTAAGTTTGCTGAAAATAAACGCAGTTGACAATGAGAGGACGTTTCTTTTTTTACTGAGTTTATATTGATTGTTGAGACTGCTTTACACATGTTTTATATTTTGTATAATATTAATCTATTTTACATGGGAGAGTAGGAGTAATGAGTATTTTATTGGCAGCATGTGTTTTATGCTCTGCTCATGCTATATAATGGGTCAGCTGCCATTTCCCTGCATCATCTGCACAATAGTATTGTGTTACGGCATGGATACTAATATTACATAGGTGGGAACACACGTGTGGTCGTGGCGCTACATTCTCCACTATCATGGTTTCAGTACTACTGCATCATGCCCTGGCTCGAAAACATGGATTTGTTCTGGGCACATGCTTTGTACTCCTACAGTCAGTCTATTGGTTAGTTATGTCCATTCATTCAAGCTGTTATGCTCATGATGCCATTGAGGTTAGGCATTATCTAGGTGTGTTCTATTTATTAAGAGACCCGCGCTGAGGCGCGGGAGCCCGGCGATCCTGCTGAGGCGTGGGAGCCTGATGGGCTTGCTGAAGCATAACGTGGGGTGGGCGCTTGCCGAGCCCACCGAGGCAAGACAAACCCTCAAGCTAGCTAAGGCATGGAAGCCCGACGAGCTAGCTGAGGCACCCTAGTTCCCTTGGCGACGGCACCCGGACCCAACGTCACCAACCAAAACTCCCCGATGCTTCTTTTAGTGGTGTCAGCATTCTGTAAGGATCAATGCTGGTAGAGACAAGAAGCAGGAACAGGGAGTGAACATTTAATGCCAACAGACATGGAACAAGACAGGACAGCGTCTGGACATGAATACATAACAACATTAAGGATGACACAGGGAACAAATGGGAGCAGACAGTTATAGACAAGGCAATCAACAAAGGGAAGTAGTCCAGGTGAGTCCAATGAGCGCTGCTGCGGTAATGATGGTGACAGGTGTGCGTAATGGTCAGCCTGGCGCCCTCGAGCGCCAGAGAGGGAAACATTTCTGTCGCATCTCATTCCCTCCTACACTCATCTGTCCAATGCATGTAAATAGCTTGCTCACTCCATAGCAAGCTGCTCTACCCATACTGATTGGTGAAGTCATTTAATGTTGAGCTAAATGTAAAAAATAAAATAGATTCAGATTTCAGAGGTTTAAAAAGGAACAGAAACCATTGATATAAATCGTTCGAACCGATTCAGAACTTTATTTTGCTGGTTGGTAGAGTGGAATGGAATGAAAAAACAAATGGTTCTGTTCAGAACGAAAGGATTGGAAAATTATTTTGGCTTCAAACCCTGGCTTAAGGCACACAAGAAACACCCACATCAAACCACACACCCAAGATAACTCTTGTTTGGTTTCAGTCATGGCCGCTAGCATTTCTTACTGAGCAAGCTCCCTTTTATATATGGCTTTTGGACTTATTGACTTCAGGAAAATGATCATTACCATCTTGGTTTGGCTCTATCCCCCTTTAACAGGATTTTGTATTCATCCTCCACTCCTAAACCAGATTAATGTGCCATAATAATGACCCAAATAGAAATCCCTCCTGTCTTCCAAGGCTTCTGCTCTAATGTTGATGATGAGGGGATGAAATCTTTCAGGAGTTCCTGTCCCAAATCTCTGTCTCGTGGATGGAAGGCAGCCAAAAGACAGGCCATGAAAACATGCTGCTCACAAATTGAAAAGCCAATTACACACAAACCCCAGGAGAGATAGACCACATTGTAATGCCCCAGTGTGTCCTTGTGCTTCACCATATTAACTAATGCGCTTCAGCTGAAGGGTTAGCCTAGGCTCCCAGACAGGGGGTCACTTCAATGAGAAGTGAACAATTCTTCCTTAGTTGTTAATTTCTCACAATCTAAAGGCAAAACCTAGATTTGAGCCAATGTCTTAAGTAGCCGAGGTTGTTATTACTCCAACTTCGTGAAAGAGACAAACTGACACGTTTTCATTTTCGTCAAAAACAACTATATATATCGGCGTGCCTTTGATTTGACGGCCTGCACATGCTCGGTTTGGAGTGAGACGACCGTTAAACCCGCTTAAGTGTTCATGCACGAGTTTACCTAGCCAACATCGCCATGACATCGCTTGCAAGCAGGATCTTGGATTTCTATTTCAAACAGTTTCTACACATATTCATACAGCACCATCTTTAGTTGACCAGTTCTGCCCACACATCCTCTGATGGCTGACGCACACAAGCTATGCGGTGGTGTTTCTTGCTGAAATGCTATTGTTGTAACATTTCGCTGTCTGTTTTCTGCCCACAGCCTTCAGGAACTGCAGGGCGTTAGCCATGTTAACCGGCTTATGGCTACTTCTGCTGTTGGCTACCAGTTGGGGGTTTGTAAATCGGATGGATTTGATTGCGAGGATAATTTCTTGCATGTTGCTTACTGCCTTGTCAGTCACTAGGCCTAATTATCTGGCTGCAAACTACCTAGCTAAAATATAATTACTTTCAGGAGTTTCGTAGCCTACACTGTTTTTCTTAAATTCCCCATGCTGCTCTGACAAGGTCCAGGAAGCACACTCCTGAACTAATCTGAGCACACAAATCAATCAAGGATAAACTCACCCTCACTATGCAAGTAGCTTCTATGACCAAATGAGTACATCTAACTAATGAAATGAATTGTTTTATCTCTGACAGTAATCTGACAGTATTTCAGACCCTATGTATGAAGCTAGTTAGCTTGGTTGGTCTTCTGTTAGTGTACACTGTGTATGTGACTTGCTCCATCCTTATCAGTGTGTAACGGTTGTGAAACGGCTAGTTTAGTTAGCGGTGGTACGCGCTAAATAGCGTTTCAATCGTTGACATCACTTGCTTCGTGGTGACTGTTGTTGATGTGTGCAGAGGGTCCCTGGTTCGCGCCTGGGTATGGGCGAGGGGACGGTCTAAAGTTATACTGTTACATTGATGCTGTTGACCCGGATCACTGGTTGCTGCGGAAAAAGGAGGACGTCAAAAGGGGGGTGAGTGTAATGGATGTGAAACGGCTAGCTGACGGTCTAAAGTTGTACTGTTACAAGTGGCATTGACCCCTTGCAATACATTTGAGATCTATATATTGTTGAAAAGAGGAGATTCTAAGCTTCCAAACGATGTATTACTTGTGTATCAACTATTAGAATTTAGCATAGCAGAGCTACATATAACACAGGTGTCCTTGATCAGTTCAGAGAAAATCACCCCATGAGTTTTGTTAGTTCCACTTGCATTCTGCATGTTGCAAAATCACATTACATAACCGTCTTGCGCGCCTGCTTCAAACAGTGGTGGAAAAAACAATTCTCAGATGCCATTGAGTTTATTTGGCCACTTGTGATGAATTATAAAAGCAATTATAAACTGTATGTACACTGTATTTCATTGGCAGGGAGTGGGAGACTAGTCAGGATCGAGGGAAAGATGAACGGAGCAAAGTACAAAGAGATCTTTGATGAAAACCTGCTCCAGAGTGCTCAGGACCTCAGACTGGGGCGATGGTTCACCTTCCAACAGGACAACTACCCTAAGCACACAGCCAAGACAACGCAGGAGAGGCTTCGGGACAAGTCTCTGAATGTCCTTGAGTGGCCCAGCCAGATCCCGGAATTGAACCAAATCAAAAATCTCTGGAGAGACTTGATAATAGCTGTGCAGCGACGCTCCCCATCCAACCTTACAGAGATTGAGAGGCTCTGCAGAGAAGAATGTGAGAAACTCCCCAAATACAGGTGTGCCAAGCTTGTACAAAAATCATGGTGGACGTCTTTAGGTATACCTAACATATCGCTGGCTATCTTTCATTTGGACAGCCCTTTATCTAATTCAGATAAACTTGTGGATACCATTTTTATGTCTCAGTGTCCAGTATGAAGGAAGTTAGAGGTAGTTTTGTGAGCCAATGCTAACTAGCGTTAACAAAATGACTGGAAGTCTATGGGTACCTGCTAACAGACACTAGTGTGCAATTGCGCTAGTGCTAGTTAGCAATTTCCTTAAAACTGCACACATACAAATTGTATCTACGAGTTCATCTAACTCTGGGGAAGTATAACATTTTTAAAAAAATGTGGTGGGACCGCAATTTACACCACATCTGTATAGGTACCCATATAAAGCTGCAGGTGGTTGGCTGGGTTCATACTGATTTAGGTTGACATGTTAGATGGGTGGATTATTTCAGATTGTACCAAGATGGCAGGTTCATCTTGCCTCAGAAATGGCACAGGGAGGAACGCCACATGAGAAATAAGCCCATTGTTTCTGAGAAGCTATCTCAGTATGGTGTGTGCCTGCCGTATCCTACTCATAGATATCTTCATGCTATAGAATGACCTGCTATCAAGCTATCTATCAAGCTATTTTAGAACAATGTGCTGCCTTAAACTACATATAGTCCATCAGCTGATAGCTTTCCCACCACCCACCCCAGCCCACCTGTTTGGGCTCTGCTTTTGTTTTAGTTGGGGGGATTGGTATACAGTTGCTGTACTACACATGGGGATGTTTGAAACTTACTCCTCAGCCTGAAGTGTCCCCATTTGCGCCAGTGAATGGCTAGCTTTTTGTGTGGTGGTAAGATGGTTCAAGACTGGTAAGATGGTTCAAGAAGGTGGTCACGTGTGCTAGCAAGGCAGAGGTCCTGGGTTCGAGCCTTGGTGTGAATCGAATCAGGAGGATGCGATACTTGCGAAACAAGTCCTTTACAGTGGTGCCTAGTGACTTGGATCTACAGTTGCTCTCAGCTCAACACAGGTCGCTGTTGAGTAAGTTTGAGGGGTGAATGTAGCACATGAGGATGTGTGAAACTTACTCCTCTGTCTGAAGTGTCCCCACTAGCGCCAGTGAATAGGTGGCTTTTTGCGTGGTGTAACTGGTAAGACGCTTTGGGAGGGCAGTCACGTGGTCCTGGGTTCGGAAGGAGGAAGTGGCACTCCCTAAGCAAGCAGCGTGATGTCCTTTACACACACTGCCTGTAGCTTATTATTATGGTAATGATTTAGCTTTGCTATAGCCCTGAGCTACCCTAAAGCTGCAGAGCCTTCCGCCAAGACCTAATGTAAAACAAACCAAAACTGGACATCTATCATTTACGGAACATACACTCAGTGGGTTAACTGAGATTAAACTGAGGATGCAGTGGACACAACTGTTATATCCGTAGCGATGAGGGAATTCCAGCTGGGCTGTATTCTATTGCTGCAACCTGGTATCAATGCTTTATTCAGATTGTAAATCCGAGACACTCCATTTAGTATGATAGGTCATGTTTCATATGGTATGTATTCATTTGTGGATGTCCATCACCCATCTCTTAATATATGTTACGAATTACAATTTGTATTATCTGTTATGAATTTGCAAAACGTACAATATGTTACAAATATGCAAAACGTATGATATGTTACGAATTCTAGCTAGGCTGCGATCATTACCAAGCGTAACATATCATACTAATTTGACTGTCCTGGATTTACATTTACTATGTTTACAACTAGTCTATGAGACCAGACTGGGAACGGAGATGAACTTGTATAGAATCATGTAAAAGGCAGATTTTACTTTTTGTTTGCTGGAGATTGATACCGTAAATATGTTGTAAATTTGTATGAGAAATGAATCAAATCCTTTTGCATAAGTCTATATCAAGGTATTCTGAGGTAGATTTAAGAACAGTGCAGGGTTCACAGCATGGTTAGCATAGGCCTACGGATTGGATTCAGTCACTCGTTAGATCCAGTATGTCAAGAGCAGGCACTTCATAGCCAGCCAAGCTCTCAGGCAGGCAGGCATATAGATGATCTCATCATATTCACAGTGAAAGACACTAGTAATCTACCTAAAATCCCACTAGATTTAAATGGTCTTTGTCAGCAAGATAAAATACCTCCTTGATTTGGCACAGTGTGACTCCTCAGTCCTCACAGTTCATCACTGAGGTAAATAGGCCACTGTAGTATGTAGTATTCATTCATTCATTCCTGGAACTCAAATATACTGATGACAAACAGAAATGTGTAATAATAATCACAGAAGTGAGCAGCAATCCCCGGAAATCAGTGTCAGTTAAACCTGGTATCACCGCAATGTGTTTGCATTTGAAGTAGAGAACTGATGTATTTTACACCTTTTGAGCCATATACTGTTCAGTATCAGTATACACAGTGCGGATTTACAGAGTTCCTGAGTGACTGAGTTCTCCTCAAGTGTACTGTAGCAATGACCTAAAGGTGAATATAATCAGCCTGGTCTCATAGACTAGACGTAACATAGTAAATGTAAATCCGGGACACTCAAATTAGTATGATATGTTACGTTTGGTATGTTTTTTGTTGTTGTTTTTTTTCACCTTTATTTAACCAGGTAGGCTAGTTGAGAACAAGTTCTCATTTACAACTGCGACCTGGCCAAGATAAAGCAAAGCAGTGTGACACAGACAACAACGCAGAGTTACACATGGAGTAAACAATAAACAAGCCAATAACACAATAAACAAGTCAATGACACAGTAGAAAAAATAAAGTCTATATACAGTGTGTGCAAAAGGCATGAGGAGGTAGGCAATAAATAGCCCATAGGAGCAAATTATTACAATTTAGCAGATTAACATTGGAGTGATAAATGAGCAGATGATGTGCAAGTAGAGATACTGGTGTGCAAAAGAGCAGAAAAATAAATGAAATAAAAACAGTATGGGGATGAGGTAGGTAGATTGGGTGGGCTATTTACAGATGGACTATGTACAGCTGCAGCGATCGGTTAGCTGCTCAGATAGTTGATGTTTAAAGTTGGTGAGGGAAATAAAAGTCTCCAACTTCAGCGATTTTTGCAATTCCTTCCAGTCACTGGCAGCAGAGAACTGGAAGGAAAGACGGCCAAATGAGGTGTTGGCTTTGGGGATGATCGATGAGATATACCTGCTGGAACGTGTGCTACGGGTGGGTGTTGTTATCATATCCAGAGAACTGAGAAAAGGTGGAGCTTTACCTAGCATAGACTTATAGATGACCTGGAGCCAGTGGGTCTGGCGACGAATATGTAGCGAGGGCCAGTCGACTAGAGCATACAGGTCGCAGTGGTGGGTGGTATAAGGTGATTTGGTAACAAAACGGATGGCACTGTGATAGACTGCATCCAGTTTGCTGAGTAGGGTATTGGAAGCTATTTTGTAGATGACATCGCCGAAGTCGAGGATCGGTAGGATAGTCAGTTTTACTAGGGTAAGTTTGGCGGCGTGAGTGAAGGAGGCTTTGTTGCGAAATAGAAAGCCGATTCTAGATTTGATTTTGGATTGGAGATGTTTAATATGAGTCTGGAAGGAGAGTTTACAGTCTAACCAGACACTTCGGTATTTATAGTTGTCCACAAATTCTAGGTCGGAACCGTCCAGGGTGATGATGCTAGTCGGGCGGACGGGTGCGGGCAGCGAACGGTTAGAAAGCATGCATTTTGTTTTACTAGCGTTTAAGAGCAGTTGGAGGCCAAGGAAGGAGTGTTGTATGGCATTAATGCTTGTTTGGAGGTTAGTTAGCACAGTGTCCAAGGAAGGGCCAGAAGTATACAGAATGGTGTCGTCTGCGTAGAGGTGGATCAGGGATTCGCCCGCAGCAAGAGCGACATCATTAATATATACAGAGAAAAGAGTCGGCCCGAGAATTGAACCCTGTGGTACCCCCATAGAGATCGCCAGAGGTCCGGACAACAGGCCCTCCGATTTGACACACTGAACTCTGTCTGCGAAATAGTTGGTGAACCAGGCGAGGCAGTCTTTAGAAAAACCAATGCTATTGAGTCTGCCGATAAGAATACGGTAATTGACAGAGTCAAAAGCCTTGGCCAGGTCGATGAAGACGGCTGCACAGTACTGTCTTTTATCGATGGCGGTTATGATATCATTTAGTACCTTGAGCATGGCTGAGGTGCACCCGTGACTGGCTCGGAAACCGGAATTACACAGCGGAGAAGTTACGGTGGGATTCAAAATGGTCAGTGATCTGTTTATTAACTTGGCTTTCAAGACTTTAGATAGGCAGGGCAGGATGGATATAGGTCTGTAACAGTTTGGGTCTAGAGTGTCACCCCCTTTGAAGAGGGGGATGACCGCGGCAGCTTTCCAATCTTTAGGAATCTCGGACTATACGAAAGAGAGGTTGAACAGGCTGGTAATAGGAGTTGCAACAGATTGTTTTGGAAAGAGAGGATCCAGATTGTCCAGCCCAGCTGATTTGTACAGGTCCAGGTTTTAAGGCTCTTTCAGAAAATCTGCTGGATTTGGGTGAAGGAGAAGCTGGGGAGGCTTGGGCGAGTAGCTGCGGGGCGAGGGGGGGGCTGACGGCCGGGGTTGGAGTAGCCAGGAGGAAGTTATGGCCAGCCGCTGAATTTTAGATTATCATGGATTTATCACAGGTGACAGTGTTACCTAGCCTCAGTGCAGTGGGCAGCTGGGAGGAGGTGCTCTTGTTCTCCATGGACTTTACAGTGTCCCAAAACGTTTTGGAGTCAGAGCTACAGGCTGTGAATTTCTGCTTGAAAAAGCTAGCCTTTGCTTTCCTGACTAACTGCGTGTATTGGTTCCTGACTTCCCTGAACAGTTGCATATCGTGGGGACTATTCGATGCTATTGCAGTCCGCCACAGGTAGTTTTTGTGCTGGTCGAGGGCAGTCAGGTCTGGTGTGAACCAAGGGCTATATCTGTTCTTAGTTCTGCATTTTTTTAACATTACTTTACCAAATTACTTTTAATGAATGACCTGGCATCCTTGACTGACGGGATGACGTCAATATCCTTCCAGGATACCCAGGCCAGGTCGATTAGAAGGGAGCGTTTGACAGTGATGAGGGATGGTCGTTTGACCGCGGACACATAGCGGATACAGGCAATGAGGCAGTGATTGCTGAGATCCTGATTGAAAACAGCGGAGGTGTATTTGGAGGGCAAGTTGGTCAGGATAATGTCTATGATGGTGCCCATGTTTACGGATTTAGCGTTGTACCTGGTGGGTTCCTTGATGATTTGTGTGAGATTGAGGTCATCTAGCTTAGATTGTAGGACTTCCGGGGTGTTAAGCATATCCCAGTTTAGGTCACCTAACAGAATGAACTCTGAAGCTAGATGGGGGGCGATCAATTCAGAAATGGTGTCCAGGCCACAGCTGGGAGCGGAGGGGGGTCGATAGCAGGCGGCAAAAGTGAGAGACTTATTTCTGGAGAGGTTCATTAAAATTAGAAGTTTGGGTATAGACCTGGAAAGTATGACAGAACATAGCCTGAAAAGTTCTGTCAATCTCTGCAGTAGATTGCAACTCCTCCCACTTTGGCAGTTCTATCTTGATGGAAAATGTTGTAGTTGGGTATGGAAATCTCAGAATTGTTGGTGGCCTTCCTAAGCCAGGATTCAGACACGTCAAGGACATCAGGGTTGGCGGAGTGTGCTAAAGCGGTGAGTAAAACAAACTTAGGGAGGAGGCTTTTGATGTTGACATGCATGAAACCAAGGCTTTTTCGATCAGAGATGTCAACAAATGAGGGTGCCTGGGGACACGCAGGGCCTGGGTTTACCTCCACATCACCCGAGGAACAGAGGAAGAGTAGGATGAAGGTATGGCTAAAGGCTATCAAAACTGGTCTTCAAGAGCGTTGGGGACAATTAATAAAAGGAGCAGATTTCTGGGCGTGGTAGAATAGATTCAGGGCATAATGTGCAGACATGGGTAAGGTGGGGTGCGGGTACAGCGGAGGTAAGCCCAGGCACTGAGTGATGATAAGAGAGGTTGTATATCTGGATAAGCTGGTTATAATGGGTGAGGTCACCGCATGTGTGGGAGGTGGGACAAAGGAGGTATCAGAGGTATGATGAGTGGTCCTCCGCAAGGCAATCAAACAAGCTTAGCGTCAGTATAGAGACAAAGTAGAGTCGCAATTCAACGGTTCAGACACAAGAGGTATGTGGCAATGTCTACAGTCAATCACGCAATCACGGATTACAAAAAGAAAACCAGCCCCGTCCCTGACCAGGATGTCTTGCTCCCAGACAGACTAAACAACTTCTTTGCTCGCTTTGAGGACAATACAGTGCCACTGACACGGCCCCTACCAAAACCTGCGGACTCTCCTTCACTGCAGCCGACGTGAGTAAATCATTTAAACATGTTAACCCTCGCAAGGCTGCAGGCCCAGACGGCATCCCCAGCCGTGTCCTCAGAGCATGCGCAGACCAGCTGGCTGGTGTTTTACGGACATATTCAATCAATCCTTATCCCAGTCTGCTATTCCCACATGCTTCAAGTGGGCCACCATTGTTCCTGTTCCCAAGAAAGCTAAGGTAACTGAGCTAAACGACTAGCACTCACTTCTGTCATCATGAAGTGCTTTGAGAGACTAGTCAAGGACCATATCACCTCCACCCTACCTGACACCCTAGACCCACTCCAATGTGCTTACCGCCGCAACAGGTCCACAGATGACGCAATCGCAACCACACTGCACACTGCCCTAACCCACCTGGACAAGAGGAATACCTAAGTGAGAATGCTGTTCATCGACTACAGCTCAGCATTTAACACCATAGTACCCTCCAAACTTGTCATCAAGCTCGAGACCCTGGGTCTCTACCCCGCCCTGTGCAACTGGGTACTGGACTTCCTGACGGGCCGCCCCCAGGTGGTGAGGGTAGGTAACAACATCTCCACCCCACTGATCCTCAACACTGGGGCCCCACAAGGGTGCGTTCTGAGCCCTCTCCTGTACTCCCTGTTCACCCACGACTGCATGGCCATGCACTCTTCCAACTCAATCATCAGGTTTGCAGACGACACTACAGTGGTAGGCTTGATTACCAACAACGAAGAGACGGCCTACATGGAGGAGGTGAGGGCCCTCGGAGTGTGGTGTCAGGAAAATAACCTCACACTCAACGTCAACAAAACAAAGGAGATGATCGTGGACTTCAGGAAACAGCAGAGGGACAGTAGTGGAGAGGGTAGTAAGTTTTAAGTTCCTCGGCATACACATCACGGACAAACTGAATTGGTTCACCCACACAGACAGCATGGTGAAGAAGGCGCAGCAGCGCCTCTTCAACCTCAGGAGGCTGAAGAAATTTGGCTTGTCACCAAAAACACTCACAAACTTTTACAGATGCACAATTGAGAGCATTCTGTCTGGCTGTATCACCACCTGGTACGGTAACTGCTCCGCCCATAACCGTAAGGCTCTCCAGAGGGTAGTGAGGTCTGCACAACGCATCACCGGGGGCAATCTACCTGCCCTCCAGGACACCTACACCACCCGATGTCACAGGAAGGCCATAAAAATCATCAAGGACAACAACCACCCGAGCCACTGCCTGTTCACACCGCTATCATCCAGAAGGCGAGGTCAGTACAGGTGCATCAAATGAAAAACAGCTTCTATCTCAAGGCCACCAGACTGTTAAACAGCCATCACTAACATTGAGTGGCTGCTGCCAACATACTGACTCAACTCCAGCCACTTTAATAATGGAAAAATGTATGTAAAAAAAATTATCACTAGCCACTTTAAACAATGTCACTTGATATAATGTTTACATACCCTACATTACTCATCTCATATGTATATACTGTACTCGATACCATCTACTGCATCTTGCCTATGCCGTTCTGTACCATCACTCATTCATATATCTTTATGTACATATTCTTCATCACTTTACACTTGTGTGTATAAGGTAGTTGTTGTGAAATTGTTAGGTTAGATTATTCGTTGGTTATTACTGCATTGTCGGAACTAGAAGCACAAGCATTTCGCTACACTCGCATTAACATCTGCTAACCATGTGTATGTGACAAATACAATTTGATTTGATTTGGTACTAGGGGCTCCATTGTAAACTAAAACAATGATAACTAACCTAAACAATAGTATACAAGGCATATTAACATACAGTGGGGCAAAAAAGTATTTAGTCAGCCACAATTTGTGCAAGTTCTCCCACTTAAAAAGATGAGAGAGGCCTGTAATTTTCATCATAGGTACACTTCAACTATGACAGACAAAATGAGAGAAAAAAAATCCAGATAATCACATTGTAGGATTTTTTATGAATTTATTTGCAAATTATGGTGGAAAATAAGTATTTGGTCACCTACAAACAAGCAAGATTTCTGGCTCTCACAGACCTGTAACTTCTTCTTTAAGAGGCTCCTCTGTCCTCCACTCGTTACCTGTATTAATGGCACCTGTTTGAACTTGTTATCAGTATAAAAGACACCTGTCCACAACCTCAAACAGTCACACTCCAAACTCCACTATGGCCAAGACCAAAGAGCTGTCAAAGGACACCAGAAACAAAATTGTAGACCTGCACCAGGCTGGGAAGACTGAATCTGCAATAGGTAAGCAGCTTGGTTTGAAGAAATCAACTGTGGGAGCAATTATTAGGAAATGGAAGACATACAAGACCACTGATAATCTCCCGACGATCTGGGGCTCCACGCAAGATCTCACACCGTGGGGTCAAAATGATCACAAGAACGGTGAGCAAAAATCCCAGAACCACACGGGGGGACCTAGTGAATGACCTGCAGAGAGCTGGGACCAAAGTAACAAAGCCTACCATCAGTAACACACTACGCCGCCATGGACTCAAATCCTGCAGTGCCAGACGTGTCCCCCTGCTTAAGCCAGTACATGTCCAGGCCCGTCTGAAGTTTGCTAGAGAGCATTTGGATGATCCAGAAGAAGATTGGGAGAATGTCATATGGTCAGATGAAACCAAAATATAACTTTTTGGTAAAAGCTCAACACGTCGTGTTTGGAGGACAAAGAATGCTGAGTTGCATCCAAAGAACACCATACCTACTGTGAAGCATGGGGGTGGAAACATCATGCTTTGGGGCTGTTTTTCTGCAAAGGGACCAGGACGACTGATCCGTGTAAAGGAAATAATGAATGGGGCCATGTATCGTGAGATTTTGAGTGAAAACCCCCTTCCATCAACAAGGGCATTGAAGATGAAACGTGGCTGGGTCTTTCAGCATGACAATGATCTCAAACACACCGCCCGGGCAACGAAGGAGTGGCTTCGTAAGAAGCATTTCAAAGTCCTGGAGTGGCCTAGCCAGTCTCCAGATCTCAACCCCAATCTTTGGAGGGAGTTGAAAGTCCGTGTTGCCCAGCAACAGCCCCAAAACATTACTGCTCTAGAGTAGATCTGCATGGAGGAATGGGCCAAAATACCAGCAACAGTGTGTGAAAACCTTGTGAAGACTTACAGAAAACGTTTGACCTCTGTCATTGCCAACAAAAGGTATATAACAAAGTATTGAGATAAACTTTTGTTATTGACCAAATACTTATTTTCCACCATAATTTGCAAATGAATTCATTAAAAATCCTACAATGTGATTTTCTGTTTTTTTCTTCTCATTTTGTCTGTCATAGTTGAAGTGTACCTATGATGAAAATTACAGGCCTCTCTCATCTTTTTAAGTGGGAGAACTTGCACAATTGGTGGCTGACTAAATACTTTTTTGCCCCACTGTATGAGAGAGACATACAATGAGGCATAAAGTTATCACAGGTGTTGATTGGGAGAGCTAGCTAAGACAACAAAGGGTGAAACAACAACAGCTGATCAGCTAAAACAACAACAGGTAAAATAGTGATGACTGAGTGGAGAGGGTCGTTTAACTACACACAGAGCCTGAGTTTGCGGCTCGGGCCAACAGATAAACAAAAAATAAACAGAATGGAGTACCGTGATTAATGGACAGTCCAGCAGGCATCAGCTATGTAGCCAAGTGATCATAGGGTCCAGGGGGCAGCAATAGAAGGAACAGGGAAGCCACGGAGTAGTCGCTACTACGCTTGCACGCTGATGACACGGCATTTAAAGTTAGTAGCCCGGGGCTAGTAGAAGCGTCTGCTCAGACGGAGGCCGGATGAAGGCACAGTGGATGGAGTATTCGTCGGCAGACCAGACAGCAGGGCGCTGTGTCGACAAAGGATCCAAGCCAGATGGCGAAAGAGGTATTGTAGTTGTATTAATTTAGTTTTCTAGCCGGGAGATGCGCCTGGCTCACAGCTAACTGGTGCTAGCTTCGGGGCAGGGGCGTTAGCCACTATAGCCACTCGGTAGTAGCGGTGATCCGCTGCCAAGGTCCAGAGCTTACGGCAAGGATCCGGTGGAGTAGTGTGTTCTAGCCGTGTTTGGGTGGAGTCCGGGTGAACAACTGAGTAGGCCGGGAGGTGGGCCTCAGGGATAGCTTCGGTACTGGGTAACTCGATGGGTGCTAGCTAGCTGTGAAGATCAGGAGTAATGGTCCGGGGATTACGGCAGGAATCCGACGTTGTAGTGGAGAGACAGTCCGTTACTGGTAGGCTGGCGAGTATTATCCAGGCAACAAAAAAAAGGGCTGGTATCTGTGCAGAAGGTAAAGGCCGCTAGCAGTGGCTAACAATGACTAAATAGCTTGTAGCTAATTAGCTGGTTAGCTTCTGATGGTTCTTGCTATAAGGTCTAAAAATTAAAAATAATAGCGGTTCCGTATCACATTGGGTGAGGCAGGTTACTGGAAGGTATAATTGAACTAAAATGGAGAAGAGATTGAAAATAAAATTTAAATATATACAAAAGATGAAAAATTCAAAAGTACACGAGAGGACGAACAAAACACGTCTGCACTGCTACGCCATCTTGGAATTAATTGTGTATGGTTACAAAAGACAGATGGTTACTTAAGGCAAAAACGAAAGAAGGGTGGTTGGTCGGGGTGGATGGTGGACGAGTTTGAATCTCATCATGGACAACTTTAGCATTTTAGCAACTTTTCAACTACTTACTACTTTTTAGATACTTTGCAACTACTTAGCATGGTACCTATTCCTTCCCCTAACTGTAACCTTAACCCTTTTAGCTAACCTTTCCCATAACCTTAACCATTTAGCTAACCCTAACCCCTAGCCTAGCTAACGTTAGCCACCTAGCTAGAATTCGTAACATATCAGACGTTTTGTAAATTCTGAACTTTTAGTACATTTTGCAAATGGGTAACATATATAATACAAATTGTAATTCATAACATACAGTATCATACAAAATAGGGGATGGACATCCACAAATTAATACATACCATAGGAAATGTAACACAACATATTAAAAGGGCTGTCTCAGATTTACGTACAGAACAATACAAAATTATCCGAGACCAGGTTTCCGCTCCTTGAAACAGAGAGAGGACAGTGTGTTAGACTCTTATGCAACCATTCGAAAAAACAGGGGTTACCTTTGGGATTTGAGCGGCATAGTGAGTAATCGTCCTTCAAGCCATCATGACTCATTATCTTTTGTTACTATTGTTATGATTCTCCAACTCCCACCTGCCAATCACTACATTAAAGAGACAGACTTACTATTTAAAAACAGAATATATTGTAATAACAATTGTTACGGCAATAACACCAGTCTGTGTCTATCTTGCAGTCATATTAATACTGGTCTCTAGCCTTGAACTTTACCCATGGGGTTAGGTACTTTATCTATTCGACAATGTTTCTTTCTTTATTAAATTAATGAACTGGGAATTTTGAGGGTGTAAAAAACAGATTTGGTCAGGTCCACACATGATAGGTCAGATCCCATTTGAAGACTGAGCAGTAGATTTTTCATCTGATAACCAGTCAAATATCTCTGAAAGCTGCATTATTTACATAAAAGAAAAATGTACAAATCATGAATGTTATTATTTTTGTGCATCTCTGAGCAATATTCTATTGATTCCCAGGGTCATTTCATATTTTCATGTGTATCTGAGCTATTCGCGGTTCAAAGCAGGCAGAGGTTTTGCAGAGCTTGTCATACCAACTGTATTTCTGCCTGCTTGAATGGCAATGAGAGAAATAACAGAGTAATAAAAGCATGGGCCATTTGGACTCTGAGAGCTAAACATGGTGGAAATGTAATGTCTATTATTCCATCATGCAAATGTATTATTCTACCAGCTATATGGTCAAAAAATACCATATTCTTCTGATATTATAGACTATGTGTCATGGATCGCATGTCCGTGACTTATAGGCAATGACACAAACAAATGATTGGTTTGAGAAAGACTCTTTATTGTATCTCTTCAAGGTATAGCCAACAATCCTGAAACAAAAGAAAATATGTTGATTAGAGTTGCGCATTCCGTTTGCCAACAATACTTTAACATAAGGTTCCAAAGTGTTGTTTGTGCACACCAGTAACTAAAACAATGTAACTTGTTAACCATGTTTCTACTGTGTATAAAGTGGTCTATTTTAGAGGTACATGCTCTAGCAATGTGAAATATATTATTAGAATAACGATCAAAGAGAATAATCATATGGCCTCCCGAGTGGCGCAGTGGTCTAAGACACTGCATCGCAGTGCTAGCTGTCCCACTGTGTGTGTACGGTGTTTCCTCTGACACGTTGGTGCTTCTGGGTTAAGAAGCAGTGAGGCTTGGTTGGGTTGTGTTTCAGAGGACGCACGACTCTCGACCTTTGCCTCTCTTGTACAAGAGTTGTGTTGTGAAGAGTTGTGATGAGACAAGACTGAAACTACCAACTGGATATGGCAGGGTAGCCTAGTGGTTAGAGCGTTGGGCTAGTAACCAGAAGGTTGCAAGTTCAAATCCCCGAGCTGACATGGTACAAATCTGTTGTTCTGCCCCTGAACAGGCAGTTAACCCACTGTTCCTAGGCCGTCATTGAAAATAAGAATTTGTTCTTAACTGACTTGCCTATTTAAATGAAGGTAAAATATCTATATTTTTTAAATACCATGGAAATTGGTCAAAAAAATAAGAGAATAATCATATAATTTAACCTACCTGATGTTTGTTTGAAGCTCTGCGCTGTTTTCTTGTTGAAGTGCCGGTGTGCGTGACGCAAAATAGTCTGCGAGTCATCAAGGAACATTTATTGGTTCATGGGAATAACCAAAGTGATCAATTATCCCAGGGGTGAATTACTTCATGAATGTGTATTGTGTGACTTAAAGAAGAAGTTATGGCAGTAACAGGTTGGCTAGAGTAGAGCCCTACCTGTGTTATGTTATAGGCAAAGCTGTTGCCGGAATAGTTTATACTGACAATGTCTTTAATTTATTCAAGTCTTTATGTCAACATACTGTTTGTTATTTTCTGTACAAAGGCTATTGGCCAATTTGTCCTGTGCCTGTTATTATTGTAAATAAAAGCCTCTAAAAGAGGTGAGCACCAGAACATCCTGTCTGTCTCCTCATTGTACAATCAGCCGCTTCTGTTTCACACTATGTCATTATTATGACACTGTTAAGTTATGATAGTGTTATGACACCAAAAGACATCACAAAAATGTAAGATGACTTTACAACCCATATTCCTAACTCTGTTTGATGTTTCAAAATAAAATGAGAGCCCTGCTGAGGCCCTGGTGGGCTGTGCTGGGTCGTACCATCTTTGGTGTAGAGGGAGATATCCACCTTCCTCTCCTTGGAGCCCAGCAGAGCCTTGGCCATCTGGGCCACGGCAGGCCTCTTGGTGTGCGGTCCATACAGGAAGCTGCAGGTACACGGCTTCTGCATGACCTCAGCGCGTGTGTACCCGCACATGCCACAGAAGGCGTCGTTGCAGAAGATGATGGCACAGTTTTCCACACGAGCATTTGCGATGATGAACTTGCGATCTGAGGGAAGGAATAATATATCATTATTATTCTAATCTACAGAGTCCTTGGAATTTGTCATCGCATATAATACAGTTTTCTACAGTACAATTTAAGATGGTTATTTTATTTGACCACATATGCCATATCAGTGATCTGCACCAAGGCATATAACCAAGTAATTTAATAAAACCTGCAAGAGAACTAAGATGGGAGCATCTGTAAGGTGCAAGTCTGTTTTCACCTACTACTAAACTAACTGTTTACATAAAAACGGTTAACTGTTTAAAGCCTTAAAAAACAAGTAGATTATGTTTTGGTATCAAAATATGTCCCCAGAAGGAAACATTCAGTGATGCATATCAGTTTTTGAAATGTAGCTGTTTTATTCTCTCCTATCCTGCTTAGAAACTAACTACTGATCCTGTTTGGATATGAGCCAAATGTATGCTCTGATAGACACTGCTGCCTTATATTTATATCCTTGAAATATTACTCTCCCAGTAAGTCTGTCATTTAGAAATGTGGCTCATAGGCCTAAATCAGATTTTATCATCATTTGTACCCTAACATTCTAATATACACAGATGGGAAAAATAATTAAACTAAGGTGCAAATTCGACAGTCATATCATAACTCATACATTTGCAGTACTATACTTATTGTTGTTTTTTTTACAAGAGAATCACAACAGCTTACAGTGCAAGATCATAGATCTAATTAAACCTATTAACTCAACACATGCAGATTTCAATAATAGCCTAATACTCTAATTTCAAAAGGGACATTTTTTCAGTTATTGCCAAAAGAAGCCTTTGAAAATAGAAAGAGGCTGTTTGCATCTTATTCCAAACCCCTAACCAAAAGGATTTCTAACCATGGGTTCCCCAAAATGTTGAATAGGAAAAATCTTACTCTGTCCTTCGAATTTTCTGATAATTGTATCCAGAAAAGTGTTCTGAGGAGCCACGTGTCCCCGCCGAACCGGCATTTTGGTCCGTATTTCGCGCGGTTTGGAAAGTTGGACGGTATGCTCCTGTCACAGGTGTGGTCTCGCGCTGTGCGCGGCTGTCGCCTATGTGGTCGCTCTAAACTCCCTAAACCGCTGGAAACATATCACATCCAGCAAGCCCTGCGATGTAACGTTCCAACTACTTTTTTTCATCACTTTGAAAAGCAGACACTCCTGACGTTGTTGTGTAAAAGAATCCCAGAACAGCATTATTGGCTATCAGCCAACCTGCTTTGTTGTTAGGCTACGGGTGTATCCTTCATTTGGAAGTAGCACCGCCTCATGTTCAGTGGAAGCAGCAATTCCAATTCACAGGTGCCTGGGGACTGTTGCTCTATTATCCTGTTTCTCTGACCACCCACGATGTCTTGGCTGCAAACCCTGCTTTTTGAAATGATGACGGTCTATCAGGTCGTAGATGTTGTCAGTTGCGTCTCTGTCCATGGTGTTTGTGTTTTTTTTTTGTTTTTTTTTTTACAGTTGAAGGCAATATTACAGAAATTACTTTACTGAACAGAAGATTAGCCTATTTTTCTTATTTTGTGTTGAAAATGGATTGTGACATTGCAAAGGGGAAACACTTTTAGATGTAGGCCCATCACAGACGCAGCAAGGCAATATTTGAACTATATATATTTTTGTAGGTTGTTATTTTAGATAAACAAATTCTTAGTTATTTGATCATATCAAATGTATGCAATAAAAGTCTACTAGCATTTTATAGCATCATTCACTCACCACCTGGAACACTCTGCCTTCAATCCAGAAGAGAATGAATGGTGTGATTGCCATCTAGAGGCACAGACAGCACATTACCAGATAGTTTGTATTCTGGTACAGTATGAGCCTATGACCAGCAGGTGGCAACAGCAGGTTACAAATTCAAATCTAACTTTGTTTGTCACATGCGCCGAATACAACAAGCATTGACCTTACCGTGGAATGCTTTCTTACAAGCCTTTAACCAACAATGCATTTACAAGAAGAGTTAAGAAAATATTTACTAAATAAACTAAAGTCAAAAATAATAAAAAGTAACACAATAAAATAACAATAACGAGGCTATATACAGGGGGTACCTGTACTGAGTCAGTGTGCTGGGGTACAGGTTAGTTGAGGTAATTTGTACATGTAGGTAGGGGTGAAGTGACTATGCATAGATATTAAACAGTCAGTAGCAGCAGTGTACAAAACAAATGGGGGGTGTCAATGTAAAAAGTCCGGTGGCATTTTGATTAATTGTTCAGCAGTCTTATGGCTAGACTTGATGCTATGGCACCACTTGCCATGCGGTAGCAGAGAAAACAGTCTATGACTTGGGTGACTGGAGTCTGACATTTTTATGAGCTTTCCTCTGACACGCCTATTATATAGGTCCTGGATGGCAGGAAGCTTGGCCCCAGTGATGTACTGGGCCGTACGCACTAGCCTCTGTAGCGCCTTACAGTTGATGCCGAGCAGTTGCCATACCAGGCAGTGATGCAACCGGTCAGGATGCTCTTGGGTGCAGCTGTATAACTTTTTGAGGATCTGGGGACCCATGCCAAATCTTTTCAGTCTCCTGAGGGGGAATAGGTTTTGTCGTGTCTTCTTCACGACTGTCTTTGTGTGCTTGGACCATGATAGTTCATTGGTGATGTGGACACCAAGGAACATGAATCTCTCAACCCGCTCCAGTACAGCCCCATTAATGGGGGCCTGTAGACCATGATCAGTTCTTACCAGTCAGGTTAGAATTGTGAAAGGTAAACCAGATTATGTTGTTCTCAAGAATGTCAGACTATGCTTACTGATTTCGTCTGTTCATGCTCAACTGTCTCAAATGTCTACATTGGCATTTCTATACACTTACCAATGGCTATCTATGATAATGGAAATTATGAACTTGTAAATCTTCCTTACGGGCAGACCACAGGCTGTGAGGATTGGCAACAACACCTCATCAAGTTTATTGACAACACCACGGTTGTTGGCCTGACAACCAACAACGACGTGTCAGCCTATAGGGAGGAGGTAAGTGAACTTGTATTGTGGTGCTAGGACAACAAACTCTACCTCAATATCAGCAAAACAAAGGAGTTGATTGTTGACAGGAAACAGAGGGAACATACCCCGATCCACATCAACAGAACTGCAGTTGAGAGAGTCAGCAGTTTTTTGGTTCCTCGGCATCCACATCACTGAGGACATGGACCGACACCACCACTCCTGTCAAGAGGGCGCAACAGCATCTCTACTTCCTAAGACGGCTGAAGAAATTTGGAATGCCACCCCGGGTCCTCTACAAATACTACCCCTGCACCCCAGGAGGTTGGTGGCACCTTAAATGGGGAGGACAGGCTTGTGGTAATGGCTGGAGCAGGAATGAGTGGAATAGTATCAAACACATGGTTTCTATCTGTTTGATGCCATTCCATTCGCTCCATTCCAGTCATTATCATGAGCCGCCCTCCTCTCAGCAGCCTCCACTATCGAAAGTCCTGACTGGTTGCATCACGATCTGGTACAGGAATTTCTCCTTCCATAACCTTAAGGTTCTCCAGCGGGTGGTGAAGAGGGCCCAGTACATCACTGGGACTGTGCTTCCACCCATCCAGGACATATACTACCACAGCATCATCAAGGACCCAACACATCCAAGCTGTTCACTCCCTTACCGTCGTCCAGACAATATCGGAGCATGAGGTCTGATACCAACAGGCTCAGTCAGACAAGCCACCAGACTGCTGAACACTGGACTGCCCACCTGCATTGACTCTCTGCACCTTAGCAAACATAATCACACTCACACACCCACACATACAGTATACATTCATACTACACACATCCAAACTATTGCTACCAGACTATTGTGATAGCTAAATACTGCACAATTTAAAACACCTGCCCCCCAATCCCCCTTCTGTAAAACACTTTTAATGGTGCCATCCAATACATTTTAAGAAAGTCTAAGCTCTTTTACTGCATTTCTATACAATTTAAAAACTACAGTGCCTTGCGAAAGTAATCGGCCCCCTTGAACTTTGCGACCTTTTGCCACATTTCAGGCTTCAAACAAAGATATAAAACTGTATTTTTTTGTGAAGAATCAACAACAAGTGGGACACAATCATGAAGTGGAACGACATTTATTGGATATTTCAAACTTTTTTTACAAATCAAAAACTGAAAAATTGGGCGTGCAAAATTATTCAGCCCCTTTACTTTCAATGCAGCAAACTCTCTCCAGAAGTTCAGTGAGGATCTCTGAATGATCCAATGTTGACCTAAATGACTAATGATGATAAATACAATCCACCTGTGTGTAATCAAGTCTCTGTATAAATGCACCTGCACTGTAATAGTCTCAGAGGTCCGTTAAAAGCGCAGAGAGCATCATGAAGAACAAGGAACACACCAGGCATGTCCGAGATACTGTTGTGAAGAACTTTAAAGCCGGATTTGGATACAAAAAGATTTCACAAACTTTAAGCCTTCCAAGGAGCACTGTGCAAGCGATAATATTGAAATGGAAGGAGTATCAGACCACTGCAAATCTACCAAGACCTGGCCATCCCTTTAAACTTTCAGCTCATACAAGGAGAAGACTGATCAGAGATGCAGCCAAGAGGCCCATGATCACTCTGGATGAACTGCAGAGATCTACAGCTGAGGTGGGAGACTCTGTCCATAGGACAACAATCAGTCGTGTATTGCACAAATCTGGCCTTTATGGAAGAGTGGCAAGAAAGCCATTTCTTAAAGATAACCATAAAAAGTGTCGTTTAAAGTTTGCCACAAGCCACCTGGGAGACACACCAAACATGTGGAAGAAGGTGCTCTGGTCAGATGAAACCAAAATTTAACTTTTTGGCCACAATGCAAAACGTTATGTTTGGCGTAAAAGCAAGAAAAGAAAGAACCTGATGGAGTCTGTAAAAGACCTGAGACTGGGACGGAGATTTGTCTTCCAACAAGACAATGATCCAAAACAAAGCAAAATCTACAATGGAATGGTTCAAAAATAAACATATCCAGGTGTTAGAATGGCCAAGTCAAAGTCCAGACCTGAATCCAATCGAGAATCTGTGGAAAGAACTGAAAACTGCTGTTCACAAATGCTCTCCATCCAACCTCACTGAGCTCGAGCTGTTTTGCAAGGAGGAATGGGAAAAAAATTCAGTCTCTCGATGTGCAAAACTGATAGACATACTCCAAGCGACTTACAGCTGTAATCGCAGCAAAAGGTGGCGCTACAAAGTATTAACTTAAGGGGGCTGAATAATTTTGCACGGCCAATTTTTCAGTTTTTGATTTGTTAAAGTTTGAAATATCCAATAAATGTCGTTCCACTTCATGATTGTGTCCCACTTGTTGATTCTTCACAAAAAAAATACAGTTTTATATCTTTATGTTTGAAGCCTGAAATGTGGCAAAAGGTCGCAAAGTTCAAGGGGGCCGAATACTTTCGCAAGGCACTGTATAAAATGCTATTTGGAGAACAGCAAAAGCAAGCCAAATGCCCCCAGCCATTATCAGTGGTTGCTGTAGCTTCATTCACTTTAACTCAACTCCGGAATTAACTCAATTAAAACGTACTTAGGGATCTGTTAGCAGAAAAAATATTTAATTAACAAACGTTTAAAAAATAAGTTTGCTTTACATATGTTGTTGCAGTTAAGCACATTTCCTGCAATTTTACACATTTTACCATGACTCATGCCGTGTTAATATGATATCTGAGTGAGCCTGATTAACTAAATCAATGTGTTCCCCCTGGAGGTTAGGGTACCTAGGCATGCCCTGCATGCCCGGTCGGTAATTCGGCCATGATAACTACACGTTTAGATAGCTGGCTAGCTAGACTACCTCCACCTAGACTAATCAATCAAAACATGGGCAAATTGAGTAACTGTCAGTGAGTGACACACAGGGGTGCCACTTTGGTTTTAGGGGTGGGGTGGACATAGCCTGGCGGGTGGTCATCTAAAGTTAATTTCCTCAATTTTTACACAATCCAATATGCCGTCTCTATTTAGGACAAATAGAAAGCAAAAATGCCTAGTCATCAAGCTCGGTAATAGATCATTGAATGTTTAAGTGATTAATAAGATTGAACTAGATAAAAATGTAATTCAATTATAAATATTGTTGCACCTTTAGCCAATAGTTTAACAAATTAACTATTGAAAAGACCATTTCCTTCCCAGTTCAGTCTTTCCTAGTTCAACACCCAGCAGCCCCCCAACCCAACACACCCCACTCAACTTCAGGATCTTAGAGAAACATTCATTATTGGTTTCGTGTGCGTTAGGCCAAGGCCAGAGTGACAACCCACAGCACAGCAGACCCCCATGATCAGGACTGAGCAGCCCAGCAGCTAGGGATTGCCTAAATAAGTTTCTACCTTGACGTGGACATGTTTTCAATAGACTCCTTTAGTCATACTGTATTGCATACAGTATATGGCATCCAGACCTCTTGTAATAAATAAAATATAGTGTTACATACCTTGACATTGTGGGAGGATAACCAGACTTCCAATTAATGGCAATGCATTTCTTAGCCGCTATAAATGCTCAGTTATCCTCCTATAATGTCCAGTTATGTTACGCACTCTATGCGTAGTGGGTGCAGAGTCAGGCGCAGGAAGCAGAGGGTAAGGAACAATGTTTTATTCCGGCACAGGGAAAATGGTTACGCCAAACACAGGGCGCAAAATATTAAGACCGGCGCAAAACCAGGACCCAACCAGTCCGGAGAAAAACAAAGTAAATCGCACAAACATCAACAGAGAAAAAAATAAGCCCGCACAAAGAGCAGACGGGTATACCGGCTTAAATAGCCCAACTAAAACCTAAACACGAAACAGGTGTAACCAATAAGACAAAACCAACAGAAAAGGGAAAAGGGATCGGTGGCAGCTAGTAGACCAGTGACGACGACCGCCGAGCGCCGCCCGAACAGGAAGAGGAGTCACCTTCGGTGGGAGTCGTAACAAGTTATGTATCACTATATTTTATTTACTACAAGATTAAAGGTATACTGGGCAACTTTCATAAGGTCGGGATGCCATATACCGTATGGAGTCTCCAGTATCAACATTTTCAAGCAAACAAAAACATGAAGGGAGAATCTGTAGACATACTGAGATAAAATAACATACTATTTGCAGGAATCCAGCCATCCTTCACAAGACCATAACATATGCAAATGTGTTGTACATGTTTTGTGTCATGGGGAAAAGCCTCTATCAACCATTGATACAGTTTGGAAATCAACTTTGGAGGTTTGTCAGACTGCCTTAAAATATAATCTGGCTTGTCCAGTGTTTGCACAGAGAGAATAAAGTGTTGTATCTGCAATTCACCTCACCTCTGTCACAAACTGGTCTTCCCTGGCTGCCTGACCCCGCTGAGACCTCGTCACCATCTGATCCTCCTAAAATGAGGCATGACAAAGAATTATCTTGGTGTACACATTTATACATTGATTATATTCTTGGATAATATAATGGTTCAATAATTGAAATGACCATTATTCCCAGATCCCAGACTGTAGCTTTAATCTGCTGTCCTGTATCTACTGTATCTAGGTCTAACTCAAGATAGAACTTTGTATCATTCACTGATTTTGTAAATATACTGCCAAGTTCACTTGAGCTCCGTAGACCCTTGTCACAATCTGATCTTGTTAAAATCCCTGGCAGACCTCCACTGTGCACCATGACAGTGAAGCCTGTAACATTAGAGCTGTTTATTACTGTGTCAGTCTGAAAAGTGGGGAATTAGCTCGGTAAACTAACAGATCAATAACAATACATTGTCATACAGACTAATAAAGCTCACATTGCACTGAAAAGAACGTCAGAATATCAATATTCAATCCCTTGAATGACGATTTCATAGATGGATTCAGGTCTAGTGTGATTGAGGCAAAAATAATAGCTAACGTTAGCCAACTTTTGGCCAGCTCTCTCTCTCTAACGATACATCAACTGGCAAAAGCTAGCCGGTTTCATTTACTTCTGAAGTGGGACAAAATAAAGGCTACAAAACATTTCCATACAAACAACAGCTGTTAGATAGTAAAAATAGGCTAGAGCTGACCTGGCTGTGGTAGCTACCAGCTAGCGTAGCTTATTCACTCAACTCAGTCTAGAGGGGATGAAACATTAGCTAACATTACAAGTCAGTTACTAGCTCAGCACTGGGAATAAACACTAGTTTCGTTATATACAGTACGAGTCAAAAGTGTGGACACACTTACTCATTCAAGAATTTTCTTTATTTTTACTGTTTTCTACATTGTAGGATAATAGTGAAGATATCAAAACTATGAAATAACACATATGGAATCATGTAGTCACCAGAAAAGTGTTAAACAAATCTGATTTTAGATTCTTCAAAATAGTCATATGCTGAGCACTTGTTGGTTGCTTTTCCTTCACTTTACAGTCCAACTCAACCCAAACCCAAGCCTTGATGACAGCTTTTCACACTCTTGGCATTCCCTCAACCAGCTTCACCTGGAATGTTCCCACATATGCTGAGCACTTGTTTGTTGCTTTTCCTTCACTTTGCAGTCCAACTCAACCCAAACCGTGTGTGTGTGTGTGTGTGTGTATATATTTATAGTGCCTTCGGAAGGTATTCGGACCCATTAACGTTTACCACATTTTTGAAACAGCCTTATTCTAAAATTGATTAAATAAATAAAAATCCTCAGCAATCTACACACAATACCCCGTAATGAAAAAATGAAAACAGCTTTTTTAAATTTTTGCACATTTATTAAAAATGAAGAACAAATATAGCTTATTTATATAAGTATTCAAATATTGGATATCGGTATTGGCCCAGAATTTCATATCGGTGCATCCCTAACAGAAATACCTCATTTACATAAATAATCAGACCCTTTGCTATGAGACTCGAAATTGAGCTCAGGTGCATCCTGTTTCCATTGATCATCATTGAGATGTTTCTACAACTTGATTGGAGTCCACCTGTAGTAAATTCAATTGATTGAACATGATTTGGAAAGACACACATCCGGCTATATTTGTTCCCAGAGTTGACTGTGCAAGTCAGAGCAAAAACTCAGCCATGAGTTCGAAGGAATTGTCCGTAGAGCTCCGAGACAGGATTGTGTCGAGACACAGATCTGGGGAAGGGTACCAAAACATTTCTGCAGCACTGAAGGTCCCCAAGAACACAGTGGGCTCCATAATTCTTAAATGGAAGAAGTTTGGAACCACCAAGACTCTTCCAAGAGCTGGCTACATGGCCAACCTGAGCAATCGGGGGAGAGGGGCTTTGTCAGGGAGGTGACCAAGATCCCAATGGTCACTCTGACAGAGCTCTAGAGTTGTTCTCTGGAGATGGGAGAACCTTTCCAGAAGGACAACCATCTCTGCAGCGCTCCACTAATCAGGCCTTTATGGTTGAGTGGCCAGACGGAAGCCACTCCTCAGTAAAAGGCACATGACAGCCCTCTTGGAGTTGGCCAAAAAGGCACCATAAGAAACACGAATTTCTGGTCTGATGAAACCAAGATTGAACTCTTTGGCCTGAATGCCAAGTGTCATGTCTGGAAGAAATCTGGCACCATCCCTACAGTGAAGCATGGTGGTGGCAGCATCAGGCTGTGATGATGTGTTTCAGCAGCAGGAACTGGGAGACTAGTCAGGATTGACGTAAAGATGAATAGTGCAAAGTATAGAGACATCGTTTATGAAAACCTGCTCCAGAGGGCTCAGGACCTTAGACTGGGGCGAAGGTTCACCTTCCAACAGGACAATGACCCTCAGCACACAGCCAAGACATTGAAGGAGTGGCTTCGGGACAAGTCTCTGAATGTCCTTGAGTGGCCCAGCCAGAGCCTGGACATTGACCCGATCAAACATCTCTGGAGAGACTTGAAAATAGCTGTGCAGCAACGCTCCCCATCCAATCTGACAGAGCTTGAGAAGATCTGCAGAGAAGAATGGGAGAAACTCTCCAAATACAGGTGTGCCACGTTTGAAGTGTCATACCCCAGAAGACTAGATGCTGTAAACCCTGCCAAAGGTGCTTCAACAAAGTCCTGAGTAAAGTAAATCGCCAATCTTGGGTTTATACCTGTTCAACCACACTCCAAGTGGCAGTATGCACCCTTTCAGTTTCTTACCAACTCATGAAAGCAGTGGATGAAGAAAATTGACTACTTCAAAATGGAGATGGCCTCAGTGGTACTGCCCATGCTCTCACAGATGCCACAATGGGACAGATACAAAGCTGAGTTGTCTATCTAAGTCTATGCTTGGACCCATGACATCCGGTTTCCACTAGATTTCACAGCCACATAGTCAAAATAGGCTATCGTAAAATATAATGAAAACAATCATTTGCTTTTTGGTCTTCATTTAAGGTTAGGGTTAGGCATAAGGTTAACAGTGTGGTTAAGGTAATGGTTAAGGTTAGGTTTAAAAATCACATTTTAAGAAGATAAATTGTAGAAATAGGCACAGTTTATGTTTTTGTGGCTATGGTAACTTGTGACAAACATGACAAGCTTATTTCTCTCAAATCTGGCATTTACATCCCTATTAGCAAGCATATCTCTTTTGCCAAGATAATCCACCCCCCTGACAGGTGTGGCATATCAAGAAGTTGACTAAACAGCATGATTACACAGGTGGACCTTATGCTGAGGACAATAAAATGCTTAGTTTTGTCACACAGCACAATGCCACAGATGTCTCAAGTTTTCAGGGAGTGTGCAATTGGCATGCTGACTGCAGGAATGTCCACCAGAGCTGTTGCCTGAGAATTCAATGTTTATTGCTCTACCATAAGCAGCCTCCAATGTCGTTTTAGAGAATTTGACAGTACATCCAAATGACCTCACAATCGCAGACCACGTGTATGGCGTTGTGTGGGTGAGCGGTTTGATGATGTCAACATTGTGAACAGAGTGCCCCATGGTGGCTCTGGGGTTATAGTCCTGTGTAATTCAGTTGGTAGAGTATGCCAGGTTTGTGGGTTTCATTCCCACAGGGTCCAGTACAAAAAAAGTATTAAAATGTATGCACTCACTATTGTAAGATGCTCTGGATAAGAGTGTCTGCTAAATGATGTCAAACATATATAATGGTATGGGCAAGCATAAGATACGAACACAATTGCATTTTATCGATGGCAATTTGAATGCACAGAGATACCGTAATGAGATCCTGAAGCTCATGGTCGTGCCATTCGTCTGCCGTCATCACCTCATGTTTCAGCATGATAATACACGGCCCCATGTCGCAAGGATTTGTATACAATTCCTGGACGCTGAAAATGTCCCAGTTCTTCCATGGCCTGCATACTCAGACATGTCACCCATTTAGAATGTTTGGGATGCTCTGGATCGACTTGTACGACAGCGTGTTCTAGTTCCCACCAATATCCAGCAACTTCTCACAGCCATTGAAGAGTAGTGGGACAACATTCTACAGGCCATAATCAACAGGCTGATCAACTACTTGCGAAGGGAATGTGTCACGCTGCATGAGGCAAATGGTGGTGACATCAGATACTGACTTGTTTTAATGATCCACGCCCCTACTTTTTTTAAGGTATCTGTAACCAACAGATGCATATTTATATTCCCAGTCATGTGAAATTCATAGATTGGGGCCTAATTGATTTATTTCAGTTGACTGATTTCCTTATATGAACCGTAACACAGCAAAATCTTTGAAATTGCTGCATGTTGCGTTTATATTTTTGTTCAGTATAAATTGTAAAGGATAAGTTGCTTTGTCAGAACAAATGACAGATTGACAAGTCAATCAAATTTCACCAAATGTTTTTACAATTCCAATGGTACTTTGTACTACCGAACTATCAAATTATCCAACCCACAGATGATTGACAACCATAACAAATAGGCCTATATGCCTCCTACAGCATTTCCCCAATGGTTTGCCCTGTGGACATTGTGCTTTTATTTTGAAGTGCCTTTGTTTTTGCACTGACAATAGTTTGAAAGTCTTAACAGTAAACAACCTGCATGTACTGCCAAAGGAACAAAGCATTGAATGATATCTCTTATCTCATCTCCCTTCATCTTCCCATGACAAAGTTTATAATCACACTGCACACAACCAGAACACAGTATGACTTACACACACCTTGTTATTGCTCCAGAGTACATTCAACTGTATACAATGCAAGGATAAGGTGTTCTGATAATCTATACTGGCATTACTGGGAGATTTTGGTTAAATAGACCAAGAGTAGATGTGAGATTTTTACAATTTTGTTGTGTTCAGCGTTATTCATGTGATGTTTCCAGAATGTTCATTGTCATGAATAGCCTTCAGTCTTTTAAATCTTTCTCTTTTCAGCTTTTTTAAGAATCCATTAGACCAATTGTTCCATATTTTTCCTCTGGGGCACCCTCAGGCTGAAGTGATTCACATGCGTGCCTAGGGCCTTTGTGTTGATTGCTGCCTTACCACAGGGGGCAACTCTCCCTCTCTCTCAACTGGCAGGGTCAGTCTAGCGATCAACACCTCTGAATTACTCTGTGGGAAAGGAAACACCCCTTTGTTTACCTGTGCTTAATGTCGCAGACTTCTGACTTACACAGGGTGGGAAAACATAGAGGAAGGAAGACAAAATCCTGAGTCACTTTACCATAGTTCTACACTGTCCAAAAAAAGGATGTTTTATTGTCACATACAGTACTCCAGATAGGTGATGTGAAATGTTTTGTTTTACAGGCTCAGCCATATTAGTATGCTGCCACTGGAGCAAATTAGGGTTAAGTGCATTGCTGAAGGGCACATGGACCAATTATTTTTTTTGGGGGGGTGGATCAGTTTTAATTTTGCAAATAGATTGTAGCTTCTATCAATGTAATTGTCTGCATCATTTCCAATCCTCCATCTAGATAAAAATAAATACAGTATATATATTTAAAAATATTCTCATCAATCTACACACAATACCCCATAATGACAAAGAAACACTTTATTTTCTGGTTAGCGCCAGTTTGCGCTGTTCTGTGAAGGGAGTAGTACACAGCGTTGTATGAGATATTTAGTTTCTTTGTAATTTCTCGCCTTCTTTTCTCAGAACAAGAATAGATTGACAAGTTTCAGAAGAAAGGTCTTTGTTTCTGGCCATTTTGAGTCTGTAACCGAACCCACAAATTTGGATGCTTCAGATACTCAACTAGTCTAAAGAAGGCTAGTTTTATTGCTTCTTAATCAGAACAACAATTTTCAGCTGTGTTTTTGGGGAGTGACAAACTATCGTTAAAGAGTTGAAAATGCGATGGACACACATTGCACTTTCGATTTTTATTGGGGTACACTAAAATTTAAGCGAACAATTACATTTTGTGTACCACGTCATCCCGCGCAGATTTGTATTGGCAACAAGTCCATATGGTGGAACTACACTACTGGTGGGAAAATGCGCATATTTTCTTTATGCAGATTTCAGAATATAAACATGAAAATGTGTCGCCAATTGGATGGAAACCTAGCTACTGTTGGTTTTTGCGAAAAGTTTTTTTTATTTTGAGGGGGGATGTGACGTCAACACGTGCAGCTGTTTTTGTTATCAACAATAGTTAAATTGCAACGCAAAGTAGCATGCAATGTCGTATTTATTTTTCTTGGCAACGTTCTAAAAATCGACAAGTAAATGGAAACATAGAGATAGAGGGCTCTTTTCATTAAAGGAATGGAAATATTTTCAGGAGGTGCCTGTTGTAAAATTAGGAGTCTTGTCTGCCGTAGGGACTATAGTTTAGAGAGGGAAGTTGAGTGTAAGAGGACTTTTTCCTGAGGGAGGAGTTGCAGAAACACTCCTTATTTGGAGAACGCCTGGTCACATGGGGGCAGAATCTAAGCGATATAGATGAGAGAGACGTAACAGGAGAGAACACATCGAACTGTGCCTTGAGATGTTGAGCGGGACTAAGGACGTTGATTTTCTCAGGCTAGAGTCAATGCAGTGAGGGGATAAAATGCCCACCAACTTCACTGTGGTCCCTGTGGAGGATGGCGGGGCCGGGAAGTCAAGTCTCGAACTTGTGTTTAGGGAGGAAGATATTACTCCACGACGACCCTATTCAGGTGAGGGCACACTGTTGACGTTGTCAGGACAGGCTCAGACAAGCGAAGCAGCTTCTGTAGAACAGCTGAACATGTTCACTTTGCGTTTACCCTAGCACATAACGTACATAAATATGATATTGCTTTGTTTGTTTATTTTTCTCCTGTCTAAGGGGATGAAATATATATTTTTTTAAGACGAGAACTTTTTGCATCTTCTGAGAAACAAAAACAAGCGAGTGCTTCCTGAGATTTTCCTTGCCTCCATTTCTCTTTCTCTCTCTAAATTCAATTTCAATCTCACTCTTCTTTTGGGTTTTATGGCAAAGTTGACGAAAAAAAGTGTATTGCCGCCACCAACTGAATGGGGATGCAAAAAAAAATTACAAGAGAAAAGTGCAGTTCCGTTTATCACCATTGCTATATATGTCACAAAGGCCACTTTCTTCAAATTAAGAATGTCTGAATCTTGCTGGTGACATGCAGGCCTTGGTGCATGTTACTGTGTAGTTCCATTGTTATTCACTGACATCGGATCTTCTGTTCTTTCTACCCTTTTTACTGCCTCCACAAAGGAGACAGAAGCTGTGCTTACACCTTGCATTAACATGTGGTTGTTGTCATCGATCCAGATTTGTTGAGTCTATACATGGTAATAAAATTACTCTTAACTGCCCACTGATTCTGTATTGTGAACAGATTCCCTTGTCCTTCCCTGTGTGCAAGTTAGTCCAACCTGCCTTGGATCTCCCTTACGACAAGCTGTATAAATCGACAGAAAACTGCACACTGTTATACTCCAGTAGTTTTACAATCTCATCATTACAGTCTATTTGATATCCAACGATTTAAGACCGAGTGCTACTGTCCCGACATCCTCGACTTGTACACAACCATAAAAATACATGATTCCATATATCCTCATCTTGAACAGTAAACCAGCTTTTTAGGCCTGCGTGCGTGCATTGGTTGTTTAGGCATGTCTTTGTGGCAATATGTAACTTTATGGGCAACCCTACAAAATTCACATACAAATGTGAGTTATAGATCTATCATTCTACTTGAATGCAAGTCTAAGAAGTGGTAGATCTGTTCTATTTGCACTTTCTATGCTTCCCTTAAGTTGTCTTTTACTTTTGGGTTTGTACACCAGAAAATCCAATATTTTTTTGTTATGGAAAATATATTTTAGAAATTCTCTACACTATGCTAGCTTATTTATGTCACAAACTGAAATTAGGCAAACTATTAGTTTTAGCATCCAGAAAATGGCGGAGAAATTTCTGCATAGTGCAACTTTAATATGTGTACCAAAAGTCTTGTATTTCAAAGAACCTCTAATATGATAACCTATAACAACTCGCATATTCAAATTATGAAAATTGATAAAAGCAGCAATCGATATTGGCAAAGGAGCACACATGTGTTCGAGCCTCTCTCGGTACCCTTGCTGCACCAGGCTGTGTTTCTTGTCTCTTTCTGTCTGTCTCTCTTTAATTCACTCGACTCATTCAATAGCTTGCCCTCAGTGTGACACAATCTTTCTCCCTGTTGCTCTCCCTCCATGTGTTAGGACCATGATTAATGTGAAATCAATATTTATAGTATTACCTTTTTAAAGGTTTCTCAGCTCTGCGTTTCACAGTGGCATTCACTGCAAAAATGCCTTTCCTCTGTCAAGTATTAACTTGCTGTGAATCAGTAGAACTTCATTGTTCTGTACCTGTTGGAAGGGAGATGTAGGTAACTTACCAAATAAAGGAAACGCCAACATAGTGTCTTAATAGGGCGTTGGGGCCACCACGAGCTACCAGCACAGCTTCAATTAACCTTTTGCATGGCATAGATTCTACAAGTGTCTGGAACTCTATTGGAGGGAAATTCCATCATTTGGTGTTTTGTTGATGGTGATGGAAAACACTGTCTTAAGCAACTCTTGCACAAGGTTTATGTACACTCACTGGACTACCCTCACACTCCAACAAACGCACATGCATATTGACGCCACACACACACACACATAAATTCCTTCACACTCTTCACATATGCTGCTGCTACTCTCTGTTTATTATCTATACATAGTCACTTTACCTACATATTACCTCAATTACCACAACTAACCCGTACATACCCCTGCACATAGACTTGGTACCTCCTGTATATAGCCTCGTTATTGTAATTTTGTGTTACTATGTTTCCTTTAGTTTAGCAAATTTTTCTGACATTTTAAAGACTCTGCATTGTTGGTTAAGGGCTCATGAGTAAGCATTTCACTACACCTGTTGTATTTGGCGCATGTGACAAATACCATTTTATTTGAATTGCTTAATCAACTAAGGAACGACACCTGTGTGGAAACACCAGCTATCAATACACTTTTTGTCCCTAATTTACTCAATTGTTTCCTTTTATTTTGGTAGTTAAAATGGGTTAGGGCAGAGAGGAAGAGGTGACTCGAGGATTCACTCTGCCCAAAATCTGTCCCGTGAGATAAGCTCCATACCTATTTTGTATGGAGGTCTATGGGCGATTGTCGAATTACTTGATGCTTATTTAATCTAATATATGTTTTGTAATGTTTAGGTTGTTAGAAATGTACTGATATAAGTGGATGCACATTGCTTTCTGGCAATATTGAGAAAAATGACCCAGTTGTGCCTGCATGTATCTGCCCTCTCATTGGCGAGAATGGTCCCACGTATGTACTTTGCTGTGTATATTCTAGTGTATTATTTGTTTATTTTAATTTGAAGTTTTTTTTTAGGGTGGGCGGAGGCAGGTTCGGTCCGCCAAGTAAATAAAACTATATATGTATATATATATATATATATATATATATATATATAACCGTTCAAAAGTTTTAGAACACCTACACATTCAGGGCTTTTTGTTTATTTAAAAATATATATTTTCTACATTGTAGAATAGTAAAGACCTCAACTATGAAATAACACATGGAATCATGTAGTAACCAAAATAGTGTTAAACAAATCAAAATATATTTTGAGATTCTTCAAATAGCCACCCTTTGCATTCTCTCAACCAGCTTCTTGAGATAGTCACCTGGAATGCATTTAAATTAACAGGTGTTCCTTAAACCTGTTGTAACTCCCCATCCCGTGTCCGGGATCGTTGTCATCATCTGACACTAATTAGTATAACGCAACGGACATAAATATTACTAGAAAATATTCCTATTCATGAAATCACAAGTGAAATATATTGAAACATAGCTTAGCCTTTTGTTAATCACCCTGTCATCTCAGATTTTGAAAATATGCTTTACAGCCAAAGCAAGACAAGCATTTGTGTAAGTTTATCGATAGCCTAGCATAGCATTATGTCCAGCTAGCTGTAGGCAACTTGGTCACAAATCAGAAAAGCAATCAAATTAAATAGTTTACCTTTGATGAGCTTCAGATGTTTTCACTCACGAGACTCCCAGTTAGATAGCAAATGTTCCTTTTTTCCAAAAATATTATTTTTGTAGGCGGAATAGCTCCGTTTGTTCTTCACGTTTGGCTGAGAAATCGACCGGAAATTGCAGTCATGAAAACGCCGAAAAATATTCCAAATTAGCTCCATAATATCGACAGAAACATGGCAAACGTTGTTTATAATCAATCCTCAAGGTGTTTTTCAAATATATATATATTCGATAATAATTTTCAGTAGAACTGAGAGGAAAAATGGCTACCTCTGTATTTTACACAAGAATCACTCAGAGCCATCAGGTGACCACTTACGCAATATAGTTGCTTACGCGCATTCTTCAACATAAATGCGTGAAACTACGTCAAAATGCTGTAGACACCTTGGGGAATACGTAGAAAAAGGAATCTGGTTGATAGCCCATTCACTGCTCAATAGGGACACATCGGAACGCAGAGCTGTCAAAACATGAGTCACGCCCGGATTTGATTTTTCTCAGGCTTTTGCCTGCAATATCAGTTCTGTTATACTCACAGACAATATTTTTTTTACAGTTTTGGAAACTTTAGAGTGTTTTCTATCCTAAGCTGTCAATTATATGCATATTCTAGCATCTTGTCCTGACAAAATAGCTTGTTTACTCTGGGAACGTTATTTTTCCAAAAATGAAAATAGTGCCCACTAGTTACAAGAAGTTAAGTCTAGGAAACACGTTCCACTAACGGAACCCCCCCCCCCCCCCCTTCAGCTGAAAAGGTGGCCGCGGGATATTCAAAAATATTTTTCCGAAATATTTAACTTGCACACAAGTCCAATACAGCAAATGAAAGATGAACATCTTGTTAATCTACCCATCATGTCCGATTTTTAAGATGTTTTACAGCGAAAACACAACATAACATTTATGTTAGATCACCACCAAATCCAAAAAAACACACAGCCATTTTTCCCAGCCAAAGATGGTCACAAAAGCAGAATTAGAGATATAAAATTAATCAGCATACTTTGATAATCTTCCTCAGATGACACTCATATGACATCATGTTACACAATACATTTGTTTTGTTCGATAATATGCATATTTATATCCACAAATATAGGTTTACATTGACGGCATGTTCAGAAATGCCTCCAAAATATCAGGAGTAATTAGAGAGCTACATCAGATAACATAAATTCATAAAAAATCCTACAATGTGATTTTCTGGGATTTTTTTTCTCATTTTGTCTGTCATAATTGAAGTGTACCTATGATGAAAAGGCCTCATCTTTTTAAGTGGGAGAACTTGCACAATTGGTGGCTGACTAAATACTTTTTTGCCCCACTGTACCTATATAACATGACGTAATGACGCCACATAAAATGTTGCGCTACACTTCTGACACAGCATTCCTAACCTAGCCCACAATGTCTGCTGTGTGGATTGAGCAGTCAACAAGTCGAGCAATCATTTGAAAGAGTAAGAACATTTCAGCGAGACAAGGCAAAATCCATTAAATCCAAGGTAATGGAATTCATTGCCCTTGACAATCAACCGTTCTCTGTCGTGGGTGATGGGCACCAGTACACATGTGCGCACCGGTACACACTAGTTTTTTCAGATGTTGCCCTATCGGAGTTACACAGTAATAGCGTCACTGCTATTAGCTTCACGACATGCCTACTATGGAACACCGTTTGAGTCTTTATGTGTCAAAAAAGATACAGTAGCACTGTCAAAGCTGTACAGAAAAGTCTGCAAACGATATGTTTACAATACCGCATTGGTAATAAAGCATCATTTGTTTGACCTAAACTTCTGGGGTAGCTAGCTTTAGCTTGGTACCTAGCTAGCACCAATACAACCACCCTGAAAACAATGACCATTAGAAACTGCAGTCATTTTCGTTATTCTTAGCAATGATTTAGGAATCCTTGTGAGTAAATATTAGCTAGGTTACAGCTTGTTGCTAGCCTATTGAAATTAAACTTCAGTTCATGAAAAAAATAGCTAGCCAGCTACTTAACTCTGTTGCCCAAAGCCTATGTTATAAGCAGCCAGCCAGCTTCATCTGGCTAGTGAAGCTCGACAAGACCAGGTTATGTATTGTGAATCTAGACACAATAAGGATTGGGCACAATAGTGGAATTTGTGGTTTGCGTTCAAAATAAAAGTATGCCATTGACAGTTATGCAAGTGAATACAAATAGTAGAATTATGCCATACTTTTAATTTGAAGGGTAACCGCAAAGTCCACTATTGTGGCTAATCCTTATTGTGGCAAGCTTCACATAGATGGGTCCGACCACCATTAATCAAATTAAAACTGTCTTATAAATTAGGGTTATTTTAGATGATGACACCTAGCTATATAGTTAGCTAGCTAACTATACAGTGCCTTGCGAAAGTATTCGGCCCCCTTGAACTTTGCGACCTTTTGCCACATTTCAGGCTTCAAACATAAAGATATAAAACTGTATTTTTTTTGTGAAGAATCAACAAGTGGGACACAATCATGAAGTGGAACGACATTTATTGGATATTTCAAACTTTAACAAATCAAAAACTGAAAAATTGGCCGTGCAAAATTATTCAGCCCCCTTAAGTTAATACTTTGTAGCGCCACCTTTTGCTGCGATTACAGCTGTAAGTCGCTTGGAGTATGTCTATCAGTTTTGCACATCGAGAGACTGAATTTTTTTCCCATTCCTCCTTGCAAAACAGCTCGAGCTCAGTGAGGTTGGATGGAGAGCATTTGTGAACAGCAGTTTTCAGTTCTTTCCACAGATTCTCGATTGGATTCAGGTCTGGACTTTAACTTGGCCATTCTAACACCTGGATATGTTTATTTTTGAACCATTCCATTGTAGATTTTGCCTTATGTTTTGGATCATTGTCTTGTTGGAAGACAAATCTCCGTCCCAGTCTCAGGTCTTTTGCAGACTCCATCAGGTTTTCTTCCAGAATGGTCCTGTATTTGGCTCCATCCATCTTCCCATCAATTTTAACCATCTTCCCTGTCCCTGCTGAAGAAAAGCAGGCCCAAACCATGATGCTGCCACCACCATGTTTGACAGTGGGGATGGTGTGTTGCTTTTACGCCAAACATAACGTTTTGCATTGTTGCCAAAAAGTTAAATTTTGGTTTCATCTGACCAGAGCACCTTCTTCCACATGTTTGGTGTGTCTCCCAGGTGGCTTGTGGCAAACTTTAACCAACACTTTTTATGGATATCTTTAAGAAATGGCTTTCTTCTTGCCACTCTTCCATAAAGGCCAGATTTGTGCAATATACGACTGATTGTTGTCCTATGGACAGAGTCTCCCACCTCAGCTGTAGATCTCTGCAGTTCATCCAGAGTGATCATGGGCCTCTTGGCTGCATCTCTGATCAGTCTTCTCCTTGTATGAGCTGAAAGTTTAGAGGGACGGCCAGGTCTTGGTAGATTTGCAGTGGTCTGATACTCCTTCCATTTCAATATTATCGCTTGCACAGTGCTCCTTGGGATGTTTAAAGCTTGGGAAATATTTTTGTATCCAAATCTGGCTTTAAACTTCTTCACAACTGTATCTCGGACCTGCCTGGTGTGTTCCTTGTTCTTCATGATGCTCTCTGCGCTTTTAACGGACCTCTGAGACTATCACAGTGCAGGTGCATTTATACGGAGACTTGATTACACACAGGTGGATTGTATTTATCATCATTAGTTATTTAGGTCAACATTGGATCATTCAGAGATCCTCACTGAACTTCTGGAGAGAGTTTGCTGCACTGAAAGTAAAGGGGCTGAATAATTTTGCACGCCCAATTTTTCAGTTTTTGATTTGTTAAAGTTTGAAATATCCAATAAATGTCGTTCCACTTCATGATTGTGTCCCACTTGTTGTTGATTCTTCACAAAAAAATACAGTTTTATATCTTTATGTTTGAAGCCTGAAATGTGGCAAAAGGTCGCAAAGTTCAAGGGGGGCCGAATACTTTCACAAGGCACTGTAGCTACTGAAACAGATTGTCGTTTTGCTATGTTTTTGGGGAAGAACATTGTTTGCATCCATGAGCTAGCTAGTTTTTTTTATGACCACCACTGTAGGTGCGCGAGACAACTTTACCAGCATCAGCATATGTATTGATGAATCGTTGTGACATATGAAATACGAGTGATCGTGTAATCAATGTTTAATAACTACGTAAAAATGTATTAAAGCGTTTAATTATTATGTGACGCGCAGTCATATTCAGGTCCTGATTGGTCAACAAGCTTATTTGACACGTCACATAGTGTTATTTGACATGCAAAGACCCAAACGGCGTTCCATAGAAATTCTGGTTGAGAATGAAACGACTGAACAATGAAACAGCACAGCAAGTAAGTGAAAAGAAATAGGTTTTGTGATACTGCCTGGATTCGAACCAGGGACTGTAGTTGCGCCTCTTGCACTGATATGCAGTGCCTTAGACTGCTGTGTGTGTGTTTAACTATTTAACTGTACTAGAATGCTTAAAAGGCTGCTAAAAATGTAAATATCGGTTATCGGTATCGTTTTTTTTTTGGCAAAGAAAATATCGGATATCAGATTAGGACAAAAATGTAATATCGGTGCATCACAAAAAAAAAATATGTTAAACACTATTGTACACAGTGAGTCCATGCAATTTATTATGTGATTTGTTAAGCACATTTTTGCCATAACAAAGGGGTTGAATACTTATTGGTTCAAGACATTTTAGCTTTTCATTTTTTATTAAAAAAAACATTATTCCACATTATGGGGTATTGTGTGTTGGCCAGTGACACACTCAATTTAATTTTAAATTGATTAAGTCTGTAACTAGTTGTGTTTATTCATGGGTGCCAAGGGAAGCCAGTCTTCAACAAAAAAAATATTTTATCTTTCGTCTCTCGGTGTTTCATAGTTTTCCTTTAATTCGTAAGTGGCTGACTGTATCTCACCGGAGAAAGCATCCGAGCGAGCATGACAGCACCCCTCTGTCTCTCTACGTGTAGGCCGTCTATCTGATGTTGTCTGGTCCAAACAAGTATGACTTTGTTTCCGCCCGTAGCATTGAATGGAATGCAAGGGAAGCCAGCAAGCATTTGGCCTCCTTTGATAGAAAGTATAACAATTTAACCAATATGAGATCAACAGTGAATGGTCCTGGTGCACCCCAAAAAAATGTCAGGGGAAGCCAGCTTGGATTTTGGTATCACTCCTATCAAATCACACTGAGAACATACGTCATTGACAGAGAACACTTGAATTGTTGCATCTCATTGTGTTAGTGTCCTCCAGTGGCTAGCTGACTAGCTAAAGTGGTCCCTTTCCTAAATTAGTCATGGATGGAGATATGGATTTGGACTTGGTTTTACTTAATTCTCCGTATCGGCCAGGTCGCAATTGTAAATGAGAACTTGTTCTCAACTTGCCTACCTGGTTAAATAAAGGTGAAATAAAAAAATTATAACGGCGATTCTATTCCATACATTCATACATACATTGTTGTGCCCCTGGCCCGAGAGGATGGAAGTTCAATATGTAGCTAGATGTAGAAGGATAATGTTAACTAGCTAACGCTGCCTATGAACGGAAGTTAGTCTAACGAGCAAGCATTTTAGCAAGGTAGCCCAGGATAACAAATATAATCGAATCAGATGTTATTAGTCACATGCTCAGAATACAACATGTAGACCTTACAGTGAAATGCTTACTTACGAGTCCCTAACCAACAATGCAGTTAAAAAAATACGGCTAAGAATAAGAAATAAAAATAACAATAGCGAGACTATATACAGGGGGGTACCGGTACAGAGTCGATGTGCGGGGGCACCAGTTAGCTGAGGTAGTTATTAGTGACTATGCATAGATAATAACAGAGTAGTAGCAGCAGTGTAAAAGAAGAGGGGGGGCATTACAAATAGTCTGGGTAGCCATTTGATTTTATGTTCAAGAGCCTTATGGCTTGGGGGTAGAAGCTGTTTAGAAGCCTCTTGGATCTAGACTTGGCGCTCCGGTACCGCTTGCCGTGCGGTAGCAGAGCGAACAGTCTATGACTAGGGAGGCTGGAGTCTTTGACAATTTTTAGGGCCTTCCTCTGCCACCGCCTGGTATAGAGGACCTGGATGGCAGGAAGCTTGGCCCCGTGATGTACTGGGCCTTGCGCACTACACTCTGTTGTGCCTTGCGGTCTCAGTCCGAGCAGTTGCCATACCAGGCAGTGATGCAACCGGTCAGGTTGCTCTCGATGGTGCAGCTGTAGAACCTTTTGAGGATCTGAGGACCCATGCCAAATCTTTTCAGTCTCCTGAGGGGGAATAGGTTTTGTCGTGCCCCCTTCACGACTGTCTTGTTGTGCTTGGACCATGTTTGTTTGTTGGTGATGTGAACACCAAGGAACTTGAAGCTCTCAACCTACTCCACTACAGCCCCGTCGATGAGAATGGAGGGGTGCTTGGTCCTCCTTTTCCTGTAGTCCACAAACATCTCCTTTGTCTTGATCAAGTTGATGGAGAGGTTGTTGTCCTGGCACCACTCGGCCAGGTCTCTGAACTCCTATTGGGAGGTCTCGTCATTGTCGGTGATCAGGCCTACCACTTGAGTCATCGGCAAACTTAATGATGGTGTTGGTGTCGTGCCTGGCCGTGCAGTCATGAGTGAACAGGGAGTACAGGAGGGGACAGAGCACGCACCCTTGAGGGGCATGTTGAGGATCAGCATGGCGGATGTAGTGTTACCTACCCTTACCACCTGGGGGCGGCCCGTCAGGTCGAGTTGTAGAGGGAGGTGTTTATTCCCAGGTCCTTAGCTTAGTGATGCACTTTGAGGGCACTATGGTGTTGAATACTGAGCTGTAGTCAATGAATAGCATTCTCACATAGGTGTTCCTTTTGTCCAGTTGGAAAAGGGCAGTGTGGAGTGCAATAGAGATTGCACCATTTGTGGATCTGTTAGGGTGGTATGCAAATTGGAGTGGGTCTAAGGTTTCTGGGATAATTGTGTTGATGTGAGCCATGACCAGCCTTTCAAAGCACTTCATGGCTGCAGATGTGAGTGCTATGGGTTGGTAGTCATTTAGGCAGGTTACCTTAGTGTTCTTGGGCACATGCACTATGGTGGTGTGCTTAAAACATGTTATTACAGACTCGGACAGGGAGTGGTTGAAAATGTCAGTGAAGACACTTGCCAGTTGGTGAGCTCATGCTGGCAGTACACGTCCTGGTAATCCGCCTGGCCCTGAGGCCTTGTAAATGTTGACCTGTTTAAAGGTCTTCCGGAACAGCTGGCGCTCTCATGCATGTTTCAGTGTTTTTTGCCTCGAAGCTAGCATAGAGGTAGTTCAGCTCTTCTGGTAGGCTCGTGTCACTGGGCAGCTCTCTGCTGTGCTTCCCTTTGTAGTCTATAATGATTTGCAAGCCCTGCCACATCCGACAAGCGTCCGAGCCGGTGTAGTACGATTCGATCTTAGTCCTGTATTGACACTATCTGTTTGAGGGTTCGTCGGAGGACATAGCAGGATTTCTTATAAGCTTCCGGCTTAGTCACGCTCCTTGAAAGCGGCATCTCTAGCCTTAGGTCAGTGCGGATTTTGCCTGTAATCCATGGCTTCTGGTTGGGGTATGTACGTACGGTCACTGTGCGGACGTCGTCTTCAATGCACCTATTGATGAAGCCAATGACTGCTGTGGTGTTCTCATCAATGCCATCGGAGGAATCCTGGAACATATTCCAGTCTGTGCTAGCAAAACAGTCCTGTAGCTTAGCATCTGCTTCATCTGACTACTTTTTTTTATTTTGTGCTTCCTGCTTTAATTTCTGCTTGTAAGCAGGAATCAGGAGGATAGAATTATGGTAAGATTTGCCAAATGTAGGGTGAGGGAGAGCTTTGTATTCGTCTCTGTGTTTGGAGTAAAGGTGGTCCAGAGTTTTTTTTCCCCCTCTGGTTGTACAATTAACATGCTGATAGAAATGAGGCAACTTTTTTAAGTTTCCCTGCATTAAAGTCCCCGGCTACTAGGAGCGCCGCATCTGGGTAAGCGTTTTCTTGTTTGCTTATGGCGGAATACAGCTCATTCAATGCTGTCTTAGTGCCAGCCTCCGTCTGCGGTGGTAAATAAACAGCTACGAAATATACAAAGAAATTTAAGTGTGTACTGTATGACAGTGTTTCGTCAACATGAGAGGAGGATGGCATTGGCATTTCTCTACAAGTAGGGTCAGTCAACATTTATCTACTTGCGCGCGCACACACACACACACACACACACAGTAGAACTAATTCTTAGCTTACGTTGATTGGTAAAGATTGGTATCTTTTAGTTATCACTGTATTAGACTAAGCAAAGGTGATTTGATGTTGAATTGGTGCTGGAATAGTGGCCCCTGTTTTCTTTGCGACTTTCGGTAACTCTCTGTGGTTCTAAATCAATAGTTGTTTAGTAGTCTGAAAATGTTGGAAACATTCGGTTGCTTGACCATGCTGTAGGTCATGTAACTCTCTGTTTTCATGCAATATGCTTTGTGGACTAAACCAGACAGAGTTTGCCATCTGGTTTTGTGATAAAACAAAGGTGTGGTTGAATTTATTCTCCCACTATTGTCTCAGCCTTTAGGCCTATATATCACAGTGCCAAGGCATATGAACTAACAGGTTATAGAGCAAACAATGCAATTATCACAAAACTTAGGTTGTAATATGGCTTTTTTTCTGGCTTCCCCAGTGATTTTACCCACGCACCGCTACTGGCTGTGACAACATTTTGAAAAAGAAAAAGGTGTGTGAATTGTTTCTGAAGGCCCTGTATTATAGGACGACTTGGGAGAATGATGATCCGCAACAGACAGTACATCTCAGTATTAGAACTTAAAATACAGTCAGACTAGCCTGCTACTGTGCTTTTCTGGCCCTTATAAACTGCAGAGAGTAGACCCACAACTGATACAAATGGAATTAAATATTAAAATCACAGGGCTTATGCGCTGTTATTCAGTATACATTTTCACTGCAGTTTACAGCCTTGAGTAGAATTTTGTACTCACTTAAAAATAATAATGCAATTATTCATTGGAATGTGGTGTTGTAGGATGATTGTATTGTCCTTAAGCAAGCTCAATAGGGGAGCTTTTTAAGGTGCGTGTCTCACTGTTCTTTCATACACCTGCCCCTCTGCTTATTTTGAAAATTGGTGCAGCTTTGAATAATTTGATGTGTGGTATGATTGCTAGTTAGCATATTGCAGATCTGGACAAATGATCCACCTACCACTATTGTCTCTGTGAATGGTGGATAGAGGGCAGGATAGACAGTTAGACTGGTACACCTGTTGTATAGTTAGCGCGTAGAAAAGCGTAGTGCATAAGGGATGTACCAAAACACCTTGATATAGTGGCGGCGCATGAAAGCAGATGAAGAAATGTAGCTAGAATGGAAGAAATTATATAGTAAAACCTGCAAAAGGGTAAATGTAAAAAACTCACTGCCCTCTCCTGTGCCCAATAAAAATAAAAAAAACACACAACCCTCAAAGCAATTTTTAAAAATAAGTTTGACAACCTTCCCCTTTTTTGGACCACCCCAATTAATTTCTAAATTTCCCTTAATTTATTGGAATGTCACAGGCTGACTGCCAGCTCGTACTGTAGGATTCTATTTGAGTGTTTGCACACAACACCGTTCTTATAAAACCTTAGTAATTCCAGATTCTAGTTGCTTTATAAAATATATTTACTGATGAGTACTTTCTATGATTGTCTCCAAATTGTGTAGACATCAGTAGGCAGGTTTCCATTTACCCAGGTGATTAGACAATACCATTGTCGCAAAAAATAATAATTACGACGTGTAATGGAAACGGCAGATATAGGAGCCATTTTCTAAAGATCTTCAATTTTTATTTGTTCAACGGGTGGATTATAACTTTATTGCAACAAATTATGATGGAAATTGTGTTTTTCAAGTCAATGACGATTGACAAATAATTTTGAAGGTACGTGCGGGGCACATGATGTAAATAGGAGTGTGTACATGCATTGAGTTATTGAGCTTGTTTTAGCTGATTTCATGCGGCTACAGATGACAGATTACAAACAATCCTTTCCATTTTGGATGTATTTTATTTGCAACTGCTAAGAGAACATATATTATGTTATTGTATTGATCAACAACATTTGCATATAAGAAGCAGTCTCTTCTCTTGTAAAAGTGTGCGCTGTCTCTTTTTAAGAAAGTATTTACTTCATTAGCAAGGCAGAATGTGGCATATGGAATCTAGTGGAAACCAGACGGGTGGGCAGGGAGACGAGGAAGCGAATGAGGTGTTAGTGGTAACTAAGTTCATTAATAACGTTTTTTGACAATTAGCTTTGAAGTCAGCATATTTTGCGTTATGGTTTGCAAACGAAGTACTAGGGTAGTGAATTGATGTTTCTTCAGCTGTAAGCTAGCAATGAAAGTTAGCCTATAAAGTCACTCAATTGTCATACTTGAGTAAAAGTAAAGATACCTTGATAGAAATTGTCTCATGTAAAAGTGAATGTCACCCAGTAAAATACTACTTCTGAAAGTATCTGGTTTTAAATGTACTTAAGTAGTGGTGGAAAAGTACTCAATTGTTATACTTGAGTAAAAAGTAAATGCTATACATCTAATTCCTTATATTAATTAAACCAGAGGGCATAATTACACACTCAAACACAGAGACATCATTTACAAATGTATTTGTGTTTAGTCCGCCAGACCAGAGGCAGTAGGGATGAAAACGCATTATATTGATAGGTGTGTGAATTGGACCATATTGCTGTCCTGCCTGAGCATTCTAAGTGAAACAAGTTATTTTGGGTGTCAGGGAAAATGTATGGGAGTAAAAAGTACATATTAATTTAGGAATGTAGTGGAGTTAAAGTGAAAGTTGTAAAATATAAATAGTCAAGTACAGATATCCCTAAAACAACTTAAGTAGTACTTTAAAGTACTTTTACTTAAGTATACGGAACAAAAATATAAACTCAACATGCAAAAATTTCAAAGATTTTGCTGTGTTAGTTTTTTATAAGGAAATCAGTCAATTTAAATAAAGTCATTAGGCCCTAATCTATGGATTTCACATGACTGGGCAGGGGCGCAGCATAGGTCCACCCAGTTGAGAGCCAATTGCACTCTCCCTCAACTTGAGACATTGGTGGCATTGTTGATTGTTGTGTGACAAAACTGCTCATTTTAGAGTGGCCTTTTATTATCCCCAGCACAAGGTACACTTGTGTAATGATCATGCTGTTTTATCAGCTTCTTAATATGCCACACCTGTCAAGTGCATGGATTATCGTTACAAAGGCTAAAATGCTCACTAACAGGGATGTAAAAACATTTTTGCACAACATTTGAGAGAGGGACCAGCACTTTACGTGTTGCGTTTATATTTTTGTTCAGTGAACTTTACATCACTGGTTTTAGCCTGTGTGGACATTGTTTTGCGGACAGTAATAAACAGTTTAAACATTTCTACACGCAATGTTGTATTGTCTAAGTGTGCTAATTTCTGTGCAGCATGTGGGTGGTGGGGAGCTAACGATGCAGCCCAGACAGCTCTAGCAATGAATGAGGAAGTGGAGCAGGCACTTTTCTCTTTGCGCTATTAAGGGGTTGCGCTGATAGACAGACTTCATCACTTGAGACATTTGGCAGACGTACCGAAACTAACAAATTCTAGTACCTATTTATTTGGTTATTTTTATCAGAAGTACTGAAGTTTTCAATATAACGTGCAACACTAGTATGAGTCACACAGAACACGTAAGGGCAGGCTTTGGTCTGTTGTCATTATTGGGCTGTAATCAGCAGTAGGAAGACTTACGTCATGTGCTCTCCGCTCTGTTCTTATGCCTACAGTACCTGTACTCGCACACTGCTGTCTCCACACAATACGTCCAGTATAAACATAGTTTTCCAAAATGGATTGCTTAGACAGTGCCAGGTATCACAGCATCGTGGGTCTCTCTCCCTGCAATGCACTAAATATACAGCCCATAAAGGCTTTTTTGTTTTGTCATAACTTAACATCAATAAACTCATAAAACCTGTATTTCTATTCGGGGGCGTCATGCACCCATTATTTTAAACGCCTGAAACAGCTTTTTCCTACAATATAGAGCCGTAATCATTATGCCTAATTATATGTAAAGATACTTAGGCTAGTTTGCCCCGAGACTGCCTGGCAGCTCCCCCACGGAGAGAAGCACGAGATTGAATTTCACTCAACTTTCTAGAGCATCCCCTATCAACGTTTCCCTTTTTACTGTGGAAATTCTGATCGAATCAATGCAATATTAGCCACTTTCAATGCAACATATCGTAACAAAATGAACTATGCGAGAGATTTTGTTGTAGGCAGAACGCATCAGATTAGGATTCTATTGGATTGACACATGACTCAGCCAGTACTCTACACAGACCGGTGCAGTATAACCAATCAGAGCTGCAGTAGGCCTAAATGCAAATAGACCATTGCCATATATGGGTCTGTCTTTACAGCTGTGGTCGTGAGTAGATGTGCTTGTTTGCACATTTTGTTCATATCCTTTGCTAGTTAGTGAGTTAATCGCCCAGTTATATATCATTTGTCAGCATTAGGGTAGTGATTGCTTCCCGGAAGAGCACAAAATGTGTACATTTCTAGACATCTTTGAAATGCTAGTCAGGTAAATAACTTTTTGTGTCTTAAAGGGGCAGTGTTGTATTTTGAGACAGGCTTGAATAAGCTAAGTAGCCAATAGGTGGAGTGCAGCCTAATTTGTCATTGGTAGGGCAATTCAAGTCCATATGCGGTGATAATGTATTGGTCCTATAGCCTACGGCACAAACCTTATTGCTACAGTACTGTTTTTAATGTTGCATAGGCTTACATTTTTCTTTATTTTTTGGCTTGAATTTTGATTCCGTGATCTTGACTCAAAGGTTGGTGACCACTGCTCTACACTCTCTCCTCCTCCACTGAAGATACGGCCCATACCAAAGCAATGGTTAAACTTTTTGGTCCCCTAAAAGGAGTGGTTTGAATCTCATGGTACAATACCGTAGGCCTGTGTTAGTTACCTGATCAAATAGGCAAAGGTATACATATCAAATATAAATGGTATATGTAGCTTATTAAAATATGTACGAAAAATATATTTTTACCATTCAGTTTCATACTCTCGACCCCCACAAAATGTTTGAGACCCCCGGTTTGAGAACCACTGCACTGGACTACAGTATCTAACGTCCTCCCTAGGCATCTCTTTGCTCCATGCACCTTGGGCGGAACCACTTACTAGGGAGAATAGGGGGGGTACTCTTTGCCTGGTCCAGTCAGTGTGCCCCCTCTGCAAAACACTGTCGCCAGATCTTTTTTATGAATAGTGGATTCTCTGTTAATTTCATTCAGTGAGCCAGAGTCTGAGGCAGTGTGAGAAATGATAGTTAGCACTATCATTCATAATTGTTTATGAATGAGGTAGAGTTAGGCTTACTTGCTGTTTTGACATATAGGATAACCAAATTTGAGCAACAGTATCATGGTGGGCTACATGCTTATCATTTTGACTTAACTTTGCTTCATTGTTTCCTGAAAACTACCTCCCCCATTGGCAGAAGCAGTAAAAGGTCAGACTTCCCTCACTTGGGACTAGGATGAGATTACAATCTGTTGTGCAGATCTGTTTTTCTGTCTTCCTAGAGATAGAGAGAAGACCCAGGGGCCCATGTGGTTACATTCAGGCTAACCTCAGTTTGTTTACAATGTGATTCTCCTATTAATTTAAGCAAGATCTGTTGTTTCCGCAGTCTGCACGACCTAACTGTAGATAATTTCTCCTTATTCTGTGGAGAGTGACTTCAACACAGTGACTCATGAGACTGTTGAAATCCTGTTCACAGAGTACCACAGGCCAACGCCCAACCCATCCGCAAGCTTGTTAAGAATGTGTAGGCCTGGCCTACTGTCTTTTTCAATAAGTCTACCCTCAGGGCATTCAACTTCGTCACTGCCTATCACAATAAGAGCACCAAACAGAGCCCTAACACAAAGTCCTCTGCCGTGCCATGCTGTATGCATATGCATGTGATGGCTTTTAATGTTCAATGCTACTGTAATTCGCATAGCCTTTCATGACAATGGTGCTCTAATTTTGTTTTACCTTCTCCTTCTGGGTTGATGACAAACAGTATTTTTTTCTGAGTGACCCCAGGTTGGATAACAGCATCTTGTTTACAGTAATTGAACATAGTAGTTATGATATTATAGTCTTTTGCATGGTGTTACATGATACCATCGTCAACTATGTCAGAGCAGGGAATGTCAGTGTTGCTTGTGTGTTCTTTTTTAATATGAATGAAACAGAAATGACTTGCGTCATTGTAGGCTACTGTGAATTAATTGAAGATTGTTAAATGCCTGAGCGGCATGGGACAGTTCACAGCAGCATGTGCATTATTTATGCCTAGTAACAGGCAAAGTGTTCATATTCTTATTTTCTTATTTCTTATTGTTGCATTGTCGAGAATGAACCGGTCTGCTGATACAGTGCCAGTTTGTGAATTCTCATCCGAGTAGAGAAGTGCAACGGAAGCATAAAATGTGTCTGATGCCGAGCTGAAATTACAATGAGAAGCATTTTAGATCTGTATTTATAAAACGCAGCAAGATTTCTTACATGTGTTTTTATATTTTTTTTAATGCTTGAAAAACAAAGAATGCTGTGTTAATGCGACCCCTAAGTTTAACTTGCTAGTTATCTAAGTATGTGGCTGAATTAATAAGGTAACGGTGCATTATATTGTGAAGAGCTTTCTGCCGTGTTTGAGAAGCATTTTGGAAGAGTTATCTGTACTGCTGCCACTGCAGCTTGATCCTTGTTTTTTCTCCTCTCTGTTCTCTGCCTGTCTGCTCCTCCCTCATCTTCTCCCGAGCAAAGCAGGGAGGCCCAATGCCTTAGTGACACCAGACTTCACACAGACGCAGTGTGTACACATGCTGCTCCAGAGCCAGTACTGTTCTTCCTTCAGACAAGCATGCGTCAACACTTGTTCATTTGCCCAATGTATCTCATTCACTTTTGCTTGTAAATGTCCAAACTCAGTAAAAATGACATTCGGTAGCTCTTGACTATACATTGCCTTCAGAAAGTATTCAGACCCATTGACGTTTTCCACATTTTGTTGCGTTGCAACCTTATTCTATAATGAATAAAAAATAAATCCTCAGCATTCTACACACAATACCCAATAATGATAAAGTGAAAATAGGTTTTCAATTGATTGGACATGATTTGGAAAGGCACACACCTGTCCATATAAGGTCCCACAGTTGACATGTGCATGTCAGAGCAAAAACCAAGCCATGAGGTCGAAGGAATTGTCTGTAGAGCTTGGAGACAGGGTTGTGTCGAGGCACAGATCTGGGGAAGGGTAACTTAAAATGTCTGCAGCATTGAAGGTCCCCAAGAACACAGTGGCCTCCATCATTCTTAAATGGAAGAAGTTTGGAACCACCAAGACTCTTCCTAGAGCTGGCTCCCCGGCCAACCTGAGCAATCGGGGGAGGGCCTTGGTCAGGGAGGTGACCAAGAAACCGATGGTCACTGACAAGAGCTCCAGAGTTCCGCTGTGGAGATGGGAGAACCTTCAAGAAGGACAAACATCTCTGCAGCAGTCCACCAATCAGGCCTTTATGCTAGAGTGGCCAGATGGGAGCCACTCCTCAGTAAAAGGCACATGATAGCCCACTTGGAGTTTGCCAAAAGCCACCTAAAGGACGCTGACCATGAGAAACAAGATGGTCTGATGGTCATCTCTAGTCTGATGAAACCAAGATTGAACTCTTTAGCCTGAATGTCAAGCATCACATCTGGAGGAAACCTGGCACCATCCCTACGTTGAAGCATGGTGGTGGCAGCATCATGATGTGGGGATGAACCTGATCGAACATCTCTGGAGAGACCTGAAAATATCTATGCAGCAACGCTCCCCATCTAACCTGACAGAGCTTGAGAGGATCTGCAGAGAAGAATGGGAGAAATTCCCTAAATACAGGTTTGCCAAGCATGTAGCGTCATACCCAAGGAGACTCTAGGCTGTAATCTCTGCCAAAGGTGCTTCAACAAAGTACTTAGTAAAGGGTCTGAATACTTTTTTATGTTTAATAAATTAGCAAAAATTTCCTTTATCTGCTTTGTAAATATTTATGGGGTATTGTGTGTAGATGGTTCCCCTCCCCCCTCATCATTGTCATACATTTTTGAATAAGGCTGTAACCTTACAAAATGTGGAAAATGTCAGGGGGTATGAATACTTTCCGAAGGCACTGCATATGTATAACTTTACAAGCTGGATTGCCTATCTTGTCCTGCAATTCATTTATTTTCATTTGCTATCATTAGCATATTTATTTAGCTAGCATCCTCCATGGAAATTCTCTATTACTTGTGCTAATTTTGTTAGCATTATGGTAATAGATTCCCAATGTTGTTTTTGGCACCCCCTTGTGTACTAAGCTGGTAATACTGTAAATCTAGGATAAGAAAAGGACGATATGAAATTCTGGATACCGTCCCACCCTATGTGGAACCCATGTTATGCGTGCAAAAGGCGATATTTTTTCAAACAGCCCATGCCCTGATTTAAAAAAAAATATATATAAAAAAATACAAGTATGTGTAGCTGCTTGTAGAAGCCTTAGAATCTGCTCTTTCTAATGGTGTAAAGAAATAGAAAATCTGATCTGAATGAACCTCTAGGAGGATTTGAAAAACTTGTTTTTATTATCCACGTTTCATATTTTTTTCCTACCCTCACTGCACTTTGTTAGATATCATGCACATTGATGGCTTCCTAGCAAACGTCCTCGACAACAGATTTTTTTTCATTTTCATAGTAGCAGCAGACAGTTATCTAAATAGGCTTTTGGGACTCCAAGAGAAGAGGAATAGCGGATTGCGCACTGGCTCATCTGGAAAAGAGTCTGTGTAGCCGAAGAAGCTCATTCATCATAATAATGGTGCCGAAGGAGATAGCTGCCGTTTTATTATTCCGTAACGAATTGTGCTATTGTGTATGTTTTTGTGTTATTTGTAACTTATTTCGTACATACTGTTTCTGCCACTGTGTCTTATGACTGAAAAATAGCTTCTTGATATCAGGGCAGCCATTACTCACCCCGTACTGGAGGAATTCTTCTTAACCTGTAGTGACACCCCATCCCGTGAACGGGACCGTTGTCATCATCTGACACTAATTAGCGTAACACAACGGACATAAATCTTCCTAGAAAATATACCTATTCATGAAAATCACAAGTGAAGTATATTGGAACACAGCTTAGCCTTTTGTTAATCACCCTGTCATCTCATATTTTCAAAATATGCTTTACAGCCAACGCTAGACAAGCATTTGTAAGTTTATCATAGCCTAGCATAGCATTATGCCTTGCTAGCAGCAGGCAACCTTGTCACGGAAATCAGAAAAGCAATCAAATTAAATTGTTTACCTTTGATGAACTTCGGATGTTTTCACTCACGAGACTCCCAGGTAGACAGCCAAAGTTCATTTTTTCCCAAAATATTATTTTTGTAGGCGAAATGGCTCCGTTTGTTCTCCACGTTTGGCTGAGAAATCGCCCGAAATTGCGGTCACCACAACGCCCAAAAAATTCCAAATTAGCTCCATAATATCGACAGAAACATGGCAAACGTTGTTTAGAATCCATCCTCAAGGTGTTTTTCTAATATCTGTTCGATAATCTATCCATTGGGACAATTCGTTTTTCACTAGGACCGATTTGGAATAATGGCTACCTCCTATACTTGACGCGAGAATCTCTCTCGGAGCCACCATGTGACCACTTATGCAATGTGGCCGCCTATGGCTATTCTTCAACAGAAATGCGTAAAACTACGTCACAATGCTGTAGACCACTTGGGGAATACGTAGAAAGCATAAGCTCGTTGATGGTTCATTCACAGCTGAATAGGGAGTCATTGGAAGGCAGCACATTCAAAACCTGGGGCACTTCCGGATTGGATTTTTCTCAGGCTTTCGCCTGCAACATCAGTTCTGTTATACTCACAGACAATATCTTTACAGTTTTGGAAACGTAGAGTGTTTTCTATCCAAAGCTGTCAATTATATGCATATTCTAGCATCTTTTCCTGATGCCGTTTTAAAACGGGAACATTTTTTCCAAAAATGAAAATACTGCCCCCTAATACCAAGAGGTTAAACAAGTCAGATGGGAAGGATTTACTTCGGACGCCCGACCTGGCCCTCATTCCAGTCATTCGCAGGAGGAAAAGACGGAGATATCATGGACGAAGGTCCGGGTGCCTTGTAAGGATCCGTCGCAGAGAGGGTAATCTACCTTTTCCATCGGTCCTATTAGTCAACATTAAATTAATTGATAGTAAAATAGACAACTACGATCACATATCTAACCGTAATATCTTATGTTTCACCGAGTCGTGGCTGAACGACAACATGATTAACATACAGCTGGCAGGTTTTATGCTTTTTGTCTTATGTAAATTTGTAAACACCAGCTGCTGCAAAAAAATCTAAGGAATTCTCGAGGTTTTGCTTGCCTGAGGTAGAGTATCTTATGATAAGCTGTAAACCACACTATTTACCAAGAGACTGCAGTCCATATTGTCACAAGTGCTCACTCTCCCTGACCTTTTTCAGCCACTATTTATTCATGGATAGTTTAGTACAAGTTATGTTGGTTAATGGAAGAAGTTTGTCTGTAACTGTCTGATCAAGCTGTCTGTAAAGATTGTTCAATAAGCATTCTGAATGCTCATTCTGAATGCATTCATTCTGAATGCTTGAATTAGAGCTCTTGTGAAACAGGGACATCTTGTGGCAAGGCTCTACATAGCATGGAATAGTGTGGGATAAAGCTTTATATTGAAACATAAGTAGTACCCAATCTAATAGTCTGCTGTGAAATATCACATCAGATGTGCTGGTTATCACCAAGGCAGACCTTTCAATGTCACTGTCAGAGGCCACTCAGGTCCATGTTATTTTGATGCCAGACAACAACTCAGCAGTTTGACTTCGCTGCTTGGTCTGATGTGGATGGCACGTTTTACTTCCCAGAGGAATGGGATAGGGATGGAATATTCCTTCATGTCATCTCTCTCAGCTACTCCATAATTATTTCCCCTTGAGCTGTTAAATGTAAAAAATGCACAAGACTCTAGGATTATATTAGGAACCCCATTACCCGACAACAATGGCGACAGCAATTTTTCCTGGGATTCGACACATAAACATACATTAGACAGACGTTGCAATTTACATACATAAATTAAAAAACATTAACATGTGGTGCTTGTGTGTGTTTGCATCTATCAGTTACACATCGTACCAGGGTTTCTTTATTTTTACTCTTTTTTACATTGTGGAATAGTAGTGAAGACATCAAAACTATGAAATAACACATGGAATCATGTAAGAACCAAAAAAGTGTTAAACAAATCAAAATATATGTAAATTTGAGATTCTTCAAAGTTGCCGCCCTTTGCCTTGATGACAGCTTTGCACACTCTTGGCATTCTTTCAACCAGTTTCATGAGGTTGTCACCTGGAATGCATTTCAATTAACAGGTGTACCTTGTTAATAGTTAATTTGTGGAATTTCCTTTGAGCCAGTCAGTTGTGTTGTGACAAGGTAGTGGTGGTATACAGAAGATAGCCCTATTTGGTAAAAGACCAAGACCATATTATGGTAAGAACAGCTCAAATAAGCAAAGTGAAACAACATTCCATTACTTTAAGACATGAAGGTCAGTCATTGCAGAACTTTTCAAGAACTTTGAACATTTATTAAAGTGCAGTCGCAAAAACCATCAAGTGTATGAATACACTGGCTCTCATGAGGACCGTCACAGGAAAGGAAGACCCAGAGTTATCTCTAATGAACTTATCCTCTGCAGCAGAGTTACCAGCCTCAGAAATTGCAGCCCAAATAAAAGCTTCACATAGTTCAAGTAACACACACATCTCAACATCAACTGTTCAGTGGTGACTGCATGAATCAGGCCTTCATGGTCGATTTGCTGTAAGGAAACCACTACTAAAGGACACCAATAAGATGAAGAGACTTGCTTTGACCAAGAAACACAAGCAATGGACATTAGACTGGTGGAAATCTGTCTTTGGTCTGATGACTCCAAATTTGAGATTTTTGGTTCCAACTGCCGTGTCTTTGTGAGACGCAGAGAAGGTGAATGGATGATCTCTGCATGTGTGGTTCCCACGTGAAGCATGGAGGAAGAGGTGTGATGGTGTGGGGGTGCTTTGCTGGTGACGCTCAAGGCACACATAGCCATCATGGCTACCACAGCATTCTGCAGCGATACACCATCCCATCTGGTTTGCACTTAGTCTCACTATCACTTGTTTTTCAACAGGACAATGACCCAAAACACACCTCCAGGCTATGTAAGGGCTATTTGAACAAGAAGAAGAGGGGTGGAGTACTGCATAAGATGACCTGGCCTCCACAATCACTCGACCTCATCCCAATTGAGATGGTTTGGGATGAGTTGCACTGCAGAGTGAAGGAAAAGCAGCCAACAAGTGTTCAGCATAAGCGGTATCTCCTTCAAGAATGTTGAAAAAGCATTCCAGAGTGCCAAGAGTGTGCAAAGCTGTCATCAAGGCAAAGGGTTGCTACTTTTGAAGAATCTAAAATATATTTAGATTTGTTTAACACTTTTTGTTGGGTACTACATGATTCCATGTGTGTTATTTCATGGTTTGGATTTCTTCACTTATTCCTTAATGTAGAAAATATAAAAAATTAAGAAAAACCGTTGACTGAGTAGTTGTCCACACTTTTTTGACTGGCACTGAACAAAAATATTTACGCGTGTGAAGTGAAGTGTTGGTCCCATTTTTCATGAGCTGAAATTGAAAGATCCTAGACATTTTCCATATGGCCAAAAGGTTATTGCTGTCAAATTTTGTGCACAAATTTGTTTACATCCCTGTTTATAAGCATTTCTCCTTTGCCATGATAATCCATCCACTTGGCAGGTGTGACGTATCAGGAAGCTGAATTAACAGAATGATCACTACACAGGTGCATCTTGCGCTGGAGACAATAAAATTTCATTTTTTTGTCACACAACACAATGCCACAGATGTCTCAAGTTTTTTGGCAAGCAATTGGCATGCCGACTGCAGGAATGTCCACGAGAGCTGTTGCGAGAATGTTCAGTTCTCTACCATGTTGTTTTATAGAAATTGGCAGTACATCCAACCGACCTCACAACCGCAGACCATGTATATGGCGTCATGTGGGCGAGCGGTTTGCTGATGTCAACGTTGTGAACAGAGTGCCTCTTTGTGGCGGTAGGGATATAGTATGGGCAGACATAAGCTACAGACAGCGAACACAATTGCATTTTATCGATGGCTATTTGAATGTACAGAGAGGATCTCGTCATCTCAGTATGAGACCCATTGTCGTGCCATTCAGCCGCCACCATCTCTTCATGTTTCAGCATGATAATGCACCTTAATTGGAGAGAATGGGCTTGTGGTAATGACTGGAGTGGAATGGTATCAATTTCATCAAACGCATGGTTTTCCATTTGCTCTGTTCCGTTCTCCCCTCAGCAGCCTCCACTTTACTTGGCTCATCACACTCTGTTGCCTCCTTGTGGTGGCTCGGGCGCCTGCAGGCTGACGTTGGTTGTCCGCTGAACGGTGTTTCCTCCGACACATTGGTGTGTGTGGCTTGCTTCCGGGTTAAGCGGGTGGGTGTTAAGAAGTGCGGTTTTGCGGGTCATGTTTCGGAGGACGCATGACTCAACCTTTGCCTCTCCCGAGTCAGTTGGAGTTGCAGCCATGAGACAAGATCGGAATTGAAATTGGGAGAACAAAGGGCTAAAATCAATACAAAAGTTACAAATAGGACTGGGACAACGTTCCACAGGCCACAACTAACTCTATGCAAAGGAGATGTGTTGCACTGCAGGAGGAAAATGGTGGTCACAGCAGAAACTGACTGGCTTTCTGATCCACACTGCTATCTGTGTACAAAATATGCATATCTGTATTCCCAGTCATGTGAAATCCATAGATTAGGGCCTAATGCATTTATTTCAATTGACTGATTTCCTTATATGAACTGTAACTCAGTTCAGTACACATGTCAGTACATACACACAAGTAGGCCACATGGGGGAGTTGTGCCGTGAGGTGTTGATTTATTTTTTTTTTGGAACCAGGTTTGCTTTTCACTTGCGCTATATGAGATGTAAGGGAGTTCCAGGCACTCATGTCCCTGTAGAATACTGTACGTTTCCTTGAATTTGTTCTGGACATGTTTGAGAATTATTGCAAGCTGCATACTAGGTTACAATGGTAAGCTAATAGCTGTGTGTGTGTGTGGGGGGGAATGCACTGTAAGCTCATTAATCTGTGTTTCAGGGCGCAGACAGGCGCAGTAGCTCACCTTCAATAACTTAATGATGCTGCTCAATGCAGAAATTTCCTGGCTTCTAAAATTCTAATAGTTCGCCTAATTTTAGTTTGACACAAAACACGCAACTATAGTGTACTCTCATTGTACCATCTAAATCGCTGTGAAATACATTTTCCAAAAATATTGTATTTTCAGCTGTTTTGAAGCTGGTGTACAAACCTGAAAGTTAAAGACGCAAAAACAAATCTTAAGAACGGGAAGCATAGCAATAGTGCATATTGAACAGATCTACTGCTTCTTAGACTTGCTCTCAGTGAGAATGACAGATCCATAACACCCATTTCTATGGGTCGCCCCAAAAGTTACATATTGCAGCTTTAAAGCTGCACCCTCTACCCCTCCCTCCAGTGAGCGGATGAGGGGTCAGGAGCTCAAGTGCTGATGCTGCTCTACTGCCTCCGACAGAGTGCCCAGACTGGACAGGACAGGAAGGTAACAGGACAGAGTAGGGATGTCCACAACTCACTGGGCTGGAGCAGCTGATTCCCAGGGCACTGCAGACATAGATACCTGCCTGTCTACTACCTGAACCAAAGCTGCCAAGCTCCCTATTGCAGAACAGATAGGCAGATATTCATATAGTGCTGTGTTACACCGGTTCAAGTCAACTCCATGAAAGTGGGACTAGACAGAGCAGACTGAGGTCTGTAACTCTACTGTGGTTTGCAGTAGCATACTGGAAGAGAGTTGTGGGACTCCAGCATTACCTCCCCCCTAGCATGGAGCATGGGGAGGGTTCACGACAATCAGGTAAGCTCTTCTGTGTGATGAACCGTTAGGAAATAATCAGGCTAGACGTATTTACACATTCGTCTGGTCTGTAGTAAGTCTTTTGCTCATTACCACAGCTGTTTCTCTTGTTGTGGAAGTGATGGTTAAGCCATCATGATGTACTTACTGCATGTACAGTGTTGTCTGTCCTTGTGTATTGTCGTCGTTAATCTGTGGTGCTGGGAGGACCCAGGGTTAAATATAGGGATTTCATATCTCTGTCTGTGCATCTTACCTTTAGGCTCAGGTGTGTTAGGCAGCTTATGAATCTTCCACTGTGGAGGCTTAACTAGTTATAAGTAGATCTCATTGTCATGTATTATCATAGGTTGCAATGCGTCACTTACTGTAGTTCCTTGTTAGCAAACTACTTAATGAGATTGTGTCGTTCTGTGGAGGGATTTTTCGGCATTTGGTAAACTTTTAGGGGACTTTAAATATTGAAAATGTATGTTAAATCAGCCACGTTTTTTGTATTTATTTTGTGTACATAGGAGTTAAGGTATTCCTAGTTTCTGAGATTCTTACCTTGAAGTTATTCACTTAAGTGATCAGTGCTGTTCATCACTGTCAATGGAACTAACGTAAATCACGAGGATTATCTCCCAGATTGAATGCATGAACCTGAACCTGTCCACCTCTCTTCTCTATACAGTGTCAGATCACCATTGTCTAATGTATCGCTGTAGTCTGATACAACTGATTCCTATGCATTCCCTGTGTGTGTGTGTAATGAACAGAGCAGACAGCTAGTACATGGTGATGGATGGTTCTACCACTGCCCTTGTCTTCTCTTCAGAAAACTGCCGTGCTTTCCTCAGCCAGCACATTTTACAATAGGCTGGGTGTGTTAGTCTCGCTTTGCCAAACTTATGTTGTTAGAGACTGCGACTGTGGTAGATTACTGTAGGGCAAACTAACTATGGCTTGCAAAGGAATGAAGAGAATCCAATGATTGAGAAATGGTGCTCTTTTCATTGAAACTCTCTTGGGATGTAGCACCACATCTAATTTAAAAGGTAATGTAAATGGATGATACATTGTGATCATAAATGGCATCATTGCGAATCTCCTTTATGGAACAGTGTCTGCTGTTAGTTTTGAATACTAGGCTGCACTTTATAATTAGATGGTTCATTATGACATTAGACGCAATTTCCTTAGTAGTATGACAAAGCACTGGTGAGCACCTCTCGTCTTAGCCAGTTGGGGGAGCAATCATGGGAAAATAACATTATTGCAAAGAGAAAGTTGTTTCAAGGTAGTTTGACCTTTTGATTATCATACTGTACAGGATGTCTACAGTGCAGACCTTAGTGTCTCATTGACCAGTGTCATCAGCACCCTCATCTGGTGCATATGATGGCATTGATTGCTCTGATTCCAGTAGCTTTGTGCGTGCTACCAGCAGGTTGCCTGTCATAACATTTACTCCGCTACAGGGGTGTGAATTCTCTAGTGTGCAATGCTGCTGCTGTTCTATTCCTGATTTCATATCAGATTATTTAAACAGAGATCAGCTCTTTGGCAGTTAAACAGTGAAACGTCTGTCGGTGTAAACAGCCACAGAAGTCTTCAAAGGCACCGCTGGTGCTGACACACTGGAGCAGAACTGAGTACATATGGTAATCTGAGAGGTGAAGGTCATCTGAGGTCCTGAAGGTTACAGACAGTGCTGCTTTTTCCATTGTAGCACAGACAAAGGCACAAAACCCCACAGGACACATGGCAATGACAATCAACAAAACTCAGATTTATTGATCTGTAGCAGGGCAAAGTGAACAACGGAATATGGGTATATATGGGTTTCCTAAGACACGTATGACTGAAAATGTTAAGTACTTTGGTCAAGTGGAAAAAACTCCCAGGAAATCCATAGTGATTCAAAAGACAAACGTTCAGATTCTTTAGACAACTGCATTTAAGCATTTCTTCACCTCTGTTTTTGAAATCAGGTGAATACTGATATTGAAACCAATCAGGGAGTGAGAATTCCTAACCCTTTAAAAAAGAAGTCTGAAAAGGCAATCTTTAATCTGAGTCACATATTTGAGTCACATACGCCTGTTTCAAAATGACCTTCGAGAAGTTGCCAGTAAGCATAAATACTCTAAAGGTAACCTCATTGCAGAAGAGGTTGTAGCGCTCAAAGGTCTACAAAATCACTGTAATCTTGTAGTTTGCCCTGCTGATAAGGGTGGCACTGTTGTGGTACAAAGTTATGAACAGTATCACATGGCCATTATGAGTCATCTGAACAATAGATAATTAAATGTCCCCTTATGTGCAAACCCTACAGATCGTATTGAGAGTAACATTGATGCATATATTAAGTGCTTTAGTCCATGGTTTGGATTACTGAAAATGAGAGATTTCCTCATCACCCCTCACCGAGATATGCAGTTTACTATGGCCTACCTAAGAAACTGTCTGACCCTCCTGAGGCATATAGTCAAATGATAGCCTCACGGAACCCCTATCCCAATTTTGTAGATATCTATTATTATTTTTTTCATAAAGTTCCTCCCCTCCCAGCATTCTTGGGGACACCACTGATGTGCTAAAGATCCTTGAGAATGTCAAAGTTGAATCTAATGACATGTAATGTCAGCGATTTATCTTTATTTTCTTAATTTTTGTAGATCATTTCCTGCAAGTCTGCACAATTTGCTATGGGGCGAAGATAAAATATTGTCATTCTAAAGCAAGTTTGTTGCAATTCTACACATTTCGCCATGGGGTAGAGAGAACATTTAATAACTAATTTCATGCAATTCTACTCATTTTGCAATGGGGCGTAGAGGAAAAATGTGCAGTTTTACAGCTACAAAAATATGAACGCAACACAAAGTGTTGGTCCCATGTTTACTGAGCTGAAATAAAAGATCCCAGAAATATTCCATATGCACAAAAAGCTTATCTCAGAATTTGTGCACAAATTTGTTTACATCCTTGTTAGTGAGTATTTCTCCTTTGCCAAGATAATCCATCAACCTGAAAGGTGTGGCATATCAGGAAGCTAATTAAACCGTATTATCATTAATAGGGCTGACCCAGACTATAAAAAATCTTAGTAAACCAAAAGTCGTCTGTTATTTCGACCAATCGATTGGTCTACATTTTTGAATGTGTATTTTTCCATATACAGTCAAACACTGGGTTTTTAATAAAATCAAGTATATGCATTGAGCTTGTCTGATTCTTTAAGCTTACGGTTTGATGAAATAAGAGGGCGCCAGAGACCTAGATAATCAGAATTAAAAAAACAACCTGACCCAACCATTCCATTCCTGCTCCTGCTGGCTTTAGCAGATTCTGCCATTATTCTCCAGAGATTTCCGGTAATAGGCTACACAAGGAATTGGCAACTTTGGAATGCCAATTTATCTTACCATTTCTACCGATCTGCGTGCCAGTTATGATTTGCATATGCTTATTTTCGTAAAACTTTAATTGAATTTATAGTAACGTCTTCATGCCTCAATCATTGTCATGTGGTCAATCATAATTCGATCTAGATCTAAATAAAAATGATGCTGACCTAAAAAGTAACTTCTATTGCCTTTGCCAACTATGTAAAAAATCAGAGTGGATACGTCATCAGAGTGCGCAGCTGAACACTGTATGCTGGAAAACACTCGGTTTGTTATTTTTTATTAAAACAAAACCGCTATTCATTAACCCTTTCACACGTACAAAATCAAATCAAATTTTATTTGTCACATACACATGGTTAGCAGATGTTAATGCGAGTGTAGCGAAATGCTTGTGCTTCTAGTTCCGACAATGCAGTAATAACAAGTAATCTAACTAACAATTCCAAATCTACTGTCTTGTACACAGTGTAAGGGGATAAAGAATATGTACATAAGGATATATGAATGAGTGATGGTACAGAGCAGCATAGGCAAGATACAGTAGATGGTATCGAGTACAGTATGTACAAATGAGATGAGTATGTAAACAAAGTGGCATAGTTTAAAGTGGCTAGTGATACATGTATTACATAAGGATACAGTCGATGATATAGAGTACAGTATATACGTATGCATATGAGATGAATAATGTAGGGTAAGTAACATTATATAAGGTAGCATTGTTTAAAGTGGCTAGTGATAATTTACATCATTTCCCATCAATTCCCATTATTAAAGTGGCTGGAGTTGAGTCAGTGTCAGTGTGTTGGCAGCAGCCACTCAGTGTTAGTGGTGGCTGTTTAACAGTCTGATGGCCTTGAGATAGAAGCTGTTTTTCAGTCTCTCGGTCCCAGCTTTGATGCACCTGTACTGACCTCGCCTTCTGGATGATAGCGGGGTGAACAGGCAGTGGCTCGGGTGGTTGATGTCCTTGATGATCTTTATGGCCTTCCTGTGACATCGGGTGGTGTAGGTGTCCTGGAGGGCAGGTAGTTTGCCCCCGGTGATGCGTTGTGCAGACCTCACTACCCTCTGGAGAGCCTTACGGTTGAGGGCGGTGCAGTTGCCATACCAGGCGGTGATACAGCCTGCCAGGATGCTCTCGATTGTGCATCTGTAGAAGTTTGTGAGTGCTTTTGGTGACAAGCCAAATTTCTTCAGCCTCCTGAGGTTGAAGAGGCGCTGCTGCGCCTTCTTCACGATGCTGTCTGTGTGAGTGGACCAATTCAGTTTGTCTGTGATGTGTATGCCGAGGAACTTAACTTGCTACCCTCTCCACTACTGTTCCATCGATGTGGATAGGGGGGTGTTCCCTCTGCTGTTTCCTGAAGTCCACAATCATCTCCTTAGTTTTGTTGACGTTGAGTGTGAGGTTATTTTCCTGACACCACACTCCGAGGGCCCTCACCTCCTCCCTGTAGGCCGTCTCGTCGTTGTTGGTAATCAAGCCTACCACTGTTGTGTCGTCCGCAAACTTGATGATTGAGTTGGAGGCGTGCGTGGCCACGCAGTCGTGGGTGAACAGGGAGTACAGGAGAGGGCTCAGAACGCACCCTTGTGGGGCCCCAGTGTTGAGGATCAGCGGGGAGGAGATGTTGTTGCCTACCCTCACCACCTGGGGGCGGCCCGTCAGGAAGTCCAGTACCCAGTTGCACAGGGCGGGGTCGAGACCCAGGGTCTCGAGCTTGATGACGAGCTTGGAGGGTACTATGGTGTTGAATGCCGAGCTGTAGTCGATGAACAGCATTCTCACATAGGTATTCCTCTTGTCCAGATGGGTTAGGGCAGTGTGCAGTGTGGTTGAGATTGCATCGTCTGTGGACCTATTTGGGCGGTAAGCAAATTGGAGTGGGTCTAGGGTGTCAGGTAGGGTGGAGGTGATATGGTCCTTGACTAGTCTCTCAAAGCACTTCATGATGACGGATGTGAGTGCTACGGGGCCGTAGTCGTTTAGCTCAGTTACCTTAGCTTTCTTGGGAACAGGAACAATGGTGGCCCTCTTGAAGCATGTGGGAACAGCAGACTGGTATAGGGATTGATTGAATATGTCTGTAAACACACCGGCCAGCTGGTCTGCGCATGCTCTGAGGGCGCGGCTGGGGATGCCGTCTGGGCCTGCAGCCTTGCGAGGGTTAACACGTTTAAATGTCTTACTCACCTCGGCTGCAGTGAAGGAGAGACCGCATGTTTTCGTTGCAGGCCGTGTCAGTGGCACTGTATTGTCCTCAAAGCGGGCAAAAAAGTTATTTAGTCTGCCTGGGAGCAAGACATCCTGGTCCGTGACTGGGCTGGATTTCTTCCTGTAGTCCGTGATTGACTGTAGACCCTGCCACATGCCTCTTGTGTCTGAGCCGTTGAATTGAGATTCTACTTTGTCTCTGTACTGGCGCTTAGCTTGTTTGATAGCCTTGCAGAGGGAATAGCTGCACTGTTTGTATTCGGTCATGTTACCAGACACCTTGCCCTGATTAAAAGCAGTGGTTCGCGCTTTCAGTTTCACACGAATGCTGCCATCAATCCACGGTTTCTGGTTAGGGAATGTTTTAATCGTTGCTATGGGAACGACATCTTCAATGCACGTTCTAATGAACTCGCACACCGAATCAGCGTATTCGTCAATGTTGTTATCTGACGCAATACGTACCATTACACAGGTGTGATCATTCTACAGTGGTCCCTGAAGCGTACGATCACACCCGTGTGATTTAGAATGCTTATTTAGAATGGCCAGTTTCGAATGACGCAGCAATCAGCATTTGAGCTGGCCACTTTTTTCAGAAACATTTCACACAAACACAGTCTTTATGTCCAGAATGTGAGCAGTTTATTTTTGGATGCAATGTTCATATAAGTATCTATAGCATAACACAATCATCCAAACTGGAAAAATGTAGGCTAAATTTGTCCTAGCGCTAACTGAGGAAAGATTGGCGCAACACAAGCGGTCATATTTTTACAACGCTTGGCTGACAGACTTCAATATGAATTAGCTAATAGCAATTACTATTAACTACATCACGGGTGAGCTTACCATTGATCGAAATAGAGTAATACACTTTCTAGAAATCAAAAGTAATCCGATGATTAGTTTCAGCGCGCCGCCATGAGTTTGGTCTATTTTATAGTATGCATGATGAAGGGGTGTGTCGTCTACCATTGCTCACATCCCACCATTCTAGAGGTCAGCCGATTCTGATTTTTCAACACCGATACCGATTTATTGGAGGACCAAAAAAGCCGATACCGATTAATCTGCGATTTAAAAAAAATATATATTATTTTTTATTTGGAATAATAACAATTACAACAATACTGAATGAACACTTATTTGAACTTAATATGATACATCAATAAAATCAATTTAGCCTCAAGTAAATAATGAAACATTTTCAATTTGGTTTAAATAATGCAAAAAACAAACTGTTGGAGAAGAAAGTAAAAGTGCAATATGTGCTATGTAAGAAAGCTAACGTTTCAGTTCCTTGCTCAGAACATGAGAACATATGAAAGCTGGTGGTTCCTTTTAACATGAGTCTTCAATATTCCCAGGTAAGAAGTTTTAGGTTGTAGTTATTATAGGACTATTTCCCTCTATACAATTTGTATTTCATTAACCTTTGACTATTGGATGTTCCTATAGGCACTTTAGTATTGCAAGTGTAACAGTATAGCTTCCGTCCTTCTCCTCCCTCCTCTCTGGGCTCGAACCAGCAACACAACGACAACAGCCACCCTCGAAGCAGCGTTACCCATTCAGAGCAAGGGGAACAACTACTAGAAGGCTCAGAGCGAGTGACGTTTGAAACGCTATTAGCACGCGCTAACTAGCTAGCCATTCGGTTACACCAGCCTCATTTCGGGGGTTGATAGGCTTGAAGTCATAAACAGCGCAATGCTTGACGCACAACGAAGAGCTGCTGGCAAAACGCACGAAAGTGCTGTTTGAATGAATGTTTACGCGCCTGCTTCTGCCTACCACCACTCAGCCAGATACTTGTATGCTTGTATGCTCAGTCTGATTATATGCAACGCAGGACACGCTAGATAATATCTAGTAATATCATAATTTCACCTTTATTTAACCAGGTAGGCTAGTTGAGAACAAGTTCTCATTTGCAACTGTGACCTGGTAAAGATAAAGCATAGCAGTGTGAACAGACAACAACACAGAGTTACACATGGAGTAAACAATAAACAAGTCAATAACCTAATGCTAGCTAGCAACTTACCTTGGCTTACTCCATTCGCGTTACAGGCAGTCTCCTTGTGGAGTGTAACGAGAGAGAGGCAGGTCGTTATTGCGTTGGACTATTTAACTGTAAGGTTGCAAGATTGAATCACCCGAGCTGACTGGTGTGGTGTAGTTGTTGAGTGGCTTCACTACATTCTCCCAATCTTCTTCTGGATCATCCAAATGCTCTTTAGCAAACTTCAGGCGGGTCTGGACATGTACTGGCTTAAGCAGGGGGACACGTCTGGCACTGCAGGATTTGAGTCCCTGGCGGTGTAGTGTGTTACTGATGGTAGGCTTTGTTAATTTGGTCCCAGCTCTCTGCAGGTCATTCACTAGGTCCCCCCGTGTGGTTCTGGGATTTTTGCTCACCGTTCTTGTGATCATTTTGACCCCACGGCGTGAGATCTTGCGTGGAGCCCCAGATTGAGGGAGATTATCAGTGGTCTTGTATGTCTTCCATTTTCTAATAATTGCTCCAACAGTTGATTTCTTCAAACCAAGCTGCTTACCTATTGCAGATTCAGTCTTCCCAGCCTGGTGCAGGTCTACAATTTTGTTCCTGGTGTCCTTTGACAGCTCGTTGGTCTTGGCCATAGTGGAGTTTGGCGTGTGACTGTTTGAGGTTGTGGACAGGTGTCTTTTGTACTGATAACAAGTTCAAACAGGTGCCATTAATACAGGTAACGAGTGGAGGACAGAGGAGCCTCTTAAAGAAGAAGTTACAGGTCTGTGAGAGCCAGAAATCTTGCTTGTTTGTAGGTGACCAAATACTTATTTTGCACCCATAATTTGCAAATAAATTCATAAAAAATCCTACAATGTGATTTTCTGGATTATTTTTTTATAATTTTGTCTGTCATAGTTGAAGTGTACCTATGATGAAAATTACAGGCCTCTCTCATCTTTTTAAGTGGGAGAACTTGCACAATTGGTGGCTGACTAAATAATTTTTTGCCCCACTGTATCTCACTTGTCACCCGCAAAGCCAATTCCTCCTTTGGCCGCCTCTCCTTCCAGTTTTCTGCTGCCATTGACTGGAACGAACTACAAAAATGTCTGAAACTGGAGACACTATCTCCCTCACTACCTTTAAGCACCAGCTGTCGGAGCAGCTCACAGATCACTGCACCTGTACATAGCCCATCTATAAATAGCCCAAACAACTACCTCTTCCCCTACTGTATTTATTTATTCATTTATTTATTTTGCTCCTTTGCACCCCGGTATTTCTACTTTGCACACTCATCTACTGTCAAATCTACCATTCCAGTGTTTCAATTGCTATACTGTATTTACTTCCCCACCATGGCCTATTTATTGCCTTTACCTCCATTTGCTCACATTGTATATAGACTTATTTTTCTACTGTATTATTGACTATGTTTGTTTTGCTCCATGTGTAACTCTGTGTAATGTGTCGAACTGCTTTGCTTTATCTTGGCCTGGTCACAGTTGTAAATGAGAACTTGTTCTTAACTTGCCTACCTGGTTAAATAAAGGTGAAATAAATCAAATAAATAAGAAGCAGTGCTTGACTTGGGCAGGAGCTCACTGTAGCTGAGTACCGGCACCACAAATGTTCTACTACTTGAGCTCCTGTTCCTCTTTATAGAATATAATATTGTAGAGCTCCTGCACCCAAATATAAACAGTACCAGCATCCAAAATGAGTACCAAAACCCATTTCAGTTCAAGTCAAGCACTGATAAGTAATCAGGTAGGCCTATTTTAAAATGTTTCCACTGGATCAGTGTGACATTTTTCCCTTTCACGCTGAGTGGTTATCGTAAGGTGGAAACGCTGGAAAGATTTTTCAAATGCATTGAGGAACTATTGTAATTCTCAATGGATGTAAAAACAGACTGTTTGCTTGGTGTTTGAGGTGAAGAAAACAACATTACTTTGAGAATCTCCACAGGTCATTAGTGGTGATGCATTAAGCCTATCAGAAATACCATCTGATCCCCAAATGTGCACATTTATACAGTGTATTCGAACCCTTTGACTTTTCCCACATTTTTTTACGTTACAGCCTTTTTCTAAAATGTGTTTTTTCCCCTCATCAATCTACACACAATACCCCATAATGACAAAGCGAAAACAGATTTTTAGACATTTTAGCACTTTTATTAAAAATACAAAATTTAAATATTACATTTACATAATTATTCAGACCCTTTACTCTGTACTTTGTTGAAGCACAATTGGCAGCGATTACAGCCTCGAATCTTCTTGCGTATGCCGCTGCAAGCTTGGCACACCTGTATTTGGGGAGTTTCTCCCATTCTTCTCTGCAGATCCTGTGCGTTGCTGCACAGCTATTTTCAGTTCTCTCCAGAGATGTTTGATCGGGTTCAAGTCTGGGCTCTGGCTGGGCCACTCAAAGACATTCAGAGACTTGTCCCAAAGTCATTCCTATATTGTCTTGGCTGTGTGCTTAGGGTAGTTGTCCTGTTGGAAGGGGAACCTTCAACCCAGTTCCTGAGCGCTCTCCCAGTCCCTGCCGCTGAAAGACATCCCCACAGCATGATGCTGCCACCACCATGCTTCACTGTAGGAATGGAGCCAGATTTCCTCCAGATGTGACACTTGGCATTCAGGCCAGAGTTAAATCTTGGTTTCATCAAACCAGAGAATCTTGTTTCTCATGGTCTGAGAGTCTTTAGGTGCCTTTTGGCAAACTCCAAGCAGGCTGTCATGTGCCTTTTACTGAGGAGTGGTTTCTGTCTGGCCAATCAACCACAAAGGCCTGATTGGTGGAGTGCTGCAGAGATGATTGTTCTTCTGGAAGGTTCTCCCATCTCCACAGAGGAACTCTGTCAGAGTGACCATCGGGTTCTTGGTCACCTCCCTGACCAAGGCCCTTCTCCCCTGATTGCTCAGTTTGGCTGGGCGCCAGCTCTGTGAAGAATCTTGGGGGTTCCAAACTTCTTCCATTTAAGAATGATGGAGGCCGCTGTGTTCTTGGGAACCTTCAATGCTGCAGAAATGTTTTGGTACCCTTCCCCCAGATCTGTGCCTCGACACAATCCTGTCTTGGTGCTCTACGGACAATTCCTTTGACCTCATGCCTTGGTTTTTGCTCTGGCATGTACTGTCAACGGTGGGACCTTAAATAGACAGGTGTGTGCCTTTCCAAATCCTGTACAATCAATTGAATTTACCACAAGTGGACTCCAAGTTGTAGAAAGATCTCAAGGGTGATCAATGGAAACAGGATGCACCTGAGCTCAATTTTGAGTCTCATCACAAAGGGTCTGATTATTTATGTAAATGAGGTATTTCTGTTAGGGATGCACCGATATGAAATTCTGGGCCAATACCGATATCCAATATTTTCCTTGTCAAAAAAACCTGATACCGATAACCGATATTTAAAATTTTAGCTACCTTTTTTAAACATTCTAGTACAGTTAAATAGTTGAAAATCACACACGCTGACCCCAAAAATGATTTTGTTTGGCATTTACATATATCCCCATTAGCAGTAAAACACAATCAAAACCTATTTCTTTCACTTACTTTCTGTGCTGTTTAGTTGTACATTTGTTCAGTCGTTTCATTCTCAACCAGGATTTCATTATACATGTCTAGCAGTGAAGTTTCAGCTCTGCCTGTCCGTGGCCTCTTCTGTCGTGGGTTCTCTTCCTCGGTACGCACTGTCACTGTGTCCGTTTTCGTCTTGTCCAGCTGTGTCTAACATTTCACGTAAACCCTGTTTCTTATCTGCATCGAAGTAGCGGTCCTTGTACCTAGCATCGAGCGTGGTGGCGACACAGTAAAGCAGCTCAGAGTGAATGCCACCGAATCGCTTGTTCACAGCCTCTAGTAAATCAAATCCAATTTTACTGGTCACATACAAGTGATTAACATGTTATTGCGGGTGTAGCAAAATGCTTGTGCTTCTAGCTCCGACAGTGCAGAAATATCTAACAAATAACACAACATATACCCAATACACACATCTAAGTATGAATGAATTAAGACTATATACAATGGACGAGCGATGTCAGAGCGGAACGGACTAAGATGTATAGAATACAGTATATACCTATGAGATGAGTAATGCAAAATATGTGAACATTATTAAATTGACTAGTGTTCCGTTCCTTAAAATGGCCAGTGATATCTGGTCTATGCCTATAGGCAGCAGCCTTTAATGTGCTAGTGATGGCTATTTAACAGAATTTAACAGTCGGATGGCCTTGAGATAGAAGCTGTTTTTCAGTCTCTCGGTCCCTGCTTTGATGTACCTGCACTGACCTCGCCTTCTGGATGATAGTGGGGTGAACAGGCAGTGGCTCAGGTGTTGATGATCTTTTTGGCCTTCCTGTGACATCGGGTACTGTAGATGTCCTGGAGGTTAGGCAGTGTGACGCGTTGGGCAGACCACACCACCCACTAGAGAGCCTTTGCTATTAAACTAGACATTGGGCCGATGTTGGTATTTTTAGCTAATATCATCCTATTCCAATATGTTCACCGATTTAAATAAATTTAAAAAATAAAAAAATGTGATATACAACAATTTCAGTTATTTTTTTAAATAAATAAGCAACAATTTCTCAACCTGTTTTTATGGGGTATTGTGTTAAGATTGATGAAATCAGTTTTAGAAAAAGGCTGTAACGTAACAAAATGTGGAAAAAGTCAAGGGGTCTGAATACTTTCTCACTGTATGTCTACATTTGCGCGCAGGCTATGTAACCTTTCGGCCTACTTCTGTGCGTGTGCATCCTTATTCAACATTAACAGTAGCACTCAAACAAAAGACAATTTGCTAAATTGACAAAACTCATAAATGGAGTGAAATGAACCAAAACTGGTTTCTCGCAACATTTTCCAGAGTGCACAACCTATGCTACAATTTATCCACTCCTAAAATGATAACTGGAGTCCTAGAATAATAATATTGAATGCATTAACAGAAATGACTGTAACCAAAGTAACCAACATTGCAGATTAGGAATGAACAGTAAATATACTACTGGTGATATGTAATGGAGAATTTAAATAACACTAACAATCAAACATGAACAATCAACACAATAAAGTTATGAAACAATGAATGTGCACAAATTGGCGGGAGAGAGCGCATTCTGGAGAGAGAAGTGCATCTGGGCGCATGGTCAATCCGACGTCTGCATTGGCCATGCAGCATTTACGGTGATACGGCCTCAGCAGAAGTCAGGGTATTCATACTTCTTGCGCTTCGCGGAGCAGTGCAGAGCTTTTGTCAAGGAAGTGAGTTTGTGTTTTCTACAGGATGTACCGCCTCCACCTACAGTCAACCAATCATGTCAATGCGGAGCTATACAGAGGCCTGTGTGTTTAAAAATTTGGAAAGCGCATATCGATGCGGTATGGAGCTCGATTTGGCCTCTGCATGCCTCTGGAGCCTCCGCAATTGTCACATTCTCCATATGGATGCTCCAAACACATTTACGGATCAAGCTTAAATTGGCTTTTAGTTTAGTCTTCCACAAAGGATTAGTTCACATTAATCACTACACCAGTGCACCTTGTGCTGGGGACAATAATGTGCAGTTTTTTTTACTACTTTGGGGTAGGGGGCAGTATTGGGAATTTTGGATGAAAAGTGTGCCCAAATTAAGCTGCCTGCTACTCAGTAGTAGTAGTAGTAGTAGTAGTAGTAGTAGTAGTAGTAGTAGTAGTAGTAGTAGTAGAAGAAGAAGAAGAAGAAGAAGAAGAAGAAGAAGAAGAAGAAGAAGAAGAAGAAGAAGAAGAAGAAGAAGAAGAAGAAGAAGAAGAAGAAGAAGAAGAAGAAGAAGAAGAAGAAGAAGAAGAAGAAGAAGAAGAAGAAGAAGAAGAAGAAGAAGAAGAAGAAGAAGAAGAAGAAGAAGAAGAAGAAGAAGAAGAAGAAGAAGAAGAAGAAGAAGAAGAAGAAGAAGAAGAAGAAGAAGAAGAAGAAGAAGAAGAAGAAGAAGAAGAAGAAGAAGAAGAAGAAGAAGAAGAAGAAGAAGAAGAAGAAGAAGAAGAAGAAGAAGAAGAAGAAGAAGAAGAAGAAGAAGAAGAAGAAGAAGAAGAAGAAGAAGAAGAAGAAGAAGAAGAAGAAGAAGAAGAAGAAGAAGAAGAAGAAGAAGAAGAAGAAGAAGAAGAAGAAGAAGAAGAAGAAGAAGAAGAAGAAGAAGAAGAAGAAGAAGAAGAAGAAGAAGAAGAAGAAGAAGAAGAAGAAGAATTGGGTAATATCAATCCCGTCAACAGCCCTAAGAAGTTTTTAATGACTCCAACCTTAGTGTATGTAAACTTCTGACTTCAACTGTAAGTATATTTAAAACCAAATACTTTTAGACTTTTACTCAAGTAGTGTTTTCCTGGGTGACTTTCACTTTTACCTAAATAGACAATTACTCAAGTATCTTTACTTTTACCGAAGTATAACAATTTAGTACTTTTTCCACCACTGTACGCGAGTGCCAATCAGGGCTCAGCCTCAACCTTAAAATTCTGGGGAATTGAGAAAGTTTCCCTTATTTCCAGAGGGGGCAATATTGTGAAGAAATTGTTAGAGAGGCATTTTGGCTCGACTGCTTAGATTGCGCCAAGCCAAAGGGTCTGAATGAACAGCTCTCTTTCTCATCTTTTTTGTAAATGCGTTTTTCTTAGTTTGTCTCTTTCTTTTGTTATTTAAGTGGAATGTATATGTAGGATTCTTGAATGATGTTCATACTCTTGTATGAATAACCTGTTTAGTTGCTACTCCTGACAGTGTTGACATGTTTGATTGACATGACCAGTGGGACACTCTAATGCAAGGGTATATTGGTGACTCCAACCCTTTTCCTACTCAAGGCTCTGATGAAGGTGATTCATGCCGAAACGTAAGCCTATTGTTTGTTTGTCCCATCAATAAACCTATTAGATTTATGCAGAAACAGAATGCTCCTTTTTCTTTATTCACCTTCTTAGTCACCAGTTGAAGTATCCTGGGGTAAGGAATGTGTTTTTGGATTTTCAAGTCCCTTAGTCGAGCACTTGATTCCCCTTTTTTGTTTAAGCTGGGCTGAAGCGTGTTTGGGTATCCCGTTTTTCCCATTGTACTGTAGAGGTTTGTTTTATCTTACGCTATCATGTTTTCTGTTGTCTCCCAGGAGATAACACTCCCAGAGAGAGCAGCCCTTTCATCAACAACACTGACCATGACCGAGGAAACTACTACGATGGCAAGAACATGGCTCTCTTTGAGGTATACCACATGTCAATGCTTTTGATATTATAATGTAATTAATTACCACATACATTTTATGCCACTTAATCTAAAGTGGGAGCTAAATGATTACCTGGATTATCTTGTTGTAGACTACATATCATCCAAACATGTGTTGTGCTTGTTTGTTGTATACTTGGATGTCTTCAATGCCATGGTGTCCTGATTTCAATGTCGTCGTGTCCTTATTGACAGGAAGAGATTGAGAGCAACCCCATGGTGTCCTCTCTCCTCAACAAGCTGGCCAACTACACCAACCTCACCCAGGGCGTCACTGAGCACGAGGAATATGAGAATGAGGATGGGGTCACAAAGATTGCAGTCAAGGTATGACCGTTGTCATCCTAGTGGGTACTTTGTGGGAGACCTTGCTAAAGAGGTACAGTAGAAGACAGACATTATATTAACTCTCAATCAATTAACTCTTAAAAATGCTCTATTTTCATGCAAGCCAACCTTGGTTGGTGAGCGTGATGGCTATTCAGCAGCTCCTCTGAGAACAGAGTGAGAATTTGAGAATATAAAGCAGCATTCTTGTGACCACAGGCTGGGTTCTCTCAGGCTTATTTTTGTTATAACTGATGCCAGGCCTTGAGCAAACTTCTTTAATAGCTGCCTTCACATCCTTCTAGCCGTTGCTACCAATCCCATCCAAAGAAATACCCCTACTGTTGCTCTTCAGCGTCAGAGCACCACCGCAAGGCCACAGAAACCATGCCTCTGTCCCCTGACAATTACTCCAGCACATCTCCCTGCTGGAGATCTGATTGGCTTGGGGAGGGAGGTTTTGGAGACAGAGTGGATCATAAAGATGCCACTCCAGGTTGTGAATGGTCTATGAACAAGGGCCACATTGAGCCTGGTAAAAAGGCGTACAGGAGAACCAACAGCAGTATTGAGAGAGGGCTGAGTTGTCTAATGGGATATATGGTATGTACTGTGTATTTACGCCGCGGCTTCTTTTTTTTGGGGGGGGGGGGGCTGTTGATGTGATTGTAGGTGTGTTTTTGCAGGGTTCCCTGATCTCAAAAGAGTGGGGTGGCGTTGTAACTTTGGAATGTTGAATTGCATTGTGGGGCATACAATTTCAGCGTGTCATCTACCGGTCGTGTCATCAACCAGTAGATGATACGCTGAAATTTTTAATTTATCCTGTGGTGGTCAGGGTATGGATTGTATGGCTGTGATGAGGTCAAACAGATCATTGTAAAGGTAGCCAATAACAGTAGGCTGTGTTTGGGTGTAATATTTGGATCGTCCTGCTTTCCGAACTCTATTACATACACACAGAACAGATATAGTATTATTTGAATCGTTCTGTTGATTTTTCTGAAGGACTGCAAGGGTCTCAACATGATGTTTTCAACTTAAAATACTTTTCTGTTATTATATGTGAGCATGAATGGATAAATGCTGACAAAGGGCTTAACACTGAGGAAGGATTAATCTTAGTTAACCCAGAACTAAAATCTTGCGTAATTAGTACCAGTCATGTTTACGTAGTCTGTTCACGAGAGATTAAGGATCCACTTCTGGTGTTTTCTTAAATGCAGAAAGCACATTGCAATGTATTTGAGCAATAAATCTGTCCACTCACTGTCTGAAATGCATGCCAATGCAAACTTAATCATATGTTCACTCTTCATAGACTCCAGAAATATAATTATTAAAGTTCTAAATTCCGAACTGTGACGCACATTTATTCTGCAATACATTTGTCAGTTGTGTTTACATAATTTTATTAGCCAATATTTATAAAAAAATTCACTTGCAAACACAGGAAGATTGATGGGGGATGGAACAGGCTTAAAACAAAACAACTTGTGTGGTGAGAACTGTTGTAGAAGGATTGGCATGGTATGGTTTGCATGTGAAGGTTTTGTATATGTTTAGTGTAGTGAGTAACCCAGCTAAATGATGGGGTTTCCTGATACGGGGTTTGAATCATATCACTACAGGGCACAGTTAAGCAGCTGACCTCACACCACTGACTTCACCATTGTTGTTTTTTTATGCTGCCAGTGACCACATTCCAAATGAGATGGTTGCTAATGAGCCAATTTTAAAATTAACATTTACAAATAGTGTACAGCTCTGTTAACATTTTACCAACTCTTTTTGCCCACATTACATTTGTAGACCAAAAATGATCTGGGGAATAACACCAATTGTAATCTCAGCTGTAAAATGTATTGTGCAGGAGACTTGATCAAGCTAGCTAGTCGTCTTGACTACTTTGTTTCTTTCTAAGTCTACTGGAGGATAATTTTTTCTTAACTAATAATTTATTACTGAATTTATTCCGTGCAAAATAGGTTCAGCAAATCCCTTTATTGTTTGAGATACCTTTTTAAATGTACTGTCAGAGGTCATTCAATTCATATTCGTAAGTTAAAAAAAAACATGTTTCTGTCTAAAGAAACAAGACAGACAAGGGAAATATACAAACTAATAGTACAGGTAGATAGCAATAAAAACTGTACTACAGAGATGCAAAACAAGTAAGAGGAAAAACCAGAAGAACTGGAGTAATTTATTTAAGAATAATCTAATCTATTACAAAAATAAAGCAAACTGGATAGAATATGGAGAAAAATGCAACAAATTCTTCATGAATCGCCAACACAGGAACGCTGCCAATGTTTTTGACAGAAACTCGTTACTAAAGACTATCATTCTCTGAATTATATTTTAAGAGGAAGATTAATATTTGTTACTTTTATGTCTCATCCTCACCCTCTGAATGACGATTGCTGTAAGGAACTCTTTCTAAATAATATATTTTTTTTAAATGCACAAAAAGAACAGTGTTGGCTATGAATCCGATCAGTCTGGAAAAACCTCAGGGCTTGATTTCGTACCAGTAGAGGTACAGTTGAAGTCGGAAGTTTACGTACACTTAGGTTCCACAAATTTCTTGTTAACAAACTATAGTTTTGACAAGTCGGTTAGGACATCTACTTTCTACATGACACAAGTCATTTTTCCAACAATTGTTTAGAGACAGATTATTTAATTTATAATTCACTGTATCACAATTCCAGTGTGTCCGAAGGTTTACATTTATTTTACTTTTATTTTACTAGGCAAGTCAGTTAAGAACAAATTCTTATTTTCAATGACGGCCTAGGAACAATGGGTTAACTGCCTTGTTCAGGGGCAGAACGACAGACTTGTACCATGTCAGCTCGGGGATTCGATCTTGCACCCTTTCGGTTACTGGTCCAACGCTCTAACCACTATGCTACGCTGCCGCCCCATACATAAACTAAATTGACTGTGCCTTTAAACAGCTTGAAAAATTCCAGAAAATTATGTAAAGGCTTTAGAAGCTTCTGATAGGCTAATTGACATAATTTGAGTCAATTGGAGGTGTACCTTTGGATGTTTTTGAAGGACTAACTTCAAACTCAGTGCCTCTTTGCTTGACATCATGGGAAAATCAAAAGAAATCAGCTAAGAGCACAAAAAAATTGTAGACCTCCACAAGTCTGGTTCATCCTTGGGAGCAATTTCCAAATGCCTGAAGGTACCACGTTCATCTGTACAAACAATCATACGCAAGTATAAACACCATGGGACCACACAGCCATCATACCGCACAGGAAGGAGACACATTCTGTCTCCTAGAGATGAATGTACTTTGGCGCAAAAAGTGCAAATCAATCCCAGAACAGCAGCAAAGGACCTTGTGAAGATGCTGGAGGAAACAGGTACAAACGTATCCATATCCACAGTAAAACAAGTCCTATATCGACATAACCTGAAAGGCCGCTCAGCAAGGAAGAAGCCACTGCTCCAAAACCACCACCATATGGGGACAAAGATCGTTCTTTTTGGAGAAATGCTCTGGTCTGATGAAACAAAAATAGAACTGTTTGGCCATAATGACCATCGTTTTGTTTGGAGGAAAAAGGGGGAAGCTTGCAAGCCGAAGAACACCATCTCAACCGTGAAGCATGGGGGTGGCAACATCATGTTGTGGGGGTGCTTTGCTGCAGGAGGGACTGGTGCACTTCACAAAATAGATGGCATCACAAGGTAGGAAAATTACTTGGATATATTGAAGCAACTTCTCAAGACATCAGTCAGGAAGTTGAAGCTTGGTCGCAAATGGTTTTCCAAATGGACAATGACCCCAAGCATACTTCCATAGTTGTGGCAAAATGGCTTAAAGACAACAAAGTCAAGGTATTGGAGTGTCCATCACAAAGCCCTCACCTCAATCCTATAGAAAATTTGTTGGCAGAACTGAAAAAGCATGTGCAAGCAAGGAGGCCTACAAACCTGACTCGGTTACCAGCACTGTCAGGAGGAATGGGCCAAAATTCATCCAACTTAATTGTGGGAAGCTTGTGGAAGGCTACCTAAAATGCTTGACCCAAGTTAAGCAATTTAAAGGCAATGCTACCAAATATTAATTGAGTGTATGTAAACTTCTGACCCACTGGGAATGTGATGAAAGAAATAAAAGCTGAAATAAATAATTCTCTCTACTATTGTTCTGGCATTTCACATTCTTGAAATAAAGTGGTGATCCTAACTGACCTAAGAATTTTTACTAGGATTAATTAAATGTCAGGAATTAAGAAACTGAGTTTAAATGTATTTGGCTAAGGTGTATGTAAACTTCTGACTTCAACTGTAAGTATCAAGCCTTTTTAGATATGCTCAAAGCTCCATTATTAGCATGTTTTAACTAGTCCTATAGAAATGGTACTCTGTCACGTACTCAGCAGGAAGGTCTGGTTTCAATATTATTAAAACAAGACCCAGATTGCGAATATAAAGATCTGGAGGCCTCTTCAATTTTACAAATACAAAAAATACTAGTGAAATGCATAGCACTCCAAATTAAAAAGGTTTTACCAGATATTGTTTATCCTTATCAGATAGTTTTTTTTACATGGACGATACATTGGAGATAATGTACAAACACTACTAGAAATAATAGAACAACATGAAACATCTAAGAAACCTGGCCTGGTATTTACAACAGATTTTGAAAAGGCCTTTGATAAAGTAGGACTGGATTTTATATATAGTGCATTTGAACATTTTTCAGACCCCTTTACTTTTTTATGTCTCGGAGATCTACGGACAATTCCTTCAACCTCATGGCTTGTTTTTTTTCTCTGACATGCACTGTCAACTGTGGGACCTTATTTAGACAGGTGTGTGTGCCTTTCCAAATCATGTCCAATCAGTTCAAACATCTCAAGGATGATCAATGGAAACAGGATGCACCTGAGCTCAATTTCAAGTCTCATAGCAAAGGGTCTGAATACTTACAGTACCTGTCAAAACTTTGGACACACCTACTCATTCAAGGGTTTTTCTTTATTTTTACTATTTTCTACATTGTAGAATAATAGTGAAGACATCCAAACCATGGGATAACACATATGGAATCATGTGGTAACCAAAAAAGTGTTAAATAAATCGAAATATACTTTAGATTCTTCAAAGTATCCACCCTTTGCCTTGATGACAGCTTTGCACCCTCTTGGCATTCTCTAAACAAGCTTCACCTGGAATGTTTTTCAGTCTTGAAGGAGTCCCACATGCTGAGCACTTGTTGACTGCTTTTCCTTCACTCAGCTGTCCAAATCATCCCAAACCATCTCAATTGGGTTACGATTGGGTGATTGTGGAGGCCAGGTCACTCCATCACTTTCCTTCTTGGTCAAATAGCCCTTACACAGCCTGGAGGTGTGTTGGGTCATTGTCCTGTGAATAAACAAATGATAGTCCCACTGAGCGCATACCAATTGGGGTGGCATATCGCTGCAGAATGCTGTGGTAGCCGTGCTGGTTAAGCTACAATTTCTAACTCTAATGAACTTTGCCTTTGTAGGCGAGGTAACTCTGGATCTTCCTTTCCTGTGGTGGTCTTCATGAGAGCGAGTTTCATCAGAGCTTAATGGTTTTTGTGACTGCACTTGAAGAAACTTTAAAAGTTCTTGAAATTTTCCGCATTGACTGACCTTCATGTCTTAAAGTAATGATTGACTCTCTTTGCTTATTTGAGCTGCTAATGCCATAATATGGACTTGGTCTTTTACCAAATAAAGCTATCCTCTGTATACTACCCCTACCGTGTCACAATTTAACTGATTGGCTCAAACGCGTTAAGAAGGATAGAAATTCCACAAATGAACTTTTAACAAGGCACACCTGTTAATTGAAATTTATTCCAGGTGACAACCTCATGATGCTGATGAGAGAATGCCAAGAGTGTGCAAAGCTGTCATCAAGGCAAATTGTGGCTACTTTGAAGAATCTTAAATAAACAAATCAAAATATTTTACCTATTACCTTTTCACTTACTACATGATTCCATATGTGTTATTTCATATGATGTCGTTATTTGATGTCTTCACTATTGTTCTACCATGTAAAAAATAAAGAAAATCCTTTGTATGTGTAGATGTGTCCAAGATTTTGACTGGCACTGTATGTAAATCAGGTATTACAGTTTTTGATTTGTAATGATTTTGCCAAAATGTCTAAATCTGTTTAAGCTTTGTCATTATGGGGTATTGTGTGTAGATGAAGGACTTTTTTATTTAATCCATTTTAGAATAAGGCTGTAACGTAACAAAATATGGAAAATTGAAGGTGTCTGAATCCTTTCTGAATGCAGTGTATAAATGCATGGATTTCTTCAATATCGGTGAGTCTCTTATAAAATAGGTAATAGTAATGTACTGCAACCCCAGGTGTAAAACTGTAAATAACGGCTACTTCTCAGAGAGTTTTGAATTATCAAGGGGGTCCGCTGTCACCATATATATATATATATATATATATATATATATATATATATATATATATATTCTTTATGGCCATCAAAATGCTAGCTATTAAAATCAAATAACAGAGTATTAGAATTCCAAGGCTTAAAAACAAAAGTGTCCGTGTATGCCGATGACTCAAGTTTTATTTTAAGTCTGCAAGCTAGATCCCTGCAATGTCTCATTGAAGATCTAGATAACTTTTCTGGACTCTCTGGACTAAAACCTAATTATGATAAGTGTACCATATTACGTTTTGGATCTTTAAAAAATAAAACTTTTACATTACACTGCAGTTTACCTATATAATTGGCTGATGGTGAAGTAGACATACGTGGTATTCATATCACAAAATATATAAATGAGCTCTCCACAATGATTTTCAATAGAAAACGAGTAAAAATAGACAAGATCCTTCAACCATGGTGAGGTAAATACCTGTCTATTTATGGAAAAATTGCCCTGATTAACTCCTTAGTCATATCTCAGTTTTCTCACTTACTTATGGCGCTGCTCCTCCTGATTATTTTTTCAAATCATGAGAAAAAAATATTTTGCTTTATCTGAGTTTCTAAACCAGACAAGCTAAAGCGTGCCTATCTATATAAAGAATATGAACTGGGTTAGTTGAGATTATTAAATATAAAAGCACTAATCCTCTCTCTAAAAGCTTCACTTATACAAAACTATTACTTTTTACCAAAATGGCATTTTTGCCTTTCTGCAGATAGATGTCAAATTTTCGATTTTAATTTAAAATGAAACCTTTTTCAAAGCATTTCTCTTTTTCAAATGAGGATTACAGAGCTGGGGAGCTTGGGCCGGTGGCCGATAGGTTGCTGGTTCGGGTCCCCTTTTTGACTTGGTTGGAGATCTGTCGACGTGCCCATGGGCAGGGCGTTGACCCTGGTTGCTTCTGTGGACTGCTCTGATTAGATGACTGAATGTAATGTAAATGTTGAGCCGCTTCACTGCAGGTAGATTGTATGTTTTAATATTCAATAAATAAAAAATATATTTAAAAAAATTGACAGGATTGTACAATGTTGTATTGTATGCTGTATTGCGGCGTTACAGTATACCTTACAAGGCCCTACTGTACCATAACCTGACTCATTGTAATCCTACTTCTCCTCTTCCCTGGCCCTCTGCATTGGCACCTCTAGAGTTCTCAGATGGGCACCTTCATCGGTGTGTACCTGCCCTGCATGCAGAACATCCTCGGAGTCATCCTCTTCCTGCGTCTCACCTGGATCGTTGGCACCGCTGGCATCATGGAGTCCTTCGCTATTGTCGTCATGTGCTGTACCTGTGTGAGTACTTTTCTATAGAACTATGTAAGCGTACCAAGGTGTGAAAAATATAGGTCTAGATACATCTAGTATGACTATTTACTTTTCTTTCTTTTAGGGAGTTTCAGGTACTATACTGTAGTATTCTCTGTCGATCTTAGTCATCTCATGTTTTACTCCCTGAGGAAATTGTATCCATACACTCAACAATGCTAGTATTTTGTATTGTTTCCTCCCTTACAGACCATGCTGACAGCGATATCAATGAGCGCTATTGCAACAAATGGTGTAGTGCCAGGTAATGCCAGTTCAACTTCAACTTATTTTCACCTTGATTAAGAAACCTCAAACTGTGTTTTTATGGAGACATGGTTATTTAACACTATAGTAATGTTTTACCTTGGTGGTTTATTTACTATTACATGTATTACATATGCTCTATAGATACTGTGGATACTTTTTTGTTATTTTCTAGTCGTTTTACATGAATCTGTTCTCTTGCCCCATGCAGCTGGAGGCTCCTACTACATGATCTCCAGGTCTTTGGGTCCAGAGTTTGGTGGGGCTGTGGGCTTGTGCTTCTACCTGGGCACCACGTTCGCTGGGTCCATGTACATTCTGGGTACCATTGAAATCCTACTGGTAAGGATGAAACAGAATGCCTGGTCATGATATACTGTAGGACATGCACAATGTTTTGAGACAGGAGTTTTTAATGACCACATGACTCTTCCAGGAGTTGTTACCTTGTTATAGCCGATAACTGTGGCCCAGAGTTTTTCCTGGACATGTCACATGGTCAAGCCCAACCAATGTTTCATAAAGCTATTGTCCTAGTTGACTCCTATTCTTGTTCCAGACGTACATCGTGCCGAACACTGCAGTGTTTGTGGCGGAGAAGAAGGAGGACGAGACGGAGGCCATGCTGAATAACATGCGTGTGTATGGGACCTGCTGTCTGGCACTTATGGCTCTAGTGGTGTTTGTGGGGGTCAAATATGTCAACAAGCTGGCCCTGGTCTTCCTGGCCTGTGTGGTGCTCTCCATCATGGCCATCTACGCTGGAGTCATCAAGACCATCATAGAACCACCCAACTATCCGTGAGTTCGATTTATGAGTTCTAGTTAGTCTATTGGCATAGGAAATGCCTGTGCCTATGTTTGTCTCGTCAGAGTAATAGGCACACTTTATAGGACCATCATCAGTCATCTGGTCTTTTAGGCCCGAAATCAGTGTGATGCATATGATTAGACTATTTACAGCCGTTACAGTGGCCAAAAGGAAAATATTCTTAATTCTTTACACTAGAAGATCTCCTCATAGATGTATGTTTCCTACAGAATCTGTCTCCTGGGGAACCGTTCCTTGCAGAACCACAACTTTGAGAAGTGTATGAAGACGGAGGTGATCAAGAACGTGACGTACACCACTGAGCTGTGGAAGCTGTTCTGTGGCAGCCCCCACCTCAACGCTACATGTGATGAATATTTTACCCTGAACAACTTGACTGAGATCCAGGGCATCCCAGGCCTGCTCAGCGGGGTCATCAAAGGTCAGCCACAACCCACTGCCTGGCGAACATTACTACACTGGATAGGCCTGGTGGAGACCTACACAGTACAAATGTTACCAGGCCTTCTACATTCTTACTACTAGTTATTCACTTACCATGGTCATATCATCATTTATCATAGTATTATCATGAACAAAGCAAACTGGGAAGACACACACAGGCACACGCTAACACACACTTACATTGTAATGTTGTAATATTGTTGTGGTATTATTGTGGTATTATATTATACATGTTGTATTGTAGAGTAGTGGGTTAATAATGTGTTTATATGATGTACTGTTTTATCAAAACTTTTAATCTTGTTTGGACCCCAGGAACCATAGCTGCTGCCTTGGCAAAGGCTAATGGGGATCCTTATACAAATTCTTGGTTTGTCTTCTCAACCCGTTTGAATTAGGAAAGCAAAGTATATTAGTCTTTTTTTGTGTTATTTCTCAATTGGAATACATGTGTTATTGCATAATACAAATGGTTAAATGGCTAATGACAAAAACATTGGATATCAACAGTTTATAGTATAATGTGACTCCTCTGTGTCCCCCGTAGACAACATGTGGGGTGAGTACGGGCCCAGTGGGATGTTGGTAGAGAAGAAGAATCAGTCTTCTGTCCCAGTCCAGGATAACTCCAGAGATATCTACAAGCCTTACATCTTCAACGACATCTCCACTTTCTTCACTTTGCTGGTGGGAATCTACTTCCCCTCTGTCACAGGTTGGTATAGCGACAATATTGGCACCATAGACATAATGGAACTACCATAATATGACATTATTGATTGATTGTCACCCTCATGCAGATTGTTGGGGTGCTACTGTAACTTGAGGTTTGGAAGAACTATGTATTTTTTGATGTCTTCACTATTATTTTACAATGTAGAAATTAGTAAAAATCAAGGAAAACTCTGGAATGAGTAGGTGTGTCCAAACGTTTGACTGGTACGGTATGTGTGTTTCCATCACAGGAATCATGGCGGGCTCCAACAGATCTGGAGACCTGAGAGATGCCCAGAGATCGATTCCCATCGGCACCATCCTGGCCATAGCAACCACTTCTTTTATTTGTATCCTTGGGGAAATGTGTGTGTGTGTGTGTGGTGTGTGTGTGGTGTGTGTGTGTGGTGTGTGTGTGGTGTGTGTGTGTGTACTATCTTAAACACAACTCCCAGACATGACCTGTGTGGTCCTATTTGGTGCCTGTATCGAGGGTGTCGTTTTGAGAGACAAGTAAGTACTATTTAAGTGTCGTTGTGATTATCTTTATAGTGAAAAGCGCTATATAAAATACATCTATTATTCTTTTTCCACAGTTAGTACTTCCAAGTAAGAACTATTATTATTTACAACTTGGAAATAGCAGTTATGTCATTATGTAACTTTGATGCGGAAGCCTTTACTGCTCTGTATAATTTCTATATCAAATACCTATCATACACATACCCCCTTGTTGCACATTTAGAAGGAAAGACCACACGTAAACAGACAGCATTGTAAAGAGAACATTGTGTGCCAACAAGTTCAATGTCATGTGATAGGGTGTTTAGTTGCTCTGTCCCAATCAGCCTAAGATTATTACTGAGTTGTTCATTATGTGTACAGTATATGCTCAGATTTGTCTCTCAATTTGCCTGTCTTTCTTTTGGTCTAGTTCTCTCCTGTGTTTGTATAACATTCAACTGGGTGTATTTCTACTACAGATTTGGGGACTCGGTTAAGAAGAACCTGGTGATTGGAACTCTGGCATGGCCTTCTCCGTGGGTAATCGTGATTGGCTCCTTCTTCTCCTGCTGTGGTGCAGGGCTGCAGAGCCTCACCGGCGCCCCTCGCCTGCTGCAGGCCATAGCACGCGATGGGATCGTCCCCTTTCTGCAGGTAGGAAGGTCCTAGAGACTCTGCCCTTGCTTTTGCATCTCGAAAACAGAAACACTTCAGATAGTTCTCTGTGTCTGTCTCTCTAGGTGTTTGGTCATGGTAAAGCCAATGGGGAACCTACCTGGGCCCTCTTGATGACTGTTGGTATCTGTGAGATTGGAATCCTTATTGCATCACTGGATGCTGTTGCCCCCATTCTCTCAATGTGAGTGTTTAGCTCTGTGTGAATAATCTTGCCTCAAAAGCCTGTTGGTCAAAAATAAGTCCCTTTTCTTTGTCCTTTCCGTGGGGCTGGGTTGCAGGTTTTTCCTGATGTGTTACCTGTTTGTCAACCTAGCCTGTGCCGTCCAGACACTGCTACGCACTCCCAACTGGAGGCCCAGGTTTAAGTTTTACCACTGGTGAGTTTATTTCTCATACCAAAAGCGCCAAATGCAATTATATTCCATTCTGGACCTTTGGACCCACAAGGAGTGCAGGTTTTGTTGAGAATGGCGCCGGAGGGGATGGCTGGCGTTTTACGAGCTCCTATCCAACTGTGCTATTTTGTTACTTTTTTTGCGTTGTTTGTAACTTTTTTTTAAAACGTATTTTGTACATAGTGTTGCTGCTACTGTCTCTTATGACAGAAAATAACTTCTGGACATCAGAACATCAATTACTCACCTCGAACTGGATGAAACTGGATTTCTTCTTTAACGAGTCCGACACGAAGGATATACTGCTTTCTTGGGAACTGTTCCAAATTCCCATAATTTGCGTGAAGAAAAGACAGAGAAAAAGGGGGCGGAGATCGGGCTGCCGTTTGAGAATTCGTAGGCTCGTGAGTAAACCTCCACTACCATCCGTTCTATTGGCCAATGTGTAATCATTGGAAAACAATGTAGATGATAGACGATCCTACCAACGGGACATTAAAAACTTGAATATCTTATGTTTCACCGAGTCATGGCTGAACGATGACACGGATAATATAGAGCTGGCCAAATTTTCCATGCATCGGCAGGATCGAGAAGCTATGTCTGATAAGACGAGGGTTGGGGGTGTGTATCTATTTGTCAATAACAGCTGGTGCGCGATGTCTAATATTAAAGAAATCTCAAGGTATTGCACGCCTGAGGTGTGGAGTACCTTATGATACACTGTAGACCACACTATGTACCAAGAGTGTTCATCTATATTTTTTGTAGCCGTCTATTTACCATGACAAACCGATGCTGGTTCTAAGACCACACTCAACGAGCTGTATAAGGCCATAAGCAAACAAGAAAACGCTCATCCAGAAGCGGCGCTCCTAGTGGCCGGGGACTTTAATGCAGGGAAACTTAAATCAGTTTTACCTAATTTCTACTAGCATGTAACATGTGCAACCAGAGGAAAAACAACTCTAGACCACCTTTACTCCACACACAGAGATGCATACAAAGCTCTCTCTCACCCTCCATTTGGCAAATCTGACCATAATTCTATCCTCCTGATTCCTGCTTACAAGCAAAAACTAAAGCAGGGAGTACCAGTGACTCCCTCAATATGGAAGTGGTCAGATGACACGGATGCTACGCCGCAGGACTGTTTTACTAGCACAGACTGGAATATGTTCCGGGATTCTTCCAATGGCATTGAGGAGTATACTGCCTCAGTCATCGATTTCATCAATAATTGCATCGATGACGTCATCCCCACATTGACTGTACGTACATATCCCAACCAGAATTAATGGATTACAGGCAACATCCGCATCGAGCTAAAGACTAGAGCTGACACTTTCAAGGAACACCACTAATCTGGACGCTTATAAGAAGTCCCGCTACGCCCTCAGACGAAGCATCAAACAGGCAAAGCGGCAATACAGGAGGAAGAATGAATCCTACTACACCAGCTCTGACGCTCGTCGGATGTGGCAGGGCTTGCAAACTATTACGGACTGCAAAGGGAAACCCAGCCACCAGCTACCCAGTGACCCGAGCCTATTAGCGAGAGAAATGCCCTTTTATGCTCGCTTCAAGGCAAGCAACACTGAAGCATGCATGAGAGCACCAGCTGTCCCAGATGACTGTGAAAACGCTCTCAGTAGTTGATGTGAGCAAGTCATTTAAACAGGTCAACATTCACAAAGCCGCGGGGCCAGAGGAATTACCAGGACGTGTACTCAAAGCATGCGCGGACCAACTGGAAAGTGTCTGCACTGACATTTTCAACCTCTCCCTGACCAAGTTTGTAATACCTACATGTTTCAAGCAGACCACCATAGTTCCTGTGCGCAAGGAAGCGAAGGTAACCTGCCTAAATGATTACCGCCCCGTAGCACTCACATCAGTAGCCATAAAGTGCTTTGAAAGGCTGGTCATGGCTCACATCAACAGCATCATCCCGGATACCCTAGACCAACTCCAATTCGCAGACTGCCCCAACAGATCCACAGATGGTGCAATCGCACTCAACATTGCCCTTTCCCACCTGGACAAAAGGAACACCTAATGTGAGATTGTTGTTCATTGACTACAGCTCAGCGTTTAACACCATAGTGCGCACAAAGCTCATCTCTAAGCTAAGGACCTTGGAACTAAACAACTCCCTCTGCAACTGGATCCTGGACTTCCTGACGGGCTGCCCCCCACGTGGTAAGGGTAGGCAACAACACGTCTGCCAAGCTGATCCTCAACATGGGGGCCCCTCAAGGGTTTGTGATTAGTCCAATCCTGTACTCCCTGTTAACCCACGACTTAGTGGCCAAACATGACTCCAACACCATCATTACGTTTGCTGACCACACAACAGTGGTAGGCCTGATTACCGACAACGATGAGACAGCCTATAGTGCGGTGCCAGGACAACAACCTCTACCTCCAATGTGAGCAAGACAAAGGAGTTGATCGTGGACTACATGAAAAGGCGGGCCGAACAGGCTCCCATTCTCATCGACGGGACTGTAGTGGAGCGGGTCGAGAGTTTCAAGTTCCTTGGTGTCCACATCACCAGCGAACTATCATGGTCCAAAGACGGTCGTAAAGAAGGCACGACAACACCTTTTCCCCCTCAGGAGACTAAAAAGGTTTGGTATGGGTCCCCAGATCCTCAAAAAGTTCTACAGCTGCACTATCGAGAGCATCCCGACCGGTTGCATTACTGCCTGGTATGGCAACTGCTCAGGCATCTCACCATAAGGCGCTACAGAGGGTAGTGCGTACTGCCCATTACATCACTGAGACCATGATTCCTGCCATCCAGGACCTCTAATACTAGGCGGTACCAGAGTGCCACATCTAGGACCAAAAGGCTCCTTAACAGCTTCTACCCCCTAGCCATAAGACTGCTGAACAATTAATCAAATACATGTACAAATTACCTTGACTAACCTGTACCCCTGCACATTGACTCGGTACCCCCTGTATAAAGCCTCGTTATTTTTATTTTGTTACTTTTTAATCATTTTTACTTTAGTTTATTTGATAAATATTTTCTTAACTCTTTCTGGAACTGCATTGTTTGTTAAGGGCTTGTAAGTATGCATTTCACGTTAAGGTCTACACTTGTTGTATACGGTGTTTGTGACAAACAAAGTTAGATTTTTTTATTTCAACCAAGCACTAACCCACCTGATTCAACCAATCAACTAATCATCAAGCCCTTGATTAATTAAATCAGGTTTGTTAGTGTTGGTGTGGAATAAAAGTAGGTGTCCAAGAAATATCAGGACTAAGGAACACTGACCTAATGCCTATCCAAAAAATAAGCCCCTGTTGTCCTGTTCTCTGGTCCCTACAGGACTCTGTCATTCCTGGGGATGAGTCTCTGTCTCTCCCTCATGTTCATCTCCTCCTGGTACTATGCCCTGGTAGCCATGTCCATTGCAGGATGCATCTATAAGTACATTGAGTACAGAGGGTAAGAGTTTGGTTTCCCAATTACAGCTCAATAACATTGTACTGTATTGTAATTACATTGGTTGTGGTACTTAAATGTGTGACTAACAGCACTTATGTAGTGGCCATTCCCCACACAATGCAATATAACACTGTATCACACATCCCTACACGTGTCCCACCCTTTCTTTAACCCATGTAATGGACTGTGTGTTATAATTTGCTTCAGTTACAGTTTGGTGCATTGCATTGGTTTCAGTTTGGTGCATTGTTTTTGTTACCTAATGTGTGAGATCTCTGTCATCCTATAGTGTTCCTGCCTTTTTTAACCCACTCTCTGATCTCGGGCTCCCGAGTGGCGAAGCATTCTAAGGCACTGCATCTCAGTGCTAGAGGCGTCACTACAGACCCTGGTTCGATCCCGGGCTGTATCACAACCCGGGCTGTATCACAACCGGCCGTGATCGGGAGTCCCATCGGGCGGCGCACAATTGGCCCAGCGTCGTCTGGGTTAGGGGAGGGTTTGGCCGGGGTAGGCCGTCATTGTAAATAAGAATTTGTTCTTAACTGACTTGCCTAGTTGTATGAAGGTTAAACCAAATCTATAATTGAACTCTCTTTCCTCTCAGGGCAGAGAAGGAGTGGGGAGACGGGATCAGAGGGCTGTCCCTGAACGCTGCTCGCTACGCTCTGATCCGCCTGGAGGAGGTGCCAACACACACTAAGAACTGGAGGTGAGAGGTTGAGAACTGTGTAGAGCGTAGGATGGCGATGACTCCTGATGAACTAAGGGTAAAACCCTTCCTCTTCAAAGAGTCATGGAATTTTGTCAGACGGTTATTGTCATGCAAAGACTGCCGGTCTCACTGTAATTGACCGAAAATGTACATTAACCACTCCTGGCCTTCATGCACACAAAGCTGCTGACCTACACCTTTGGAACATTTAAAAAAGAAAGTCAAATAAGTGTTATTTAATTTACACCATCACAATAAATCCATTATTTATTTTAGTTGGGTCCAAACAAACATTATGATATGAAGAAAATGTGTTTCAGAAGATCAGAGTATGAGTTGGCCTACTGTAGGCCTATGTTATCTTGCTATGCTCCATGCCATAGGCATTGACAGAAAATGGCGCCGGAAGAAATGGCTGCAGGTTTACTAGCGCCCAACCAATTGTGCTGTTATGTGTTTTTTTTTTTTTTTTGCGTTATTTGTCATTTATTTTGTACATAATGTTTCTGCAACCGTATCTTACGGCAAAAAAGGAGCTTAGACAAAGATTATTTTCTTCAACAAGCAGGACGCACAGGACATTCTCCTAACACCCAACAAGGCCAACATCCCAGTTATTTGCAAGAGGAAGAGACGCAGGTACAGAGGACACAGAGCGGGATGACTCGTGAGGATCGGCAGAAGGCGAGGGGGAAAGCTGCCGTTACCGTCAATATTACTCACAATCATTGGACAATAAATTAGACAAGGTACGATCACGAATATCCTACCAAAGGGACATTAAAAACTGTAATATCCTATGTTTCACGGAATCGTGGCTGAATGACGTGGATCCATGACATGGATATTCAGCTAGCGGGATATACACTGCACAGGCAAGATAGAACAGCACACTCCGGTAAGACGAGGGGGGGCAGTCTGTGCATATTTGTAAACAACAGGTGGTGGAGGAAATCTAAGGAAGTCTAAGGAAGATTTTGCTTGCCTGAAGTAGAGTATATTGTGATAAATTGCAGGCCACACTACTTGCCTATAGAGGTTTCAGCTATACTTTTCATGGCTGTTTATTTACCACCACAGACAGACGCTGGCACTAAGACCGCACTCAGTCAGCTGTATAAGGAAATAACCAAACAGGCAACCAACCACTCACCCAGAGGCGGTGCTCCTAGTGGCCAGAGACTTTAAAGCAGGGACATTTAAATCAGTTCTACCTAATTTCTATCAACATGTTAAATGTGCAACCAGAGGGGAAAAACTTCTAGTACACCTGTACTCCACACAGAGAGAGGCGTACAAAGCTCTCCCTCACCCTCCATTTGATAAATCCGACCACAACTCTATCCTCCTGATTCCTGCTTACAAGCAAAAATGAAAGCAGGAAGCACCAGTGACTCGGTCTATAAAAAAGTGGCCAGATGAAGCAGATGCTAAACTACAGGACTGTTTTGTTATCACAGACTGGAACATGTTCCGGGATTCTTCCAATGGCATTGAGGAGTACACCACATCAGTCACCTGCTTTATCAATAAGTGCATTGAGGACGTCGTCCCTACAGTGACTGTACGTACATACCCCAACCAGAAGCCATGGATTACAGGCAACATTCACACTGAGCTAAAGGGTAGAGCTGCCGCTTTCAAGGTGCGGGACTCTAACCCGGAAGCTTATAAGAAATCCTGCTATGTTTCGAGGCAAGCAACACTGTGGCATGCATGAGACCATCAGCTGTTCTGGACGACTGTGATCACGCTCTTCGTAGCCGACGTGAGTAAGACCTTTAAACAGGTCAACATTCACAAGGCTGCTGGGCCAGACGGATTATCAGGACGTGTGCTCCAGGCATGTGCTGACCAACTGGCAGGTGTTCACTGACCTTTTCAACATGTCCCTGATTGAGTCTGCCTCAATAACTACAGACCCGTAGCACTCATGTCCGTAGCCATGAAGTGCTTTGAAAGGCTGGTAATGGCTCACATCAACACCATTATCCCAGAAGTCCTAGACCCACTCCAATTTGTATACTGCCCAAACAGATCCACAGATGATGCAATCTCTATTGCACTCCACACTGCCCTTTCCCACCTGGACAAAATGAACACCTATGTGAGAATGCTATTCATTGACTACAGCTCAGCGTTCAACACCATAGCTCATCACTAAGCTAAAGATCCTGGGACTAAACACCTCTCTCTGCAACTGGATCCTGGACTTCCTGACGGGCCGCCCCCAGGTGGTGAGGGTAGGTAGCAACATATCTGCCACGCTGATCCTCAACACTGGAGCCCCCCAGGGGTGAGTGCTCATTCCCCTCCTGTACACCCTGTTCACCCACGACTGCATGGCCAGGCATGACTCCAACACCATCAAGTTGTGCCAGAATAACAACCTATCCCTTAACGTAACCAAGCCTAAGGAGATGATTGTGGACTACAGGAGGAGGAGGACCGAGCACACCTCCATTCTCATCGACGGGGCTGTAGTGGAGCAGGTTGAGAGCTTCAAGTTCCTTGGTGTCCACATCACCAACAAACTAGAATGGTCCAAACACACCAAGACAGTTGTGAAGAGGACACGACAAAGCCTATTTCCCCCTCAGGAAACTAAAAGATTTGGCATGGGTCCTCAGATCCTCAAAAGGTTCTACAGCTGCAACATCACTGCTGTATCACTGCTTGGTACGGCAATTGCTCGGCCTCCGACCTCAAGGCACTACAGAGGGTAGTGTGTATGGCCCAGTACATCACTGGGGCTAAGCTGCCTGCCATCCAGGACCTCTACACCAGGCGGTGTCAGAGGAAGGCCCTAAAAATTGTCAAAGACCCCAGTCATAGACAGTTCTCTCTACTCCCGCATGGCAAATGGTACCGGAGTGCCAAGTCTAGGACAAAAATGCTTCTCAACAGTTTTTACCCCCAAGCCATAAGACTCCTGAACAGGTAATCAAATGTCTACCCGGACTATTTGCATTGTTTTCCACCCACAACCTCTCTTTTACACTGCTGCTACTCTCTGTTTATCATATATGCATAGTCACTTTAACTATACATTCATGTACATACTACCTCAATTGGGCCGACTAACCAGTGCTCCCGCACATTGGCTAACCGGTCAATCTGCATTGTGTCCCGCCACCTGCCAACCCCTCTTTTACGCTACTGCTACTCTCTGTTCATCATATATGCATAGTCACTTTAACCATATCTACATGTACATACTACCTCAATCAGCCTGACTAACCGGTGTCTGTATATAGCCTCGCTACTGTTATTTTTCAGTCTTTTTACTTTTTATTTCTTTACTTACCTATTGTTCACCTAATAACTTTTTTGCACTATTGGTTAGAGCCTGTAAGTAAGCATTTCACTGTAAGGTTGTATTCCTTGTTGTATTCGGTGCACTTGACAAATAGACTTTGATTTGATTTGTAGGCTTGTTAGTTTAGCTGAAGAGTTATGCTTATAAGTCCTGTGCCATTATTTTATATGATTTTATAGTAAGAAAAATATAATTGAACTTAGCTGAATAAAATAGAAAGGATATTTTTCCCATGACAGAGCGAGTGGGCATTTGAAGTGGCTATGTTGAGCGTAAAAGGGACAATTTGAAACAGGTTATATATACTAGATTTAGAGTTATTTCGCAGCTTTAGTTGTGAAAGATACAAGAATGTCTTAGAAATCAAAACAGGGGTGCATTGTCAGTTTGAAGACAGTAGAATCTAGTGTAGATCTGATGCACAATACACACAGTTGTCTTGATGTTCTGTCTGGTGACCTAGTTTTTGGGCTTTTCCTGATGCCTATCTATTGACATATACTGACTGTACTTTACCTTATCTCTCCCCCCAGGCCTCAGCTACTGGTGCTACTGAAGTTGGATTCAGACCTGGGGGTGAAACACCCTCGTCTGCTGTCCTTCACCACCCAGCTGAAGGCAGGGAAAGGCCTGACCATCGTCAGCTCTGTGCTTGAGGGCACCTACATGACCCTGGGAGCTGAGGCCAAGAGCGCAGAGCAGGTGAGACTGAGACACTCATATCACATGATCATGGCGGCAGGGAATTCGTATCCATTGTTGGGATTTGTTACTTGGGAAAGTCATATTTTACTCCTTACTTTCAAAGTAACACGTTACTTTATGAAAATGACTTTGTGCAGAGTAACGCGTTATATTACTTTTTAAGTTACTTTCTTTCACAAACACCCTCATGTGAATCTTGACAACAAGACATGTTGGTCATCCTTCAATTTAATAATGTAGAAGAGGATACAATACTAATGATATGACAGACACAAAATCTATTTTTTTTCTCTTTAAAACTAGAATAGCCGGGCCTCGACAAATTCGAATTGACCAATGCTGCAGGCATTTATTTTACCAGTCTAAGTCCATTTAATATACACCATCACAAAGAAATCTATTATTATTTCCATTTATGCAGGCCTTAAAAAACTTTATGCAACAAATAAAATGTATTTCAAAAGAAGAGAATAGCATATTTTTTGTTGAATTATGTTACTGTGCTTAGTAGCCTAGGCTATGTGGTGTGAAATCAAATCAACAATAGCATAGTTAATTTGTTTATGTAAAAGACAATACACTCTTTTTAAATTCCCCTTATTGCAGTCAGTCACACAGTTAGGTCCATAATTATTGGCAACCTTGATAAATATGAGCAAAAAAGACTGCGTAAAATAAATACAAGTACTGAGTGATATTCTATGCTCAAAATTATTGGTATATTATTTTATACTAATACAATTGCTCAGAAAAATAGATTTTATTGAAACATTTTTTTTTAAGAATCTCGAAAGATAACGGTCAAAATTATTGTCACCTCTGTTTTCCATACTCTAGCACCCTCCCCTTGCGAGGATAACATCACTGATATTTTCATACATACATACATACATACTAGGGATGCACGATATATCGGTGAACATATCGGAATCGGCCCGATATTAGCTAAAAATGCCAAAATTGATATCGGCCCGATGTCTAGTTTAACGCCAGATGTGCAAAACCAATGTCAAAGCTGACGTGCATACCTATATAACAAAGGTACATGACGTAAATTACGATACGTGCAACACAGCATTCCTAAACTTGCCCACAATGTCAGCTGTGTGGATCGAGCAGTGAACAAGTCAAGCAGTCATTTGAAAGAGTAACAATATTTCAGCGAGACAACTCAAAGGCGAATTCCTTGATAATGGTTTTCATTGTCCTTGACAATCAACCAATCTCTGTCATGGTAGATGACAATACCGCGTTGGTAATAAAGCATAATTTGTTCGACCGCAGCTTCTGGAGTAGCTAGCTTTTACCTTGGTACCTAGCTAGCATCAATACAACCAGCCTGCAAACAATGACCTCTTGCACTTAGACCACAGCGTCCATGGGTGTGTGTTAACTATTTAACTGTACTAGAATGCTTAAAAGGTCGCTAAAATGTTTAATATCAGGTATCGGGTTTTTTGGCAAAGAAATTATCGGATATCGGCCAAAACTGTAATATCGGTGCATCACTCATACATACATACATACATACATACATACATACATACATACATACATACATACATACATACATACATACATACATACATGCAGCAGGAGCGGTAGAGATGGTCGGCTATAAAAAGCCAACTGACATTTACTCCTGATGTGCTGACCTGTTGCACCCTCGACATCCACTGTGATTTATTATTATTTGACCCTGCTGGTCATTTATGAACATTTGAACATCTTGGCTATGTTCTGTTATAATCTCCACCCGGCACAGCCAGAAGAGGCTCCACCCCTCATAGCCTGGTTCCTCTCTAGGTTTCTTGGTAGGTTCTGGCCTTTCTAGGGAGTTTTTCCTAGCCACCGTGCTTCTACACCTGCATTGCTTGCTGTTTGGGGTTTTAGGCTGGGTTTCTGTACAGCACTTTGAGATATCAGCTGATGTAAGAAGGGCTTTATAAATAAATGTGATTTGATCTGTACCAGTCAAAAGTTTGGACACCTACTCATTCAGGGGTTTTTCTTAATTTTTTACTATTTTCTACATAGAGAAGACATCAACACTATGAAATAATACATATGGAATCATGTAGTAACCAAAAAAGTTCAGCGTGAATAGCACAGCAGTGTTGCAGTTCTTCAAACACTCAATTTTCTACCATACCCCGTTCAAAGGCAATTCATTATTTGGCTTACCCATTCACCCTCTGAATGGCACACACACAATCCATGCCCAAAAAAATTCAAGACTTAAAAATCCTTCTTTAACCTGTCTCCTCCTTCATCTATACTGATTGAAGTGGATTTAACAAGTAACATCAAGAAGGGATCATGGCTTTCACCTGGTCAGTCTATGTCATGGAAAGAGCAGGTGTTCTTAATGTTTTATATACTCAGTGTACATGTAAACACTGCTGAAAAAGTAACTGGTAGCAGCAATATATAAATACTTATGGTAATAGACTACTGGCATATATTAATGTGTATGTATAAACATGTAAACAGTAGTAATAGTGACCAGTAGCAGGATAAATAGATAAATACTAATGGTAATCAATAATCAATGGACAGCAGTGTAATGCAGTAATACATCGGTGGAGACCTGTGGATGGTCTGTGTGGATAGTCTGTGGGAGAGGGAGAGCAGTAGTTGTTAGCCATTTAACAGTCTTATGGCTGGCCAGGGGATAGAAGCTGTTTAGGAGTCTGTTGGTCTGAGCCTTGATGCACCGGTACTGCCTGCCGGATGTGAGCATGGAGAACAGTCCATCTCTCGGGTGGCTGGAGTCTTTGTCAAGCAGGCGTTTGGCAAGCACACTACAAGTGCTAGTATATGCATTATTATCCCTGACTCTAACAGGCTTGCTTACTCCTTTGCTTTCACCTCATTGAGGTGTATTGAGTTCTCAATTCATGATCTCAAAACAGAAAGCTCTGCCACCTGCTGGCAGGTCAGAGGGGTGCACTGAAACATCATAGAGGCAAGCTGTTAGAGATGAGTACTGGTGATCCATTGTGATCCATGTAGATTTTATATGTTTTTTTTACCTGCTGCAAAGCCAATTGCCCTCTGGGACAAAATGTTACAACTTTATACATAATTACATAATTCTCTGTGCACCTCACTCTCTGTCCTCTTCCTCGTCCCAGATTACAGTCTGATGAAAGCTGCATTTCAGTCTTGTTCTGTCATGCTACCCTCTGGCCAAATTCAATGATATGTTCTGACTAGTCTATTTCAAGTACGAAGAGGTCAATAAAACGCTTTGTGCCATCTAACTCCACTGGCTCCGTAAAGATTCCTGCAGTCAGCTGTATAGATGTTTCCAATTATTAGCCATACATGTTGAAACATTATTTTGGTCACTCACTCTTGACTTAAGGTCCAAGTTTAGAAAGCATTTATAAAGACTTACATCCCATGGGTGATTTTTCTTCATACTTTCTGCATAGTACAGTGGCAAGAAAAAGTAAGAACCCTTTGGAATTACCTGGATTTGATCAAATGTAATCTGATCATCTAAGTCACAACAATACACACACAGTGTGCTTAAACTAATAACACACATATTATTGTATTTCTCTTGTCTATATTGAATATATAATTTAAACATTTACTGTGTAGGTTGGGAAAAGTATGTGAACCCCTAGGCTAATGACTTCTCCGAAAGCTAATTGGTCCAATCAATGAGACGAGATTGGAGATGTTGGTTAGAGCTGCCTTGCCTTATAAAAAACACTCACAAGAAGCACTGCCTGATGTGAACCATGCCTCGAACAAAAGAGATCTCAGAAGACCTAAGATTAAGAATTGTTGACTTGCATAAAGCTGGAAAGGGTTACAAAAGTTCCTCTAAAAACCTTGTTGTTCATCAGTCCATGGTAAGACAAATTGTCTATAAATGGAGGAAAAGTTCAGCACTCTAGTCTCCCTAGGAGTGGCCGTCCTGCAAAGAAGGCTGCAAGAGCACAGCGCAGAATGCTCAATGAGGTTAAGAAGAATCCTAGAGTGTCAGCTAAAGACTTACAGAAATCTCTGGAACATGCTAACATCTCTATTGACGAGTCAACGATACGTAAAACACTAAACAAGAATGGTGTTCATGGGAGGACACCACGGAAGAAGCCACTGCTGTCCAAAAACAACATTGGTGCACGTCTGAAGTTTGCAAAAGTGCACCTGGATGTTCTACAGCGCTACTGGCAAAATATTCTGTGGACAGATGAAACTACAGTTGAGTTGTTTGGAAGGAACAACAACAACAACACTATGTGTGGAGAAAAAAGGCACAGCACACCAACATCAAAACCTCAACCCAACTGTATGGTGCAGGGAGCATCATGGTTTGGGGCTGCCTCAGGGCCTGGACAGCTTGCTATCATCGATGGAAAAATGAAATCCCAAGTTTAACAGGAAAATGTTAGGCTATCTGTCCGCCAATTGAAGCTCAGCAGAAATTGGGTGATGCAACAGGACAACGACCCAAAACACAGAAGTAAATCAACAACAGAATGGCTTCAACAGAAGAAAATATGACTACTGGAGAGTCCTGACCTCAACCCGATTGAGATGCTGTGGCATGACCTCATAGAGCAGTTCACACCAGACATCCCGAGAATATTGCTGAACTGAAACAGTTTTGTAAAGAGGAATGGTCCAAAATTCCTCCTGCCCTTTGTGCAGGTCTGGTTGAGGTTATTGCTGCCAAAGTAGGGTCAACCAGTTATTAAATCCAAGGGTTCACATACTTTTTTCACCCTGCACTGTGAATGTATACACAGTGTGTTCAATAAAGACATGAAAACGTATAATTGTTTGTGTTATTAGTTTAAGCAGACTGTGTTTGTCTATTGTTGTGATCTAGATGAAGATCAGATAATTTTATGACCAATTTATGCAGAAATCCAGGTATTTCCAAAGGGTTCACTTACTTTTTCTTGCCACTGTATTCTTGCATCAAATGTTTCATCCACTATCGGTATTTTGAAAGTGTTTATTTTCACTTTCCCATCGATTCATCCTCCTCTTCACTCTTTCATTATATTTTCTCCTGATGTTTTTTGTCTTTTCTTGGTGCAGAACGTTAAGTCGGCTATGCACCTGGAGCGTACCAAAGGTTTCTGCCACGTGGTGGTGTCCTCTAACCTGCGGGATGGTTTCTCCCACCTGATCCAGTCGGCAGGGCTGGGGGGCATGAAACACAACGCCGTTCTCATGGCCTGGCCTGGGGGCTGGAAACAGGCTGAGGACTCCTACCCCTGGAAGAACTTCATTGGTACACACACCATACTCTAGTATCCTCCACACTACACACCATCGTTTGCTATACTAGTCTACAGTAGATTTAAGGAGCATCAAGTATGTCATAATAAGTAGCCTCTGACAACATCCACATACATTTGAAAAATTAAGCTAGCGTAGCTATCTATTGAGATTTGGTTTTAGGTTCTGAGAACATTTTTGTATGTTTATAGGCCGGGTTAAGAGTTTTTCCTGACCAAATTACCTGACCAGAGTCAGTCAAAACTGTGGGGCCTAATTATGTGGGTTTCTTGCACTGATAACAATACAAGCAGTACAGTAAATATCCTCCTTATCCCACAGAGACAGTGAGAGAGACTACGTCAGCCCATCAGGCCCTGTTGGTTGCTAAGAACATTGACAAGTTCCCCTGCAACCAGGACCGTCTGGGGGAGGGCACCATAGACGTGTGGTGGATTGTTCACGATGGAGGTCTTCTCATGCTGCTGCCTTTCTTACTGCGCCAACACAAGGTATTGTGGCATTGGCACCATATGCCTTTGGGTACTGTATACTGTTGCTTTGTAAAAAAAGAAGAAAAAGTATGTACACACTACATTCTAATAATGGCCAGAAATGTTTTTTGTTAATTGCAAGGGGCCATTAAACAATTTCCACAACTGATATTGGACTGAAGCACTATATCATTTAGAACAGTTTCATAGACGCTCATAGTTTCTTTCCTTTTTTTCTATATCTCTGTCCCTTATCTGTCCCAGGTGTGGAGGAAGTGTAAGATGCGTATCTTCACAGTGGCTCAGATGAATGACAACAGTATTCAGATGAAGAAGGACCTGCAGATGTTCCTGTATCACCTCCGTCTCAACGCTGTAGTGGAGGTGGTGGAGATGGTAAGCAGCTGCACTCACACTTAATCATACCTGCTATAGTATAAATAAGAAACCACTTGTCAACGGTTTTGCCCCCTTTTTTTGCCAGTTTCTTTGTATTTCTGTCCTCAGCACGATAGTGACATTGCAGCATTCACCTATGAGAAGACCCTGGTGATGGAGCAGCGCTCTCAGATGCTGAAACAGATGCAGCTGTCCAAAACCGAGCGGGAGAGAGAGGTAATGTGATGCTCAACTCTTGTCAGGTTCTGTTTAATCTACAGGAGGTTGGTGGTTTGGGGAGGACGGGTTCATAGTAATGGCTGGAATGGAATCAATGGAATGGTATCATACTCATCATGTTTCCATGTGTTTGATACCATTCCATTTACTCCATTCCATCCATTATTATGAGCTGTCCTCCCCTTAGCAGCCTCCTGTGGTGTAACCAGGTGATTCAATAGTGGACAACAAAAGGGAAACGGCGCACACTGCTGCTCACGATCCCAGGTGATTCTATATGGAACAGTTCGACCCTTCATCAGGCATCCATATCCAGGTGGGGGCGGAAGGCTAATGAAACGGGAGGTAAAATTATATAACATAGGTTCACAAAAGTATCAAAATATATGATCATACACAAGGAAGGTTAGGATAAGACACAATATGTACATTTTGAAACTGAAGGGTTTAAGTCAAAACATTGTTGTAAATAAAATCACCTGGGAGCATGAGCAGCAGTATACTGTGTTTTCCTACATCTCCAGCACCTGCAGAAAGTACCTGGATGTGCGTATTTTCTTCAGCTTTTGTACAATAGTGGATAAAACATCATTATATTGACAAGTGAACACTTGGTCACTGCTTTGAATGTTGACTGTAGGCCTATGCACAGTATTTAAATCAAGGACGGGGACAAAGGTTGCACTTCACACGCGGGATAGATCATATTTTTGTTCATTCCTGTTACAGTAGTTCTTCCTTGTTGTTTGTGGCTCGTAATATGGACTGACTGTTGTGACATTTTGGCCTGTCCTGATTTCCTGCTGCTGTGTTGGATGTTCTGGGCTCGCATCGGGTTGGGCTTCAGATTCAGAGCATCACAGACGAGTCACGTAACTCCATCGAGAAGAAGAAGTCCTCCGTGGTGGAGACACTACAGGCCTCAAACACACTACAGGTCCCAAGCCTGTCCATATCCATGGACATACGGGAAGATGAGGAGGTAGCCCAGCAGCCATGTGATGTGTCTGCCTCAGAACCATCCCATAAACATCCCATAAGCAATCTCCTTTCCCTCTCCACCCTTTAGCCCATCCTCATGCCTATATCTGACATGGACAGAGCCACAGCTATTAAGTATTTTTCTAAAAAAGCTGTGATTTGTCAATTCTTGAGGAAATCGTAAGGAATGACTAAGGTGTTCCAGTAAAAGCGTACCCCAATACTGTATGTGTTTCTGGAAGCAGCGCCCTGAACCATTACTCAATGAATATGACTGTGGCAAAAGAATGAAAGAGAACTGAATTATAGGATTTCTATGGCTGTGGTCCTCTTGTGTCCTTGTCACCCTACTCCTGCATCCACTTACGTGAGAGTTATCGGCTCAGTAACTTTGTAGCAAGTATTACACTTAGATCTTTTTACAACAATCTTCTTAGAACCAAAAACTTAGAACGTTCTTGGTGCGCTGGCCAAACCGCCAACCCCAAGCCTCCAACTTCAATTTGGATTAGAAATGTAATCCCATTTTTCCTAATTGTTTCCATCATTTTCATTTTTCAACTTCACTTTGATTTATTTGTAGTATGTTTTATTATTATTGTTTGCTATAGTACACTTTATTTTGTTTCTATGTCATGCATTGTTTTTATGGAGCTTTGTTATTTTAACGTTGAAGCATTGAAATGTACAGTAATATTTCATGCCTTTTCCATGGAGTAGACAGATGAACGAATGCAACCATGAGAATGTCATCCATAATCCATTATGGATCTATTGCTTGGATTAACATTATCATTCTTGCCGATAATGCAAAACATAAGGATAGTCTCCATTCTACAGTTGTGCCAGCCTCCTGATCCTATCTGACAGGAGGCACTGCTTTGTTTAGCATCCTGCCTGGGTCTGTAGTGACACCAGTGTTATCCCCCAGGCTCAGCTGATCACTAAACTGGGCACTAAGTCCCATGCCAACCTCAGTGACACAGCTACCGCCACTTCCGACCACCACGTCCACATGACCTGGACCAAAGACAAGCTGATCGCCGAGAGGAACCGTAAACGCGGCGAGCCGAACGTGGGCGTGAAGGACCTCTTCAATATGAAACCGTAAGTATCTCCCCTAGAGACTCACACGGCAGTACACTGTCAGACATACCCCTTTCACACTACTGAACTGAGTCTTACTGTTCTGTACTGGCCTGGTTATGGTAGTGTGAAAATGGTATTAGCACTGCCAACAGAAACTACTCAATCCATAGATGCACCTGTCTAGTGCACATATAGAATAATGGTTACAATAGCTACAGTACTGTTACATACTTGAAATATCTAGACTGAGTATGATGTACCTTTACTTGAACTATACTCGGTTCTCAGGATGTTCAGACTAGTCAATTATCAGGTGTGCCTTGCATTGATGCCCTGTTCTCCCTATTTGTGTCTGAAATGTGTGATTAACCATGGTGAGATGTATATATTATAAACATACCTATGTTTTGTTTTGTTTCCTCTCTTCTAGAGAGTGGGAGAGTCTGTAAGTCAAGTTTCCCTTAGTCTTAAGTATGTGTGTGATCCTTTTCCCCCCCTCATGTCGTGACCTTATAGTTTGTCTTAGTGCAAAGAGGGGTGTGTGGTGTCTTTCTTCACTTCTCTCCTCCTCCTCTTCCAACAGCATGTATAGTTCTCTCTCTTAGTTGATTTACGTGGAAAAGATAACATTCACTCAGCATGTGTGACCTTGCCTAACTTGCCTAGACTATTTTATATATGCTTATAATGGTAAGCATATATACAGTACCAGTCAAAAGTTTGGACACACCTACTCATTCAAAGGTTTCTTTATTTTTACTACTATCTACATTGTAGAATAATAGTGAAGACATCAAAACTATGAAATAACACATATGGAATCATGTAGTAACCAAACAAATCTAAATATATTTTATATTTGAGACTCTTCAAAGTAGCCACCCCTTGCCTTGATGACAGCTTTGCACACTCTTGGCATTCTCTCAACCAGATTCATGAGGAATGCTTTTCTAACAGTCTTCAAGGAGTTCCCACACATGCAGAGTGCTTGTTGGCTGCTTTTCCTTCACTCTGCTGTCCAACTCATCCCAAACCATCTCAATTGGGATGAGGTCGGGTGATTGTGGAGGCCAGGTCATCTGATGCAGAACTCCATCCCTCTCCTTCTTGGTCAAATAGCCCTTACACAGCCTGGAGGTGTGTTTTGGGTCATTCTCCTGTTGAAAAACAAATGATAGTCCCACTGAGCGCAAACCAGATGGGATTGCGTATCGCTGCAGAATGCTGTGGTAGCCATGCTGGTTTAGTGTGCCTTGAACTCTAAATAAATCACTGACGGTGTCACCAGCAAAGCACCCCCCCACATCATCACACCTCCTCCTTCATGGCGGGAACCACATATGCAGAGATTATCCATTCACCTACTCAGCGTCTCACAAAGACACGGCGGTTGGAACCAAAAATATCAAATTTTGACTCATCAAACCAAAGGACAGATTTCCACCAGTCTAATGTCCATTGCTTGTGTTTCTCTGCCCAAGCAAGTCTCTTCTTTTTATTGGTGTCCTTTAGTAGTGGTTTCTTTGCAGCAATTTGACCATGAAGGCCTGATTTATGCAGTCTCCTCTAAACAGTTGATGTGGAGATGTGTCTGTTACTTGAAGTCTGTGAAGCATTTATTTGGGCTGTAATCTGAGGTGCATGTAACTCTAATGAACTTATCCCCTGCAGCAGAGGTAATTCTGGGTCTTCCTTTCCTGTGGCTGTTCTTATGAGACAGTTTCATAATAGTGTTTGATGGTTTTTGCAACTGCGCTTGAAGAAACTTTAAAAGTTATTGAAATTTTCCGGATTGACTGACCTCCATGTCTTAATGTAATGATTATCTTTGCTTATTTGAGCTGTTCTTGCCATAATATGGACTTGGTCTTTTACAAAAATAGGGCTATCCTCTGTATACCCACACCTACAATGTCACAACACAACTGATTGGCTCAAACACATTAAGAAGGAAAGAAATTCCACAAATGAACTTTTAACAAGGCACACCTGATAATTGAAATGCATTCCAGGTGACTACCTCGTGAAGCTGGTTGAGAGAATGCCAAGAGTGTGCAAAGCTGTCATCAAGACAAAGGGGTGGCTACTTTTTTTGGATTTGTTTAACACTTTTGTTGTTTACCACTGTACATGATTCTGTATTCTTTCATAGTTTTGGTGTCTTCACTATTATTATACAATGTAGAAAATAGTACAAATAAAGTAAAACCCTTGAATGAGTAGGTGTGTCAACTTTTGACTGGTACTAAAAATACAGTTGAAGTCGGAAGTTACACTTAGTCATTAAAACTCGTTTTTCAACCACTCCACAAATTTCTTGTTAACTAACTATAGTTTTGGCAAGTCGGTTAGGACATCTACTTGGTGCATGACACAAGTCATTTTTCCAACAATTGTGTACAGACAGATAATAATACATATATAATTCACTGTATCACAATTCCAGTGGGTCAGAAGTTTACATACACTTAAGTTGACTGTGCCTTTAAACAGCTTGGAATGTAATGGCTTTAGAAGCTTCTGACATCCTTTGACTCAATTGGAGGTGTACATGCAGATGTATTTCAAGGCCTACCTTCAAACTCAGTGCCTCTTTGCATGACATCATGGGAAAATCAAAAGAAATCAGCCAAGACCTCAGAAAATAAATTGTAGACCTCCACAAGTCTGGTTCATCCTTGGGAGCAGTTTCCAAACACCTGAAGCTACCACGTTCATCTGTACAAACAATAATTTGCAAGTATAAACACCATGGGACCACGCAGCCGTCATACGGCTCAGGAAGGAGACGCGTTCTGTCTCCTAGAGATGAACATTGCAAATCAATTCCAGAAAAGTGCAAATCAATTCCAGAACAACCGCAATGGATCTAGTGAAGATGCTAGAGGAAACCGGTACAAAAGTATCTATATCCACAGTAAAACGCGACCTATATTGTCATAAGGCCGCTCTGCATGGAAGAAGCCACTGCTCCAAAACCACCATAACAATCCAGATTACGGTTTGCAACTGCACATGTGGACAAAGATTGTACTTTGTCCTCTGGTCTGATGAAACAAAAATAGGTTGGCCATAATGACCATTGTTATGTTTGGAGGGAAAAGGGGGAGGCTTGCAAGCCGAAGAACACCATCCCAACCGTGAAGCACGGGGTTGGCAGCATCATGTTGTGGGGGTGCTTTGCTCCATGAGGGACTGGTGCACTTCAGAAAATAGATGGCATCATGAGGGAGGGAAATTATGTGGATATATTGAAGCAACATCTCAAGACATCAGTCAGGAAGTTAAAGCTTGGTCGCAAATGGGTCTTCCAAATGGACAATGACCCCAAGCATACTTCCAAAGTTGTGGCAAAATGGCTTAAGGACAACAAAGTCAGGGTATTGTGTGGCCATCATAAAGCCCTGCCCTCAATCCTATAAAAAATGTGTGGGCAGAACTGAAAAAGTGTGTGCGAGCAAGGAGGCCTACAAACCTGACTCAGTTACACCAGCTCTGTTAGGAGGAATGATCCAAAATTCCCCCAACTTATTGTGGGAAGCTTGTGGAATGCTACCTCAAACGTTTGACGTTACACTCAATTAGTATTTAAATTGTTTGTAATCTTCTGACCCACTGGGAATGTGATGAAATAAATAAAAGCTGATATAAATTATTCTCTCTACTATTATTCTGACATTTCATATTCTTAAAATAAAGTGGTGATCCTAACTGACCTAAGACTGGGAATTTTTCTAGGATTCAATGTCAGGAATTGTGAAAAACTGAGTTTAAATGTATTTGGCTAAGGTGTATGTAAACTTCCGAATTCAACTATATCTAACAAATATGCCTTGAGGCGTGATATTATTCTTGTCAAATCAACAATTACTTCTGCCTGCAATATTCCTTAACTAGATTTAGTTAAGCCTACTGTTACATGCAGTATCAACATGACATTACTCCTGAACCATGTTTTATCAGTATAATCTATAGTATGGCTATGGAGGCATTTGTTATACATTACTTAGGGTAGCTAATTGGCTTACTGTACATTTTTGCCATGATACCGTCAAGTCACGTATCATGAATGCTTATGACAGGTATGATGTCATGTTTATAGTAGAAGCCTGTAGTAGAATATAAGGCATACAATGTATCCCTATTCCTTATATAATGCACTACATTTGACCAGGGCCTGGTCAAATTCTAGTGCACTATATAGGGAAAATGTATTTATTTATCTGTTATTTTACCAGGTAAGTTGACTGAGAACACGTTCTTATTTGCAGCAACGACCTGGGGAATAGTTACAGGGGAGAGGAGGGGGATGTAAATTGGGGATTATTAGGTGACCGTGATGGTTTGAGGGCCAGATTGGGAATTTAGCCAGGACACCGGGGTTAACACCCCTACTCTTACGATAAGTGCCATGGGATCTTTAATGACCTCAGAGTCAGGACACCCGTTTAACGTCCCAACCCGAAAGACAGCACCCTACACAGGGCAGTGTACCCAATCACTGCCCTGGGGCATTGGGATATTTTTTTAGACCAGAGGAAAGAGTGCCTCCTACTGGCCCTACAACACCAGCAGCACCTGGTGTCCCATCCAGGAACTGACCAGGACCAACCCTGCTTAGCTTCAGAAGCAAGCCAGCAGTGGTATGCAGGGTGGTATGCTGCTGGCAATTAAAAAAACGGTGCCTTTTGGGGCTCAATCCAAGTAGAAGACATGAAAGTTGTTATTCTTGAGTTTAACCTGTTATTTTTCCTATTTTGTAGGAACCAGTCTAACGTGAGGAGGATGCACACCGCGGTCAAGTTGAATGAGGTTGTGGTCAACAAATCCCAGGGAGCTCAGCTGGTGCTGCTGAACATGCCTGGACCGCCCAAAAACAAGGGTGGTGACGAGAATTGTATCCTTTTTTTAAACCACTAGTATACTCTGAACTGGATAACGGAGTGTCCACTGTCTGAGTCAGTATCATCTTACAGTAATAAATAGACTGACAGGGACTGAAGCTATGATGTACAGTGCTGTGAAAACACATGTTCTACCTTTAATTTTCTCTATTTTTGCAAATTTTTCACGCTGAATGTTAACAGATCTTCAACCAAAACATAATATTAGATACAGGGACTGAACAAATAACACAAAAATTGGATACCTATTTATTTATTAAACAAAATTAAGCAACACTCAGTTCCCCTGTGTGGAAAAGTATTTACCCCCTTACACTCATTAACTGGTTGTACCACTTTTAGCTGCAATCAAACACTTCTTGTAGATGTTGATCAGTCTCTAATTTCTGTGGAGGAATTTTGGTCCACTGGTCCATGCAGAACTGCTTTAACTCAGTAACAATTGTGCCCTTTTATTTATTTATTTTTGTTACCTTTATTTAACTAGGCAAGTCATTTAAGAACAAATTCTTATTTTCAATGATGGCATTAGGAACAGTGGATTAATTGCCTTGTTCAGGGGCAGAACGACAGATTTTTACCTTGCCAGCACGGGGATTCGAGCTTGCAACCTTTCGGTTACTAGTCCAACGCTCTAACCACTAGGCTACCTGCCGCTTTTCAAGCATGAACTGCTCGTTTCCGGTCCTGCTACAACATCTAAATTGGATTTTGGTCTGGACTTTGACTAGGCCATTCCACAATGTTATATTTGTTTCTTTTAAGTCATTCTTATGTAGAATTTGTGTGTTTTTGGTTCATTGTCTTGTTGCATGACCCAGCTGGGCTTCAGCTCAGACAGATGGCCTAACATTCTCCTGTAGAATTCTCTGATACAAAGCAGAATTCATGGTTCCTTCAATGATGGCAAGTTGTCCAGGTCCTGAGGCAGCAAAACATCCCCAAATCATCACACTACCACCACCACCATGCTTGACCTTTGGTATGAGGAGCTTATTGTGGAATGCAGGGTTTTTGCCAGACATAAATAAGGCATACTTTTATGACTGCTGAATACCAACTATCAATCACAGATCATGTATTTTCAAGTAGAGATACCTGGCGAAGCAACTGCTCGCTATCCCTCTCGAGCTCACATTCTTTTCTATTCTCTCTATGTCCCACACTAACCTATCATAGCATGTGTAAAAGAAACACACACACCGGACAAGTAGAAACGCAATGGATTATGATCATTGTAGTTAATTACCATGTTTTCTGTGCTAAACTACACTTCATGACAAAAAGTATGTGGACACCTGCTATAACAGCCTCCACTCTTCTGGGAAGACTTTCCTCTAGATGTTGGAACATTGCTGTGGGTACTTGCTTCCATATGAGCCACGAGCATTAGTGAGGCTGGGCACTGATGTTGGGCGATTAGGCCTGGCTCACTGTTGGCGTTCCTATTCATCCCAAATGTGTTTAATGGGGTTGAGGTCAGGGCTCTATGCAGGCCAGCCAATTTCTTCCGCACTGATCTCGACAAACCATTTCTGTATGGACCTAGATTTGTGCACAGGGGCATTGTCATGCTGAATCAAAGTTGGAAGCACAGAATCATCTAGAATGTTATTGTGTGCTGTATTGTTAAGATTTCCATTTCATGAAGCTCCTGGCGAACAGTTCTTGTGCTGACATTGCTTCCAGAGGCAGTTTGGAACTTGATAGTGAGTGTTGCAACCGAGGACAGGTGATTTTTATGTGCATACAGCACTCGGCGGTCCCGTTCTGTGAGCTTGTGTGGCCTACCACTTCGCGGCTGAGCTGTTGTTGCTCCTACACATTTCCACTTCATAGAAACAGCACTTACAGTTGACCGTGGCAGCTCTAGCAGGGCAGAAATTTAACATACTGACTTGTCGGAAAGGTGGCATCTTATGACAGTGTCACTTCGAAAGTCACTGAGCTCTTCAGTAAGGCCATTCTATGACCAATGTTTGTCTATGGAGATTGCATGGCTGTGTGCTTGATTTTATACACCTGTCAGCAAAGGGGTGTCCACATACTTTTGTATAGTGTTATAGACATTGGTCAATTAGTAAAAAAATTAAAATAATCTAGTAATTGCTCAGCACCAATGTTGCGTAACTTTTCAAGTATACAAATGTTATTAGTTAACTCAGGTTCCCTTTATTTAATATTTGGTTTTGGTTGAAGATCTGATAACATTCAGTGTAAAGAATATGCAAATATAGAGAATCCGCAATACATTTTCACAGACGGCATTGTACATAGGCATGAACTGTTGATGAGGAACTGCTTTGAGGTGTCTGCATCTAAATTAAAATTAAAGACTTTTAGGTTATTGCCCCCATGACTTTTACTTTTGATATTTCAAATCACTGTACCATTAGTACTCTTCCACGTCAGTGTCTATGCGGTTGTTTCTCCTTGACCACATGGCCTGTAGACATGGAGTTTCTGGAGGTTCTTATGGATGGACTGGACCGTGTGCTGCTGGTACGTGGCGGAGGCAGGGAGGTGATAACAATCTATTCCTAGCGCCAACAGACACGGGCGGGTATGGTGCAGCCTCAGAGAATCCGGCGAGGTCATCCGGACAAATGGCTGGGCCTCAGCCTCCACCACAGTGCCAGGAGAGGAGTGGGTCGCCCCTATACTGTAGTATGGGAGGACAGTAGGGGGCTGCCTCCACACGCGGAGCAGACTAAGCACACACTGCTGCTGACTGGAGGACAACAGAGGGCACTCTGGATAATCTTTCCATTTCTTATTGTCAGTCGTTAGGAATAGGAATTCTTTCAGTTGAACAAAGTGCATAAGTAATGATATTAGGATGGATAGAGATGACCTCGGATTACATGGCTCAGGACTCTAATGTAGTATGGTCTAGCCTAGCTGACATAGGATGTAGCTTGTAAGTCCAGATAGTAGACGGGTGTTTAAATCCCAAGTTAGGCAGCCTACTGTGGTTGTGCTCTGGAGTGAGCCACTTGCCCTGTAGTGCACTACTTTTGACGAGAGCTCTTATGGGCCCTGGTCAAATGTAATGCACTATATCGGGAATAGGGTGCCATTTGGTAGAACTGGCCTTAAGCATAAGCGGTCGCGTTGGGCCCCACAGCCTCTTGTGAACAAAAAAGGAACTTAGTCGGGGTCTCAACTTTCTGTTATACACGAGGTGAAATTTGGTTGTGCGTCATTATTTCAGTCATAGACCGTCAATCGGTAAACAATGTCAGCCAAAAAAAATGTTGATTGATATTATTTTTGTCAATATATATTTTCTTTTAGGTGGTAGATCAGCTTTAATATCGCAGATGGATTGTGGCTTCCAAACCTCAAACCTCTACATTTTTATATATATTACACAGTACCAGTCAAAAGTTTGGACACGCCTACTCATTCCAGGGTTTTTCTTTATATTTGACTGTTTTCTACATTGTAGAATAATAGTGAAGATATCAGAACTATGAAATAACACACATGGAATCATGTTGTAACCAAAAAAGTGTTAAACAAAACTAAATATATTTTATATTTGAGATTCTTCAAATTAGCCACCCTTTGCCTTAATGATAGCTTTGCACACTCTTGGCATTCTCTTAACCAATGAGGTAGTACCCTGGAATGAATTTCAATTAGCAGGTGTGCCTTAAGTTATTTTGCGGAATTTCTTTCCTTAGTGCGTTTGAGACCATCAGTTATGTTGTGACAAGGAAGGGGTTTTATACAGAAGATAGCCCTATTTGGTAAAAGACCAAGTCCATATTATGGCAAAAGCAGCTTAAATAAGAAAAGAGAAACGACAGTCCACCATTACTTTGTAAGACAAGAAGGTCAGTCAATCCGGAAAAATCAACAAGCGCTATGATGGAACTGGCTCTCATGAGGACCGCCACAGGAAAGGAAGACCCAGAGTAACCTCTGCTGCAGAGGATAAGTCATTCGAGTTAACTGCACCTCAGATTGCAGTCCAAATAAATGTTTCACAAAGTTCAAGTAACAAACAGAAATCTCAACATTCAAAGTTTAGAGGAGACTGCGTAAATCAGGCCTTCATGGTCGAATTGCTGCATAGAAACTACTACTAAAGGAGACCAACAAGAAGAAGAGACTTGATTTGGCCAAGAAACACGAGCAATGGACGTTAGACTGGTAAAAGTCTGTACTTTGGTCTGAACTAAAGTACTGAGTCCAAATGTTTTATTTTTGTTTCCAACCGCCGTGTCTTTTGTGAGACGCGAAGTAGGTGAACGGATGATCTCTGCATGTGTGGTTCCCACCGTGAAGCATGGAGGAGGAGGTGTGGGGGTTCTTTGCTGGTGACACTGCATTCTGCAGCGATACTCCATCCCATCTGGTTTGCGCTTAGTGGGACTATCATTTGTTTTTCAACAGGGCAATGACCCAAAACACACCTCCAGGCTGTGTTTGCACTATTTGACGAATAAGAGTATTGGAGTGCAGCATCAGATGACCTGGCCCCCACAATCACCCAACCTCAGCCCAATTGGGATGTTGGACCGCTGAGTGAAGGAAAAGCAGTACTCAGCATATGTGGGATCTCCTTCAAGAGAGAGCTGTTGAAAAAGCCTTCCTAATAGTTTTGATGTCTTCACTATTGTTCTACAATGTAGAAAATAGTAACAAAATAAATAAAAACCCTTGAATGAGTAGCTGTGTCCCAAACATTTGTGTGTGTGTGAGAGAGAGAAGTCGTAAGTTTACATACAGCTTAGCCAAATACATTTAAACTCAGTTTTTCACAATTCCTGACATTCAATCCTAGTAAAAATTCCCTGTCTTAGGTCAGTTAAGTGTCAGAATAATAGTAGAGAGAATTATTTATTTCAGCTTTTATTTCTTTCATCACATTCCCAGTGGGTCAGAAGTTTCCCTTCACTCAATGAGTATTTGGTAGCATTGCCTTTAAATTGTTTAACTTGGGTCAAACGTTTCAGGTAACCGTTCACAAGTTTCCCACAATAAGTTAGGTGAATTTTGGCCCATTCCTCCTGACAGAGCTGGTGTAACTGAGTCAGGTTTGTGAGCCTCCTTGCTCGCACACACTTTTTCAGTTCTGTCCACAAATGTTCTATAGGATTGAGGTCAGGGCTTTGTGATGGCCATTCCAATACCTTTATTGTCATTAAGCCATTTTGCCACAACTTTGGAAGTATGCTTGGGGTCATTGTCCATTTGGAAGACCCATTTGCGACCAAGCTTCAACTTCCTGACTGATGTCTTGAGATGTTGCTTCAATATATCCACATAATTTCCCTCCCTCATAATGCCATCTATTTTGTGAATTGCACCCGTCCCTCCTGCAGCAAAGCACCCCCACAACATGATGCTGCCAGGTTTGTAGGCCTACTTGCTCGCACACGCTTTTAACATTCCTGTGCTTCACGGTTGGGATGGTGTTCTTTGACTTGCAAGCCTCCCCCTATTTCCTCCAAACATAATGATGGTCGGTATGGCCAAACTGTTTTATTTCTGTTTCATCAGCCCAGAGGACATTTCTCCAAAAAGTACTATCTTTGTCCCCATGTGCAGTTGCAAACCGTAGTCTGGCTTTTTTTATGACGGTTTTGGAGCAGTGCTGCAGTTCCTTGCTGAGCTGCCTTTTAGGTTATGTTGATATAGCTACACCTCCACTTGACTCAAATTATGCCAATTAGCCTATCAGAAGCTTCTAAAGCCATGACATCATTTTTTGGAATTTTCCAAGCTGTTTAAAGGCACAGTCAACTTAGTGTATGTAAACTTCTGACCCACTGGAATTGTGATACAGTGAATTATAAGTGCTATTATCTGTCTGTAAACAATTGTTGGAAAAATTAGAGTTTCCTAACCAACTTGCCATAACTATAGTTGGTTAACAAGAAATGTGTGGAGTGGTTGAAAAACAAGTTTTAATGAGTTCAACTTAAGTGTATGTAAACTTCCGACTTCAACTGTATGTATGTAATTGTTTTTTTTATCCTTCAGCTACCCTCAATCCCTCACATCTATCTATGAAGACCATCCAGTTTGATTTCTATTGGCCATATATTTTTAACTGTGCGGTTTCACAGAAGTTATGAACCTATGTACATTTTATGGAAACAGTATATTTTACATGAGTTATCTTGTTACTTTTAGTCCCACTCTTCAAAATGATTTGCCATTCATTTTTCAGCTGTGATGTTTCACAAAAGTTTTGAAATGTTCTATTATCATAGTTTCTACAAATGGTAAATTAAAGAAACATTTTTGCTAAGAGTATTATTATATTATTGATCGATTGACTGACTTTTCAAATTAGCTAGCAGTGCTATTTGTAGTTAGCTCCAGGTAAATGTTGCAATTCAAGAGCCATCCCTGAACCTGCGACCAAAAACCAGATACATATTGACAGTACCACAACAAATGATCTAATGATTCTCTTTGCAGAAAAATGTGCAGAGCTGGGACGGTTGTGTCCCCCATATATATAACGTTCTATTGGTTGCAAGATTTTTGTATAATAATATTAATTGAAAAAAGTTTTGAATCCGGAATCGTTTTGTGTATCAGTTCATAAACCATGTGCCATGAAATTGGTACATTAAAAATATCTTCCCGACTACTTTGCAATTTGTATGGCACAGCTGTCCATTTTTGCGATCTTAAATTAAACTGGTATACTTTTTTATTTATCACAATTTTCTTTAACCAATTTTGGTCTTTAATGAAGGGCTGACAGAGAAGTTCCTTACATTCTCCCCTTTCCACATGCCTCTTCCATTTTTGCGGTAATGCTGCAATTAGTTGGTTGTACAGCAGACATTTCCATATATTTTTGTTCGCTGCATGTGTGACTCCACCAGTCCTATTTATGATATAATTTTAGTTTTTTTTAATCAATCAGTATATTTGAGTTTAACCATAATATTTGTTGTTATATTTGTTCTGTCTTTTCTGGTGGATTAAACTGAAATTGCATCCAACTTTCTATGGCTCGTTTAAAAAAATAGTGACATTTTTATTTTTTTCGAGATTCCATTTTCAAATAACTGAAAATTAGAGGTTGTAATCTGAATAAAGCCATTCTTGAACATGTGGTGAGACATTCTTACAAATCTGCTTGTGAACCAGTTTTAAGTATAACTTTTATTTTTTTTTATTTATCTGTTATTTTACCAGGTAAATTGACTGAGAACACTTTCTCATTTGCAGCAATGACCTGGAGAATAGTTACAGGGGAGAGGGATGAATGAGCCAATTGTAAACTGGGGATTATTAGGTGACTGTGATGGTTTGAGGGCCAGATTGGGAATTTAGCCAGGACACCAGGGTTAACACCCCTACTCTTACGATAAGTGCCATGGGATCTTTAATGACCTTAGAGAGTCCGGACACCCGTTTAACGTTCCATCCGAAAGATTTTTTACAATAAGAGTAAGCTGAATATGGAAGAAATATAAGGTACATGGTGTCTAAATCCATCATTTTAAGATAGATGGTAGATGAATGCAAAGATTGTCACTTTAAAAAAAATTATACTATACATTTGTTTGTTACAGTATTGCATGTTGCTGGCCTATTATATACTGTAATCCACCTCATAGAAGTATAGTGGGAGATGAAAACATGTCAGCCTATTTTGCTCGCATGTGTACTAATATGAGCCCTAGAGATTCAGATGGTCTATAACGTGCCAAAGATGATATGAAAGAATGAATATCAGAATGACTGAGTTCATGTTTTTCAATGTAAAGTTATCAGTAGCATAATTAATTTGATAGTATAGCTGGAGTACATATCTCTTATGACTCATTTTAGTTCTATACATCAACCATCGTTAGCATAGTATTTACCGTTTCCTTTCATGTTCAAATGTAGTTCTTAAAGTTAAAGTAGACTCACTTTGGGACTGGAAAACTGTATTGCACTCAAATTTTGTACTTTTAGCCAACATCCCCTGTATCATACCATCATAACGTCATGACATTAATTTGACAAGACTTTCCAACACTCACTTCAATTTGCATACCGCCCCAATAGGTCCACCGACGATGCCATCACACTGCACACTGCCCTGTCCCATCTGGACAAGAGGAATACCTATGTAAGAATGCTGTTCATTGACTACAGCTCAGCATTCAACACCATAGTACCCTCCAAGCTCATCATTAAGCTTGTGCCCCTGGCTCTCAACCCAGCCCTGTGCAATTGGGCCCTGGACTTCCTGACATGCCGCCCCCAGGTGCTGAAGGTAGGAAACAACATCTCCACCACTGATCCTCAACACTGGGGCCTGACAAGGGTGTGTGCTCAGCCCCCTCCTGTACTCACTGTTCACCCATGTCTGCGTGGCCATGCACGCCTCCTACTCAATCATCAAGTTTGCAGATGACACTACAGTGGTAGGCTTGATAACCAACAACGACGAGGCAGCCTACAGGGTGGAGGTGAGGGCCCTTGGAGTGTGGTGTCAGGAAAATAAAAGAGATGATTGTGGACTTCAGGAAACAGCAGAAGGAGCACCCCCCCATCCACATTGACGGGACAGCAATGGAGAAGGTGGAATGTTTTAAGTTCCTCAGCGTACACATGACGGAAAATTGAAATGGTCCACCCACACACAGTGTGGTGAAGGCGGCGCAACAGTGCCTCTTCAACCTCAGGAGACTGAAGAAATTAGGCTTGTCACCTAAAACCCTCACAAACTTTTACATATGCACAATCGAGAGCATCCTTTCGGGCTGTATGACCGCCTGGTACGGCAACTGCACCGCCCACAACCGCAGAGCTCTCCAGAGGGTGGTGCGGTCTGCACAACGCATCACCGTGTTCAAACTACCTGCCCTCCAGGACATCTACAGCACCCGATGTCACAAAGGCCAAAAAGATCATCAAGGACAACAACCACCCGAGCCACTGCCTGTTCACCACGCTGCCATCCAGAAGGCAAGGTTAGTACAGGACCATCAAAGTTGGGGTCGAGAGACTGAAAAACATCTATCTCAAGGCCATCAGACTGTTAAACAGCCATTACTTAACACAGAGAGGCTGCTGCCTACATACAGACTTGAAATCATTGGCCACTTTAATAAATGGATTACTAGTCGCTAATAATGCCACTTTACTTATTTCATATGTATATATCTATTGCATCTTGCCTATCCCGCTCAGTCATCGCTCATCCATATATTTAGATGTACACAACCGTTCAAAAGTTTGGTCATTTAGAAATAAAATAAAATGTCCATTAAAATAACATCAAATTGATCAGAAATACAGTGTAGACATTGTAAATGTTGTAAATGACTATTGTAGCTGGAAACGGCTGATTTTTAATGGAATATCTACGTAGGCGTACAGAGATCCATTATCAGCAACCATCACTCGTGTCTTCCAATGGCACATTGTGTTAGCTAATTCAAATGTATAATTTTAAAAGGCTAATTGATCTTCTGTGAAGGGAGTAGTACACAGCATTGTACAGGACCTTCAGTTTCTTGTCAGTTTCTCGCATGGAATGGCCTTAATTTCTCAGAACAAGAATAGACTGACGAGTTTCAGAAGAAAGTTATTTGTTGCTGGCCATTTGGAGCCTAATCGAACCCACATGCTGATGCTCCAGATACTCAACTAGTCTAAAGAAGGCCAGTTGTATTGCTTCTTTAATCAGAATAACAGTTTTCAGCTGTGCTAACATAATTGCGACAGGGTTTTCTAATGATCAGTTAACCTTTTTAAAATTATAAACTTGGATTAGTTAACACAACGTGTCATTGGAACACAGGAGTGATGGTTGCTGATAATGGGCCTCCTATGTTGATATTCCATAAAATAATCAGCCGTTTCCAGCTACAATATTCATTTACAACATTAACAATGTCTACACTGTATTTCTGATCAAATCAAATCAAAATGTATTTATATAGCCCTTCGTACATCAGCTGATATCTCAGTGCTGTACAGAAACCCAGCCTAAAATCCCAAACAGCAAGCAATGCAGGTGTAGAAGCACGGTGGCTAGGAAAAACTCCCTAGAAAGGCCAAAACCTAGGAAGAAACCTAGAGAGGAACCAGGCTATGTGGGGTGGCCAGTCCTCTTCTGGCTGTGCCGGGTGGAGATTATAACAGAACATGGCCAAGATGTTCAAATGTTCATAAATGACCAGCATGGTCCAATAATAATAAGGTAGAACAGTTGAAACTGGAGCAGCAGCACGGCCAAGTGGACTGGGGACAGCAAGGAGTCATCATGTCAGGTAGTCCTGAGGCATGGTCCTAGGGCTCAGGTCCTCTGAGAGAGAGAAAGAAAGAGAGAATTAGAGAGAGCACACTTAAATTCACACAGGACACCAAATAGGACAGGAGAAGTACTCCAGATATAACAAACTGACCCTAGCCCCCCGACACACAAACTACTGCAGCATAAATACTGGAGGTTGAGACAGGAGGGGTCAGAAGACACTGGCCCCATCTGAGGACACCCCCAGACAGGGCCAAACAGGAAGGATATAACCCCACCCATCAATTTGATTATATTTTAAATGGGCAAAAAATAGCTTTTCTTTCAAAAACAAGGAAACTTCTAGGTGACCCCAAACTTTTGAACGGTAGTGTATATATTCCTATTCCATCCCTTTGGGTAGTTGTTCTTGAATTGTTAGATTACTTGTTAGATATTACTGCACTGTTGGAACTAGAAGCACAAGCATTTCGCTACACTTGCAATGACATCTGCTTACCATGTGTACAGTGTATGTGAGCAATAAAATTTGATTTGAACATGTAGCTGTTGAAGCACATCCTATTACATTTCCCATGATGATGTCCTTTTTCTGCTTGGGTGCTTTCCACTGGCAAGGCTTATTTATCATGTGGCTGGGAATCAATGCCTAACAACCTCTGAAACTGTCCCAACAGCCCAGCACAAATAGCTACTGTGTTAAACCAACTATTATTATGTAAGTCCTTCCAGACTAAATGGTCACAGAGAAAATGCTAACAAATGTTCTAGAAGGAAGTATATTGCATCTAACAACATGCATTTCTGCCTAAAGGCACATGAGCATTTAAATCAAGCAAGCCATGTTTGATGTTTTTTTTGTGTTTTCCCAATTAGGACAGTACAGCCACCCATTACTTGTCAGAGAAGCCTTCGCTAAGACTCTCCTCCCTCACAGACCGTTCTCGAATATGGGTGTACTGTGAAGCGTGAACAAACCAGACAAATTAGGATTTGGCAGAAACTTCCAGAAAGACTAAGATCTCCATGGAGTTTTGATTCCCTTTATGGGTTGATTATTATTATTATCACAAGATTTTATGCAATTATTTTACACTTGACCCACTTATAAATGGCATGATGGGGGTGTTATAATACTATTTTAGCCCTCTGTTAACATTATGCCACATTACTTTGGGACCTAAATTGCCTTGCACTTTGTTTTGTGCTATTTTGTTTTTAGTCTGAATGGGGAAGGGGAATCCTCTTTTTGCTCAATGGCTGCTTTTAGCGTCCTTAGAGAAGTGATGCTGTGAGAACTAAACTGAACAGACTGATTTAGCATTTGGGATACAGAATGGGTTTGAGATCATAGACACATTAAAGAGTTTTTCCACTGGGCACAGATCAGTTAAATCAATGTTGCTTCAAAGTAATTTGTCAACGCAAATTGGATTTGAAAAAAAGTTAAATGTAAACTGTTGGTTTGAGGGTGAAATTTCAAATGCAGGATTATGTCATCATGGTAACAACATTTCAACAGACAAACCAATAGAACAAAAAAGGATGTTGAATTTGTACCTTTAAAACAACCTCAGATTTTCAACTGTTGAAGTCGGAAGTTTACCAACACTTAGGTTGTAGTCATTAAAACTCATTTTTCAACCACTCCACAAATTTCTTATTAACAGACTATAGTTTTGGCAAGTCGGTTAGGACATCTACTTTGTGCATGACACAAGTCATTTTTCCAACAATTGTTTACAGACAGATTATTTAATTTATAATTCACTGTATCACAATTCCTGTGGGTCAGAAGTTTTACATACACTAAGTTGACTGTGCCTTTAAACAGCTTGGAAAATTCCAGAAAATGATGTCATGGCTTTGGAAGCTTCTGATAGGCTAATTGACATCATTTGAGTCAATTTGAGGTGTACCAGTGGATGTATTTCAAGGCCTACCTTCAAACTCAGTGCCGCTTTTCTTGACATCATGGGAAAATCAAAAGAAATCAGCCAAGACCTCAGAAAATATATTGTAGACCTCCACAAGTCTGGGTGCCTGAAGGTACCATGTTCATCTGTACAAACAATAGTATGCAAGTATAAACACCATGGGACCACGCAGCCGTCATACCGCTCAGGAAGGAGCCTAGAGATTAACGTACTTTAGTGAGAAAGTGCAAATCAATCCCAGAACAACAGCAAAGGACATTGAAGATGCTGGAGGAAACTGGTATCTTTAAACCACAGTATAAATAGTCTTAAAAGAAACCAAAACCGCCATAAAAAATCCAGACTACGGTTTGCAACTGCACATGGGGACAAAGATCGTACCTTTTGGAGAAATATCCTCTGGTCTGATGAAACAGAAATAGAACTGTTTGGCCATAATGACCATCGTTATGTTTGGAGGAAAAGGGGGGTGCTTGCAAGCCGAAGAACACCAGCCCAACCGTGAAGCACGGGGGTGGCAGCATCATGTTGTGGGGGTGCTTTGCTGCAGGAGGAACTGATGCACTTCACAAAATAGATGGCATCATGAGGGAGGGAAATTATGTGGATATATTGAAGCAACATCTCAAGACATCAGTCAGGAAGTTAAAGCTTGGTCGCAAATGGGTCTTCCAAATGGACAATGCTCCCAAGCATACTTCCAAAGTTGTTGCAAAATGGCTTAAGGACAACAAAGTCAAGGTATTGGAGTGGCCATCACAAAGCCCTGACCTCAATCATATAGAAAATTTGTGGGCAGAACTGAAAAAGCGTGTGCGAGCAAGGAGGCCTACAAACCTTACTCAGTTACACCAGCTCTGTCAGGAGGAATGGACCAAAATTCACCCAACTTATTGTGGGAAGCTTGTGGAAGGCTACCCGAAACAATTGACCCAAGTTAAACAATTTGAAGGCAATGCTACCAAATACTAATTGAGTGTATGTAAACTTCTGATCCACTGGGAATGTGATGAAAGAAATGAAAGCTGATATAAAGCATTCTCTGCCACACCCTGCCCATAGTTTGCTTTGTATGTTTCTATGTTTGGTCAGGGTGTTTGGTCAGGGTGTGATCTGAGTGGGCATTCGATGTTGTGTGTCTATTTCTATGTTTGGTTCTCAATCAGAGGCAGGTGTTAGTCATTGTCTCTGATTGGGAACCATATTTAGGTAGCCTGTTTTGTGTTGGGTTTTGTGGGTGGTTGTCTCCTGTCTTTGTGTTTGTTGCACCAGATAGGGCTGTTTCGGGTTTACCACGTTTATTGTTTTGTATTATGTTCATGTTGAGTTTTCTTCTTATTAAAAAACATGAACTTCAACCACGCTGCATTTTTGTCCGCCTCTCCTTCCCGGGAAGAATCCCGTTACATTCTCTCTACTATTATTCTGACATTTCACATTTTTTAAATAAAGTGGGGATCCGAACTGACGTAAGACTGGGAATGTTTACTTAGATTAAATGTCAGGAATTGTGAAAAACGGAGTTTAAATGTATTTTGCTAAGGTGTATGTAAACGTTCGACTTCAACTGTTCGTACAATGCTGTAAAATGCAATACATTATTACATTACAGGTGGACGATGTATGATTGCCATCCCAATGAGTGTAGAACCCTCCTTTAGGCCATGGATGAGGACTGCAATGATTTCAGTCCAGACCTACTGTATGTCAGACTTAGATTCTCCGTACCAAAAGGTTTTTCCCCAGGTGCATAAAGATATTTACTGACATGAAGATGAGACATTATGGACAAATGCTCAACACGGGCTAAACATTGTTTCTTTAATTTCTTTAATTTGATTATATTGTGAAAAAGTACTTCAATGATCACACCTTTTGATCACACATGGGATCAAAATGATAACACACTGGAAATTCAACTCACTCTCTTGGCTGTCGTTTTGAGTGGGTGAAGATCGGTTGTAATCTCATTGACTCATCTCAACCAAATGCGACCTAGTTATCGCCATCACTTTTCCCACATTTTATGTTACAGCCTTGTTTTTAAAATGGAAAAAAAAATGTCATCAATCAACACAATGCCTTATAATGACAAAGCAAAAAACGTTTTTTAGAGATATTTGCAAATGTCATCAAAATAAAAAACATACCTTATTTACATTAGTATTCAGACCCGGCCAAACTGAGCAATCAGGGGAGAAGGGCCTTGATCAGGGAGGTGACCAAGAACTTGGCCACTCTGACAGAGCCCCAGAGTTCCTCTGTGGAGATGGCAGAACCTTCCAAAAGAACAACCATCTCTGCAGCACTCCACCAATCAGGCCTTTATGGTAGAGTGGGCAGACGGAATCCACTCCTCAGTAAAAGGCACATGACAGCCCACTTGGAGTTTGCCAAAAAGGCACCTAAATGACTATCAGACCATGAGAAACAAGATTCTCTGGTCTGATGTAACCAAGATTTAATTATTTGGCCTGAATGCCAAGTGTCACGTCTGGAGGAAACCTGGCACCATTCCTACGGTGAAGAATGGTGGTGGCAGCAACATGCTGTGGGGATGTGTTTCAGCGGCAGGGACTGGGAGACTTGTCAGGATCAAGGGAAAGATGAATGGAGCAAAGTACAGAAAGATCCTTGATGAAAACCTGCTCCAGAGCTCTCAGAACCTCAGACTGGGGCGAAGGTTCACCTTCCAACAGTACAACGACCCTAAGCACACAGCCAAGATAACGAAGGAGTGGCTTCGGGACAAGTCTCTGAATGTACAGTACTTGAGTGGCCCAGCCAGAGCCCGGACTTGAACCAGATCAAACATCTCTGGAGAGACCTGAAAATAGCTGTGCAGCAACGCTCCCCATCCAACCTGACAGAGTTTTAGAGGATCTGCAGAGAAGAATGGGATAAACTCCCCAAATACAGATGAGCCAAGCTTGTAGCTTCATACCCAAGAAGACTCAAGGCTGTAATTGCTGCCAAAGGTGCTTCAACAAAGTATTGAGTAAAAGGTCTGAACACTTGTGTAAATGTGATATTTCAGTTTATTTTTTTATACATTTGCCAAAATTTCTACATACCTGTTTTTGCTTTGTCATTGTGGGTTATTGTGTGTTGATTGAGGGGGGGGGGGGGGGGGGGGGGGGGACGACAACTATTTAATCCCTATTAGAATAAGGCTGTAATGTAACAAAAGGTGGAAAAGTAAAAGGGTCTTAATACTTTACGAATGCACTGTACATAGTGTACCCGGTGGGTTGTCACCCTCATAACCGTTACCCAGTTATCAAACTTCTCCACTTTGTTGTGATTTTTAAACATTTAAATCAGGTCACGCCCCCTCCCCAAATCCGTGCTTCATCTCTCTTCTGTTTGTTTGATGGTCTGTGACTTAAAGAGAGTAGACTTGGGCCGTTTCAGCTCAGTGTCACCCTGGCTGCTCCAGAGATGATCAGCCTGACAGAAGTATAACAGAGTGGGTCCCCTTTTCCAGAATTATACGCACCATGTCTATAAGAGGCTGCTTCAGAGGTATGGGGTGGGGGAGGGCACACTACAGAAAGTGTTATTTTGTCACTCATTTTATATACGCTTTCCTCCTACTAAGGGAAGTACAGAAGTGCATTTTCCACTGATGCAGTATATAACTGTATATATGAAATACAAACTAGTTTTTCATAAACTGTGATGCTACCAGACATTGAATAAAATACTGGGGGCTAAAGTGAGTGTGTGTGTGTCAAATCAGATTTTATTGGTCACATACACATGGTTAGCAATGTTATTACGAGTTTAGCGAAATGCTTGTGCTTCTAGTTCTGACAGTGCAGCAATATCTAACAAGTAATCTAGCAATTCCACAACAGCTACCTAATACACACAAATCGAATTAAAGGGATGGAATAAGAATATATACATATAAATATATGGATGGGCCATGACCGACCGACATAGGCAAAATGCAATAGATGCAATAAAATACAGTATATACCGTGTATATATATCTGGGATGAGGAGTGCAAGATATGTTGACATCATTATTAAAGTGGCATTAATGAAGTAATCCATTTTTTAGTGGGTTAGGGTTATCAAGTCTCATTTCTCAGATTTCCTAGCTCTCTTTCCCAACACATGGGGTTGTAGAAGACAGAGGTTGAGGAGACCGGTGCTGCTCAAAACCTCATGCAGGTATCATGACACAAGTTTTAAAGCCTTATGAGAGGAAAATCCACAGAAATGCAGAGGGTAGTGTTTGTTGTGGTCTCCAAAAAAGTATAGTAAGTGTAACTTTCATGCTAATCTGGCAACCCAGAACCAAATCTCATATGAGCGAGAGGCTACTTTAATGTGAATCAACCCAGGTCCCTGCTAAACTTGGAGTAATATCTGTCGATGTATCTTGGCCTTGAACGAAATACTTCAAATCAGATGTCCTAGCATGCTCTTTAAAAACATATTGTAAGAATTGATTCTCAAAATGAAAACAGTAGATTCTATCGTTTTTTCAGGATACATTTTTCACAGACACAACAACTGTTCAGATGGTATTTGGCTGGTGTTGTCCTTAGGTGATAGAAGAGCATATCAATTCTAATAAGGCAAAATTTGCCAGGTTGTCTGCATTCTTCTCAGTTTAAAGGTAGATTATGAACCCTTTAATTCCAAGATCTACTAATTGTAGTTTGTTAACATCCCAACCATTTTCACTGAAAACAGCATGGCCTCACAGCCTCTTCTCTGTGCTTGCTGAGATTAAGGTTATTATAGGCAGATAGATCTGAATGTAGCTTTGGGCCAGAAGGATCCTGACCATGTTTTCTCTACTTGTCCATTCCCTGCTTGAGATAATAACACTTGGATCTCTTTAAACTGTTGAACTGGGCCAACCAACTCTGTTCATTGAAACCTATTTGCTTTTTGCCATAAAACTTGCTCACCCTCTTCACTATTGTCAGTGTGGCTATACCACTAGTTCTGTTATGACATAATGTAATTGGCTTTGGTGTGGGTATGTCGTGCAGTTTTGTCAGGATGCAGAGGAACGAGTTGCTGACTGGTTAGGAGTCCAGCTAGAATAACAATCAGGCAAATTGTCAAAGTGGATTGTAACTTCACAACATAAAATCTCCATCAGGAATGCATCCATAAGAGTTTTTTTCCCCCCAGCTCTCTTGGAAACATGTCATAAACAACTATGTAATGTAATAAAAACCAGTTGATCCAAAATGATTACATTATGTTAGATCGATGACCGCTGACCATCCAATAATGATGTCAAATGATCTAAGCTAAAAGACTTTAATTTTCAGAGATCACATCCTTTTAAAAATGTATACCCGTAGAGTTCTGGATGTGTCTGGTGTAGATGCATATCAACTGAATTGGAATCAGGAATTTGTGGAGATGCCTTGTGGTCAAGGGGGCATCTCTTCAGTAGGTCCAGTTCATGGAGTCTGAGGCAGATAAGCATCTAAACAGGGTGCCGAGAGTCACATGATACAGGGTCTATGGAAAACCTTTAGCAGTCCTCAGTGGTTGATGACAACCAAACTTCAAAGACTTGGAAGGTCCTTCACCTTATTACTAAATTTCACTGTCAGGGTGCCACTACCTGTTGTTGGGTATAGGCTATGAACAGACGTTTACGATTAAGTTTTCCAATATTTGACATAATTGACACATATTTGTGATGAAATTATTTCCATAGTAACTTGTCTCATGAATCAGAACAATTTAAAATAATACAATTTAAAAATACTTTTAAATTTTTTTTTAAAAGAGCCAGCCTGATAGATGGATTGCAAAATATCTTCCATTCCATCAACTTCAAATACTGGTAATAATGCAATAAAATAATGGAGATGGAAAAATTCAGATAGTCACCATACAAATGGCAAAGTTAAGAATTTTAAGGCAGCGGTTTAGTGAGGGATTTTAAGGAGTCAGATTTCCGTGTCCGTGGGCCAGTGACTCACTGAAGAACTGAGGCCTTCTTTGTTCGATTGGTACTCCAGCCTGTCAGGGAGAGAGAGAGACAGAGTGAAGAGAGAGAGGGAGGGAGGGAGAGTGCACTCAGTGGCAGGAGAGGCAAAGGTCTGAAGTAGACCGAGAGCAGATTCCAACTCTAAACACGTTGAGGACAATTTTGGATGCTTGGATTTGACATCTCTATCCCAAAATGATTATTCGGTAAGGGTGTTTATTTTTTAATGTTCTGTGCTTGATTTTAAAAGCCCAAAAAATATTCAGACTAACTCATGCAACATAATTTTCTTACCTACAGCCTCCCCAGGTGGTCTTCGGTTATTCTTCTCATCCTGCTGTACCACTTTGAACCTGCAGTTCAGGTCATTGAAGGTAAGACATTTTGAAATGTAAGTATTCATAATTAATGTAGCCCTATTTGATGTATTTCTTGGTAGTGCTGATGTGATGCACTCAATAATTGCCTAAACATTGCCAAGGCTATCGACCTGCTGCATTTGGATTTAAAATGTCTTGACTCTCTTGGAATAAATTGTAAGACAAAGTAGCTTCTTTATCAAATAGCCTTCTTTATGTCAAAATAGTTAGATACAGTATCTTAAGTGGATATACTTGATAACTTTTCTGAGGACAAGTTGATTTAAGGTGTGAGATGTAGGCTCATGTCGTTTTAGTGTACAGTACATTATTGGTCCCCCTATGCTGCAGATGCTTTTGAAATGAAGTGTTTGCTGCATCTTTTACCTCCCTACTGAAAGTTGAATGCAACTGGTTTATTGGGTGAATAGCTGAATGATTTTTTTTTCTCCATCTCACAGATTATCCTGTGACATACATAGCATGTAGTAAACAGACTCCGGGCGAGTCTGAGTTATATGCTCACTTGATGAGCATATACATACTTATTTTCCACCATCATTTGCAAATAAATTCATAAAGAATCCTACAATGTGATTTTCTGGATTTTTTTTCTAATTTTGTCCGTCATAGTTGAAGTGTACCTATGATGAAAATTACAGGCCTCTCTCATCTTCTTAAGTGGGAGAACTTGCACAATTGGTGGCTGACTAAATACTTTTTTGCCCCACTGTAAGTATGTGGACATGCATTCTTTGCATCTGTATTCAAAATAATATGTGAGCCACTTACAATACTTGTAAACAAACACTTTTTAGAGTGTATGTATATTTACCCACCAATTTAGCATTTCTAATTGCTTTAATTTGTTTGGATAGCCCCCATATACCCTGCGATAAGATGTTTTCTTGACTGGCCCTGGTTTCCGCCCCATCCGCTATTGCCAGTGTTGTACACACAGTGGACATGGAAGCAGTGGTCTGGTTAAACGCAGCACCTGGGTGTGAACTGGTGTGGTCACGTCTTATGTAAATGTCCCTCTTGTTACTACCATAGAGAGAGAACTGTACTATTATCTAGGGTTGTTACATTGCCATTACACTGACTCTGGTTAACACACATTCTGAAGGGCTAAGTTCCCCTTCAATCTGCTGTCTAATGGAGTGGCTCTGGAGAATATCGTGTTAACTACGCTTCAAATCGAATTACAACAACAACAAAAAATGCATAAAGCATGTATAATATCTGTTTCTCAGTGTGTAGTTTTGAGTTAAAATATGGGAATGTGTGTTGGAATGTCATCATTTGAAATATGATGATCACCCTAGCCAAAACGTCTGTTAATGAAGATATGAAAGACAACAGAGATTGTATATTCTTATCACAAAATCCACCGCTATCTGAGGTTTTATTATTCTTTGACTGGTTAATGAGGACTTTTACTTTGACTACTTTTACTAACCCTAACCCACATTTTTTTTTAGTGGGGCTGAATATTACTGCCTTTCACATTTGATTTTAGTCTGGTTCAGTTCCTCACAAATTAATTCATGTTTGGTTAATACAGTCCTGTTGGGTGGGTTAATACATCGAACCACTGTGATTATTATTATTTGACCCTGCTGGTTATCTATGAACATTTGAACATCTTGGCCATGTTCTGTTATAATCTCCACCCGGCACAGCCAGAAGAGGACTGGCCTCCCCTCATAGCCTGGTTCCTCTCTAGGTTTCTTCCTAGGTTCCGGCCTTTCTAGGGAGTTTTTCCTAGCCACAGTGCTTCTACACCTGCGCACTGCTTGCTGTTTGGTGTTTTAGGCTGGGTTTCTGTACAGCACTTTGAGATATCAGCTGATGTAAGAAGGGCTTTATAAATACATTTGAAAATGAACAATTCACATTATAAACCTTATTCAGTTTTATGGGCTAAGAAATTCCCTCCACTTTTTGGAAAAGGTATGTTCCACTTACAGTATAGTGTCATATAGAGCAGAATGGTGAAGGTTATAAGACCAACTGTAAAAGGTGTCACTAAGCTATAATGTAATGTTTCGTTGTGGTTTTTAAGGGAAAAACCACTCAATGGAAAGTTTATTACAAAATATCCTACCTATTCATGTATTAGTACTTTTTGAGACATTGACATGAATATACAATAGTTTACCATGTGCTCATACAAACATAGGAATGTCATAACTTCTCAACCGTTTTTATATTTGACAGTTGGTGGCGTCAAATATATGCTGATGTTGTTTTGTAGGCGTGAGGTTTCCTTGGTTACTTCATTTGAAAAGGCTAGTAACTCCCTCATCTAACGGTTACCCACTTTTGGATGTGAAGACTGTCTTGTGTAAGTGACATCTGTAAGAGTGTTATGATAACCTTGTCTGAGTACGATGAGGAAAATGATATGTTTCTTGATTAAATTGTCCTGATAAGTTGTTCACAAGCTGTTCACTTTGAGGTAAAAATGAAGGGGAATGTACAGTACAGTATTCCTGGAGGCTCCATGGGGAGCACTCAACACTCTCTGTATGCCGCTGTTCTGTCCCGTGAAAGTTGTGGAAACACACCCAGTGAAAGGAAAGCCGTGGCCATTTTACAGCTGTGATGGGAAGGATCTTATACACATTTATAGAGATTACTCAGTGGGCACAAACTGGTTGTGGAGAATTAGGACTACTTCCTGTTGTCATAACACCACCCAGTGAGACATCTAGGAGAGAGACATGCCTGCTGTGTTGTGTGGTCTGTCTCATCTGGGAACTCTTGGTTCTGTTTGATGTGTTTTTGCTGCACAGATCATCTCTTAGAGTCTAGCAGCATCTCACCATGAAAGTGCCAGAGTGCGGTCCAATGATGACTGAATCAAATTAAACGTTATTTAAAGTGCATTTAAAATCGCCGCACACTTTACATACATATATTTTTTAAGTAATAACATGAGCAGAGGATGTGGAAAACAATCACTTATTAAAAGCCCAGCTAAAATGTGATTTAAAAACCTCAAATGGTGTCTGCCCCTCATACCTGACAGGGCAAACCCTTCCACAACTAAGGTGCTTTAATAGAGAACGCTCCGCCCTCTGCCTTGGTTCTGCATCTAGACACTGTAAGCAGACCGGCTCCTTGGGTGCAGAGCGCCTTCGCTGGGTTGTATGGAACGAGCATGTCTGCCAGATACAGTGGCATGCGAAAGTATTCACCCCCTTGGCATCTTTCCTATTTTGTTGCCTTACAACTTAGAATTAAAATAGATTTTTGGGGCGTTTGTATAATTTGATTTACACAACATGCCTACCACTTTAAAACATACAAGAAGTAACACAACCCCCCCCCCCCCCCCCCCCCCATACCACAGATTCTCAATTGGATTGAGGTCTGGGATTTGACTAGGCCATTCCAAGTCATTTAAATGTTCCCCTTAAACCACTCGACTGTTGCTTTAGCAGTATGCTTAGGGTCATTGTCCTGCTGGAAGGTGAACCTCCGTCCCAGTATCAAAATCTCTGGAAGACTGAAACAGGTTTCCCTCAAGAATTTCCCTGTATTTAGCGCCATCCATCATTCCTTCAGTTCTGTTTTCCAGTCCCTGCCGATAAAAAAAACATCCCCACAGCATGATGCTGCCACCACCATGCTTCACTGTGGGGATGGTGTTCTCGGGGCGATGAGAAGGGTTGGGTTTGCACCAGACAGCGTTTTCCTTGATGGCCAAAAAGCTAAATTTTAGTCTCATCTGACCACAATACCTTATTCAATATGTTTGGGGGAGTCTCCCTCATGTCTTTTGGCGAACACCAAACGTGTTTGCTTATTTTTTTATTTAAGCAATGGCTTTTTTCTGGCCACTCTTCCGTAAAGCCCAGCTCTGTGGAGTGTAAGCCTTAAAGTGGTCCTATGGACAGATACTCCAATCTCCGCTGTGGAGCTTTGCAGCTCCTTCAGGGTTATCTATTGGTCTCTTTGTTGCCTCTGATTAATGCCCTCCTTGCCTGGTCTGTGAGATTTGGTGGGTGGCACTCTCTTGGCAGGTTTGATGTGGTGCCATTTTCTTTCCATTTTTAATAATGGATTTAATGGTGCTCTGTGGGATGTTCAAAGTTTCTGATATTTTTTTATAACCCAACCCTGATCTGTACTCTCTACAACTTTTTCCCTGACCTGTTTGGGAATTTCCGGCGCCAACAGAGATGACCGCCTCGCTTCGCGGTCCTAGGAAATTATGCAGTATTTTTTTTTGTGCCACTAACATTGAGTGGCTGCTGCCCACATACTGACTCAACTTTAATGATGGGAAAATGTATGAAATCAATTTATCACTAGCCACTTTATATTATATAATGTTTACTTACCCTACATTACTCATCTCATATGTATATACTGTACTCTATACCATCTACTGCATCTTGCCTATGCCGTTCGGCCATCACTCATTTATGTACATATTCGTATTTTTATGTACATATTCGTATTCATTCCTTTACTCTTGTGTGTATAAGGTAGTTTTTGTGAAATTGTTAGGTTATATTACTTGTTAGATATTACTACCTGGTCGGAACTAGAAGCACAAGCATTTCGCTACACTTGCATTAACACCTGCTAACCATGTGTATGTGGCAAATCATTTTGATTTGATTTGGGTCTTCATGGTGCACCTTGCTTAGAGGTGTTGCAGACTCGGGGGCCTTTCAGAACAGGCATATATATACTGAGATCATGTGACACTAAGATTGCACACAGGTGGACTTTATTTAACTAATTATGTGACTTCTGAAGGTAATTGGTTGCACCAGATCATATTTCGGGTCTTCATTAGCAGAGGGGGTGAATATATATGCACGCACCACTTTTTTTTCTCTCTCTCTTTTTTTTTTTCATTTCACTTCACCAATTTGGACTATTTTGTGTATGTCCATTACATGAAATCCAAATAAAAATCTATTTAACTGACAGGTTGTAAAGCAACAAAATAGGAAACACGGGAACAGGGAAGAATACTTTTGCAAGGCACTGTATGAGGGGGCAAGGCCATGCAGTGCCTTTAAAAGTTAAGGGTAAGATCTTAAAATCAGACCGATACTTTACAGTCAGCCAGTGTAGTGCATATAAAACTGGAGTGATGTGCTCATACCTTCCATTGTTGGTTCAAATCCGAGCAGCAGTGTTCTGTACAAATTGTAGACTTTTAATAGAGTCTGAGCAGCTGGAGATGAGGGCATTACAGTAGTCTAGCCTAGATTAAACAAATGCGTCGGCCAATTTTTCGGCATCTGGCTGAGAGATGAAGTGTAATTCTGGAAATGTTCCTGAGATGGAAGGATGCTGTTTTTGGATGCTTTTTATGTGGTTGTCAAAGTTAGGCCGGGTCAAATGTAAAACCAATGTTTTTAACAGCCATGTTTGGTGTAATGAGGCAACCTTCAATGTTGAGAGTGAGGTCTGACACTTTATATATGTTTTTAGTGTCCAAGTAGCATCATTTATGTCTTATCAGAGTTTAAAAGCAAGAGGTTGGTTGTCATCCTGTGTTGAGACTTGTGATGCAAGTCTCATGGTGGGCTGACTGGAAAGCATTGTCTGGTTTAAAAGATAAATACAAATGAGTATTACCAGCGTTAGCAGTAAAAGTACATGTTGTGCTTACAGATAACATAACCAAGGGGTAACACGTACAAGGGAAATTAAAGTTGTCCAAGCACAGAACCTTGGGAAACGGCACATTCAAGCTTGGAACGTTCAGATGAATTATTGGCCAGGTGAACAAATTGAATACCGCTCAGAGGTATTTTTATTAATTTTTTATTTCACCTTTATTTAACCAGGTAGGCTAGT